>NC_060120.1:164209815-164516852 GCF_021461395.2 Schistocerca americana | reverse complement strand
CTAAGAAATGTCGCTGTGGCAGAAATCTCTCCACGCGATGATCGTGAAGTTCGGATATCCTATATGTCGAATGTTTCTACGATTAGTATTATCCGAGGGAGAGCCCGAAACCTTCTTGAAGAATACGCTGTTATGTTCCAAAAGTGTATGCACAGAGAGTGGCAGATTTTGAGAGCAGACGTAAAGATTCTGAAAAGTTGTAGCTGAAAATAGAATTTTCCGAGACAACTAGTAGTCAGCGACCGCAGTAGTCATTAGTCATCGTGAGAGAGCAGATTGGGGTGCTCCGTGGAACTCAGGGACTTCGAACGTGGTCAGGTGATTGGGTGTCGCCGGCCGCGGTGAACTAGCGGTTCTAGGCGCTCAGTCCGGAGCCGCGCGACTGCTACGGTCGCAGGTTCGAATCCTGCCTCGGGCATGGATGTGTGTGATGTCCTTAGGTAAGTTAGGTTTAAGTAGTTCTAAGTTCTAGGGGACTGATGACCATAGATGTTAAGTCCCATAGTGCTCAGAGCCATTTGAACCATTTTGATTGGGTGTCACTGGGGTCATACTTCTGTACGCGACATTTCCACACTCCTAAACATCACTAGGTCAACTGTTTACGATGTGACAGTGAAGTGGAAACGGGAAATGTACAGCACAAAAGCGTACAGGTCGACCGCGTCCGTTGACTGACAGAGACCGCCGACAGTTGAAGAGGGTCGCAATGTGTAATAGGCAGACGTCTATCCGGGCCATCGCACAGGAATTACAAACTTTACGAAACTTGGGTTCCATGGTCGAGCGGCTACTCACAAGCCACACATAGCACCGGTAAATGCCAAACGACGCCTCGCTTGATGTTTGGAGCCTAAACGTTGAACAATTGAACAGTGAAAACACGTTGTGTGCAGTGACAAATTACGCTACACAATGTTGCGATCCGATGGTAGGGTGCGGGTATGGCGAATGATCGTTCAACGTCATGTGCCAGCGTGTGTAGTGCCAACAGTAAAATTCGGAGGTGGTGGTGTTATGGTCTCGTTGTGTTTTTCATGGAGGGGACTTTGCGTTGCACTATCACAGCACCGGCCTACATTGATGTTTTAAGCATTTTCTTCTTTCCCATTGTTGAAGATCAATTCGAGAATGGTGATTGCAGGTTTCAAGACGATCGAGTACCTATGCATAATGCACGGTCTGTGGCGGAGTGGTTACACGACAGTAACATCCCTGTAATGGACTAGGCTGCACCGTGTCCTGACCTGAATCCTATAGAACACCTTTGGGATGTTTTGGAACGCCGACTCCGTGCCAGGCCTCACCGACCTCTCCTGAGTGCAGCACTCCGTTAAGAAACCTTCCAGCACCTGATTGAACGTATGCCTGCGAGAGTGGAAGCTGTCATCAAGGCTAAGGGTGGGCCAACACCATATTGAATTCCAGAATTACCGATGGAGGGCGCCACAAAACTTGTAAGTCATTTTCAGCCAGGTGTCCGGGTACTCTATATAACATACTGTAGGAAGAAATATAAGATTCAATAATTGATATAAGAATAAAATATAAGAGTATGACAACTTAAAAAGATTGTAACCCCTGAAAATATGATACACACACATATACAATAAAATAAATGTATCACACTTACTGCGAAATCCCATTGTAATTTTACAATTAATACAACGCCCTCGTATTCCCTAACAAGATAAAAACATTCATGTTTTACTGACGTGGGTAGATAAATGAAAAAATAAACAAAATAAAATCAGTAATCTGTTTTCGAACGTGCGACGCAAAGATGACGGGCAATGGCGCTAACCACAATGCCATGACTTGGGCAGAGCTTATCGTGCGGACTTATGGCCCTAGCAGTCTGGTCCCTTCAATCCCACAAACCAGCCTTATCGTGAGCTAAGAGGCATCTAAACTGTATAGGAGACTTCGACGGTAGTTTTCTCAGAAACAGCCGGGGATATGCGGATAAGCCCAGACACATGTTCGCTTAATTTCGCTCGTCTTCCACTAAAAATGGTGTTGTGGCACTTGCCGTGTTTTCTTTGCCATCTGCGCTGGATGTTAGCGGAAGCAGACAGCTCGGGCCAGGGCGATGATGTCGTTGCTGATGTAGTGGTTATTCTGCCAGTTTTATCACCGTGTTAATACATATCGATAAAACAAACACCATTCTAGACTAATCTGGGACTACTCCGTCGACTGGGCACGCAGAACTCTACTAGCTAAATCATTTTATTTGTAACGGGAAATAAACTGACACTTTCCGTCGACACTGGACATCGCGTGGAAGATCAGAAGAGCGCTAACTGTTTGGGCTCACCCCAGGTATACAACGCTAAAACAAAATTGCAGGTATCTACTGAAACACCAAAGAGAAATCACTTCACGTCTCCTTTGAGAAACATCCTAAATATCGAGGATGTGCTAGAAATGTTGCGACTGACTTTTAGGGGAGATGTGTCATATTATAAAGTTTAAGAACGGCAGAGTTACACTTGCTCGTAAACGTCAGGGGTAAGTGGTATCAAATGTCGAAGATCGGAGAGGAAACAAGAGAGATATTCGTCTGAAATATCTATTGGACATAATGAGTACAAATGGCTTAGGACACGAATACCGTTCTAAAGCTACAACGTGGGCTCGAGATCTGACCACCAGACGCAATGTTTGGATGAGACCGACGAAGAAATGACTGCCGAGTACTCTTGAACACACCAGGAGTTTCTTTGTAGCAGCTACGGTGACGATTGTTGCAACGAGATCCATTTCAGACTCCACAGTATCGCGATACATGAGAGATTTCATGGTCTCCGCAGAAGGAAATCAGGACTCCATAAATGCGGTGGGTGCGGAGACAAGGGAACCGGTCCAATACGCCCAATCCATCGAAGCGGGAATGACCTGCCTACGAACAGCCAGTCCGAAATGAACAGACACTCCATCTTGTTGGAACCACATACTGCACCTCATATGCGATGCAAAATCTACAAGCACACCAGGAAAAACCCGTTCCTCTCCAGTACTTTCGTGTACGGAACCACCTAGTGGCGTACGATGACATTTGCAGCCATGGGTTGCTATGCAAATCTTGATGTACCCCATCTCCCCGTGAAGTTTGTTGCAGCATTTCTGGGACAAAATGTATATATACACTCTACGACCAAATCACAACTGCCGATTTTCGTCCCATTTCGATAATTCCTTCGTTGTGTTGCGTCTTTTTTGTCTTAGAGTACATACGTGTTTGTTTGCGTATATGCGGTCGCTTGAGCTTTGTTGTCAGTGTGTACGTGTGTGTGTGTGTGTGTGTGTGTGTGTGAGAGAGAGAGAGAGAGAGAGAGAGAGAGAGAGAGAGACAGACAGACAAAGGGAGAAAGGGAAGAGCGAATGGATGGAAAAGAGATTGGTATACTCTGTGTCTTAGAAGAGAGTAACATTTTTGGCTTTGAAAATCATTCTTGTATTTACCACTGAAAGTCTTTATTATTTGTATTTGACCATAGAAACCGAATCCAAATTTTTGCAGCATATTTTCAGTTAATGGAGAACGTAATGTTGGGAGAGTGTGTTGAACCTAGAGGATACTGCATCTACAAGCACATGATGTTTCCTGGTCTGTGTTTCAGTCTAGTGATCGGCTTTAGACTCACATGGAGGAACAAGCACTGGAGATCACCGTAAGCAGTTTCTGGCTTTTTCTACGGTTTCGTTGTCGTGAGTGATTTTTGCGATGTATGTTAAATGTGTTGGGGAGGTATTGTTAATTTTTCGAGAATGGAGTAAAATTCTACATGTTTTTGAAAGTTGCTATCTAATTATGGACGGTTAAGCTATATTTTTACCACGGAACGTGTGATATGTGCAAATGAACTGAGTTTCTTTAATGTCTTAACATTATGCCTCTCTTGAAAAGGCAAATTGGTGTTAATTTCTGATAGCCTCTGTTTAAAAATATAGTTGACTTGGGACTAATTTTGGCAATACTTCTACTTAATTTGATGTCTCTTAGTGCTTATTGGTGTGTAGCAGAGTAATAACGTAACATATAGACCGTTCAATACTGCACTGGTAAGTGTTTCTCTATTGCGACGCTTTTAAATTGTGATAGAATGTTTGTTCCTAGCTACAAGTTCACGTTATACGTTGGACATTTTTTCACATTTGGAAAAATACTTGCATTTCTGGAGTAACTTTTATAATTTCAGAAAGGACTGCTGTACGTAAAAAGTGGATGCCATCATATAAAAATGGAATAAGAAGACATAGTTATTAAACTTCCATTAGAGGCGACAGTCAGAAAATTGATACAAGTTCTAATACTCTCCCCTGCAATACTGAAATGCCTACATTTACAACTGAAATTTTATACGTGGCTCAGAATCCATCCGCAGTGAAATACGTTGTGGATACTTTTATTACAGCAGTTTCTATCTGTGTATGTATATATATATCTGATATTGGGCATCGCGCATTTCACAGCGCAACGGCACCTCACAGTAACGATTGTCCGGCGTTCGGTAAATTGTATGCGCAGAATTCGCTGGATGTTATTTCAGTAGATTATTCAAACGGGAGAAAGTGGAAACATGTAGGACGTAAGACCACCCCGGTGAAAGTAAATTGTTATGCATGAAATGGTTATGAATATCGATTCCCACGCTATGTGAGATTAATCGTCCGCTGACGGAAGAGGCCTCATTGGCTTACCGCGTGACGTCGGGGATCGCTCCATAGCGGTAGCTCATACTCGAGTGATTCAAACTAGCGGCAGTGTGAACAATAGTTTCAAAACGAGAATGTCGACGACTCGCTAGGGCTAGAAATGTATAAAACTGTGTAAATTTTAAGTTTAGTTCGCAATTTATTCAAACAGAAAGATAAAGAAACCACCAGTGTCTCTGCGTTTGCAGTAAATTTAGCGGTCACGTATTTATTATTCATGCCGTTTACAAGACGGTTATAATATCTCTTCCAGTAGGCCAGACTTTCAACTTATCATGAAGGTAAAGGCAATAATATTTTATTTATCTGTTCAACCTGATCAGACTGTTTCTTCCAGGCCCCATTGGTCATCGGTCCAGGTTCTTACGCGAAGGGCTACGAGCCGGGCCGTTATAGTTTAATATATTGTTTCATTTCGTTTTGGAATGATTGGATACACTTTACGTGCACAGAATAGTAATTCTCAAATTACCAAATTTTCCCCTTAAAGATAAGGTTTTTCCAAATGTGAAAAACTGTTCTTGGGTACAGTACAGTCTCGTGCCTAGAAACAAATATTCAATTCAACTTCAACTGTGTCGCAAACGTGGAAATATTGTCGGTACTATCAGTACTGTTGAGAGGCCAGACAAAAGTGTTGTTCCTGAAGAGGGGCAGCAGCCTTCTCAGTAGTTGCAGGGGCAACAGTCTGGATGATTGACTGATCTGGCCTTGTAACACTAACCAAAACGGCCTTGCTGTGCTGGTACTGCGGACGGCTGAAAGCAAGGGGAAACTACAGCCGTAGTTTTTCCCGAGGGCATGCAACTTTACTGTCTGGTTAAATGATGTGGCTTCCTCTTGGTTAAAATATTCCGGAGGCAAAATAGTCCCCCATTCGGATTTCCGGGCGGGGACTACTCAAGAGGACGTCGTTATCAGGAGAAAGAAAACTGGCGTTCTACGGATCGGAGCGTGGAATGTCAGATCCCTTAATCGGGCAGGTAGGTTAGAAAATTTAAAAAGGGAAGTGGATAGGTTGAAGTTAGACATAGTGGGAATTAGTGAAGTACGGTGGCAGGAGGAACAAGACTTTTGGTCAGGTGAATACAGGGTTATAAATACAAAATCAAATAGGGGTAATGCAGGAGTAGGTTTAATAATGAATAAAAAAATAGGAATGCGGGTAAGCTACTACAAACAGCATAGTGCACGCATTATTGTGGCCAAGATAGACACGAAGCCCATGCCTACTACAGTAGTACAAGTTTATATGCCAACTAGCTCTGCAGATGATGAAGAAATTGATAAAATGTATGATGAGATAAAAGAAATTATTCAGGTAGTGAAGGGAGACGAAAATTTAATAGTCATGGGTGACTGGAATTCGAGTGTAGGAAAAGGGAGAGAACGAAACATAGTGGGTAAATATGGAGTGGGGGAGAGAAATGAAAGAGGAAGCCGTCTGGTAGAATTTTGCACAGAGCATAACTGAATCATAGCTAACACTTGGTTCAAGAATCATAAAAGAAGGTTGTATACGTGGAAGAATCCTGGAGATACTAGAAGGTATCAGATAAATTATATAATGGTAAGACAGAGATTTAGGAACCATGTTTTAAATTGTAAGACATTTCCAGGGGCAGATGTGGACTCTGACCACAATATATTCGTTATGAACTGCAGATTAAAACTGAAGAAACTGCAAAAAGGTGGGAATTTAAGGAAATGGGACCTGGATAAACTGACTAAACCAGAGGTTGTACCGAGTTTCAGGGCGAGCATAAGGGAACAATTGACAGGAATAGGGGAAAGAAATACAGTAGAAGAAGAATGCGTAGCTCTGAGGGATGAAGTAGTGAAGGCAGCAGAGGATCAAGTAGGTAAAAAGACGAGGGCTAGCAGAAATTCTTGGGTAACAGAAGAAATATTGAAGTTAATTGATGAAAGGAGAAAATACAAAAACGCAGTAAATAAAGCAGGCAAAAAGGAATACAAACGTCTCAAAAATGAGATCGACAGGAAGTACAAAATGGCTAAGCAGGGATGGCTAGAGGACAAATGTAAGGATGTAGAGGCTTACCTCACTAGGGGTAAGATGGATACTGCCTAAAGGAAAATTAAAGAGACCTTTGGAGAAAAGAGAGCCACTTGTATGAATATCAAGAGCTCAGATGGAAACCCAGTTCTAAGCAAAGAAGAGAAAGCAGAAAGGTGGAAGGAGTGTATAGAGGGTCCAAGCAAGGGCGATGTACTTGAGGACAATATTGTGGAAATGGAAGAGGATGTGGATGAAGATGAAATGGGAGATACGATATTGCGTGAAGAGTTTGACAGAGCACTGAAAGATCTGAGTCGAAAAAAGGCCCCGGGAGTTGACAACGTTCCATTGGAACTACTGACGGCCTTGGGAGAGACAGTCCTGACAAAACTCTACCATCTGGTGAGCAAGATGTATGAGACAGGTGAAATACCCTCAGACTTCAAGAAGAATATAATAATTCCAATCCCAAGGAAAGAAGCTGTTGACAGATGTGAAAATTACCGAACTATCAGTTTAATAAGTAACAGCTGCAAAATACTAACGCGAATTCTACACAGACGAATGGAAAAACTGGTAGAAGCCGACCTCGGGGAAGATCAGTTTGGATTCCGCAGAAATGTTGGAACACGTGAGGCAATACTGACCCTACGACTTATCTCAGAAAATAGATTAAGGAAAGGCAAACCTACATTTCTAGCATTTGTAGACTTAGAGAAAGCTTTTGACAATGTTGACTGGAATACTCTCTTTCAAATTGTAAAGGTGGCAGGGGTAAAATACAGGGAGCGGATGGCTATTTACAATTTGTACAGAAACCAGATAGCAGTTATAAGAGTCGAGGGACATGAAAGGGAAACAGTGGTTGGGAAGGGAGTGAGACAGGTTTGTAGCCTGTCCCCGATGTTATTCAATGTCTATATTGAGCAAGCAGTAAAGGAAACAAAAGAAAAATTCGGAGTAGGTATTTAAGTCCATGGAGAAGAAATAAAAACGTTGAGGTTCGCCGATGACATTGTAATTCTGTCAGAGACAGCAAAGGACTTGGATGAGCAGGTGAACGGAATGGACAGTGTCTTAAAAGGGGTATGTAAGATGAACACAACAAAAGCAAAACGAGGATAATGGAATGTAGTCGAATTAAGTCGGGTGATGCTCAGGGAATTAGATTAGGAAATGAGACACTTAAAGTAGTAAATGAGTTTTGCTATTTGGGGAGCAAAATAACTGATGATGGTCGAAGTGGAGAGGATATAAAATTTAGACTGGCAATGGCAAGGAAAGTGTTTCTGTAAAAGAGAAATTTGTTAACATCGAGTATAGATTTAAGTGTCAAGAAGTCGTTTCTGAAAGTATTTGTATGGAGTGTAGCCATGTATGGAAGTGAAACATGGACCATAAATAGTTTAGACAAGAAGAGAATAAAAGCTTTCGAAATGTGGTGCTAGAGAAGAATGCTGAAGATTAGATGGGTAGATCACATAACTAATGAGGAGGTGTTGAATAGAATTGAGGAGAAGAGGAGTTGGTGGCACAACTTGACAAGAAGAAGGGACCGGTTGGTAGGACATGTTCTTAGGCATCAATGGATCACAAATTTAGCATTGGAGGGCAGCGTGGAGGGTAAAAATCGTAGAGGAAGACCAAGAATTGAATACACTAAGCAGATTGAGAAGGATGTATGTTGCAGTAGGTACTGGGAGATGAAGAATCTTGCACAGGATAGAGTAGCATGGAGAGCTGCATCAAACCAGTCTCAGTACTGAAGACAACAACAACAAACAACAACAACAACTAAATTTAAAAGTATATGTGCTACGTTACCACTCTAAACACCATATCAATAGTAAAATCAAATTAAGCATAAGAATTACCAAAAACTAGTTACGCGTGAAAAATGTTTTTAAATAGAAGCTATTGGCCACCATCACACATTAGAATCACCAAGACGGGTACAATAGTGAAGACGTCAAACAAACTCAGTTTATTCAGAGATATCAAGTGTTACATGATAGAGGACCTTCTTTCGTTTCGAGTGACGAAATATGGCCTAACCATTAGCACACAATGGAATTAACTGAAGAGTTAACAGTATCTTCCAAGCAGCTTTAATATAGTATAAAGCACATAAACATGCAGAACTCGTAATATTTGTAAACGTTGCACGAAACAAATTCGTGTCTCACAACAGGAAAGGCTGGAAATTCTGAAAATACCTTAGAGACGTCTCTAACGTGTATTCCTCCATGTCATATTAAAACCAGTCACTAGTTTGAAACACCGACCATAAATCATTAGATGTTCGCAAATACACTCCTGGAAATTGAAATAAGAACACCGTGAATTCATTGTCCCACGAAGGGGAAACTTTATTGACACATTCCTGGGGTCAGATACATCACATGATCACACTGACAGAACCACAGGCACATAGACACAGGCAACAGAGCATGCACTAGTACAGTGTATATCCACCTTTCGCAGCAATGCAGGCTGCTATGCTCCCATGGAGACGATCGTAGAGATGCTGGATGTAGTCCTGTGGAACGGCTTGCCATGCCATTTCCACCTGGCGCCTCAGTTGGACCAGCGTTCGTGCTGGACGTGCAGACCGCGTGAGACGACGCTTCATCCAGTCCCAAACATGCTCAATGGGGGACAGATCCGGAGATCTTGCTGGCCAGGGTAGTTGACTTACACCTTGTAGAGCACGTTGGGTGGCAAGGGATACATGCGGACGTGCATTGTCCTGTTGGAACAGCAAGTTCCCTTGCCGGTCTAGGAATGGTAGAACGATGGGTTCGATGACGGTTTGGATGTACCGTGCACTATTCAGTGTTCCCTCGACGATCACCAGTGGTGTACGGCCAGTGTAGGAGATCGCTCCCCACACCATGATGCCGGGTGTTGGCCCTGTGTTCCTCGGTCGTATGCAGTCCTGATTGTGGCGCTCACCTGCACGGCGCCAAACACGCATACGACCATCATTGGCACCAAGGCAGAAGCGACTCTCATCGCTGAAGACGACACGTCTCCATTCGTCCCTCCATTTACGCCTGTCGCGACACCACTGGAGGCGGGCTGCACGATGTTGGGGCGTGAGCGGAAGACGGCCTAACGGTGTGCGGGACCGTAGCCCAGCTTCATGGAGACGGTTGCGAATGGTCCTCGCCGATACCCCAGGAGCAACAGTGTCCCTAATTTGCTGGGAAGTGGCGGTGCGGTCCCCTACGGCACTGCGTAGGATCCTACGGTCTTGGCGTGCATCCGTGCGTCGCTGCGGTCCGGTCCCAGGTCGACGGGCACGTGCACCTTCCGCCGACCACTGGCGACAACATCGATGTACTGTGGAGACCTCACGCCCCACGTGTTGAGCAATTCGGCGGTACGTCCACCAGGCCTCCCGCATGCCCACTATACGCCCTCGCTCAAAGTCCGTCAAATGCACATACGGTTCACGTCCACGCTGTCGCGGCATGCTACCAGTGTTAAAGACTGCGATGGAGCTCCATATGCCACGGCAAACTGGCTGACACTGACGGCGGCGGTGCACAAATGCTGCGCAGCTAGCGCCATTCGACGGCCAACACCGCGGTTCCTGATGTGTCCGCTGTGCCGTGCGTGTGATCATTGCTTGTACAGCCCTCTCGCAGTGTCCGGAGCAAGTATGGTGGGTCTGACACACCGGTGTCAATGTGTTCTTTTTTCCATTTCCAGGAGTGTACATTATTCTTCAGGCACCACGCTCTTCTCTACAGTATATTTATAGCTTCGTTACTTGAAGAAAATACAAACTCTAATGTGATAAATAATAATATCAAAAGATTTAGAAATGATCTGAATGTACCTAATGATAATTTGAAAATCATTATTGACTGATCGATAATACTAGCAGTCTACGAATATTGATACGCTGATAATAATAGTAACAGCAATATTAACGATGATGTGGATAATAGTTACTGCGTACTGAGATAAAAATATTTATTACTAGGTGAACGAAAGCGGTATTTTCTGAGATGACGTGTGCTGAAGGAGACAAATTTATGTAGACTGTGCCAGCTAATCGTCTCAGGAATTGATGATGCTGTGGTTCGAAAGAAGGGAATTTGGTTGTATTGGGGTAAAGGGTACGTACCGGGAAAAAGGTAATACTCTTGTTATGTAAGTTGAAGGTGGAGGGGGAAGGCACATAAAATGTATTATTATATGAACGAAAGTGGTCTTTTCTGAGATGGCATGTGCTAAAGAAGACAAATTTATGTATACTGTGGCAGCTAATCACTTTAGGACAGAAGGGAATTTTACTGTAACGGAATAAAAGTTACGTAAAGGTAAAAGATATGTCTGTTGTTATGTAAATTGAAGGCGAAGGGGGCAGGGGAGGAGGGTAGAGGAAAGGCAAAGATAAAATTCATTATATCAGCTGCGTCGGGACTTTATGCGGTGTGAGCAGCGAAGAATAAAAATGTATGCCGTTCTGGGGTTAGACCCCAGGATCTCCTGCTGAAGGCATTTGCGTTAACCATTGCGCCACCTGAGCACAGTGTTTATCGCAATTGCGTGAAATATCACGGTATGCCCCCGCCCGACTCGTATTTGGATCTATTCCCACCTATCCCTTGTCCCCGTTGGTGTCCCACTTGGTTGCACCTTTGAGATCCTGAAGGAAGTGGAACGTAATTGTGTAATCACAATCAAGGTGGTGGATTTTTAGCCAGTCGAGGCGAATCAGTTATATTAATGCGTGATGTCCAGTCTTCTGGCATGTACGAATGGACATATACCGTACATTCATACAATTACTGTTGTTACCGAAGTATAATTTTCGTCACCGCCAGATATCTCTGCAAGTTTAGTGAGCCGGCCCCAGATCGAACGCGCCCGGCGGATTAACGACTAGCGCCGGTTGCAGGCCAGACTGGATGTGATTTTTAGGCGGTTTCTAACATCTACCTAGGTGAATACTGGGCTGGTTCCGAACTCCTACCTCAGTTACACGATTCGGAAACATCTGGAAAAGCATTCGCGTGCTTTCACTTGGCTAACATCACGATGACAGTTAAGGTGCAAATATTCTTCTCCCACGGGTATCTAGATGGCGATAGGAAGGGCATCTGGCTGACCATTCAATCAACAACTACATGTTCTAAATTAACAATATCGCTCCTTTGTAGTTGCAGGAAAAGGGCGAGAGACAAAGTTGAAGGTTCTGTAAATATATCATTAAATCAATAGATATATTATTATGTGATCTAACCATAATTGAGGAGGTTTCTGCTAATGCAAACGGCTTCCAGACAAAGAAGTGTGTATTTTAGAGTGGTGCAGAGACGATATTGTTCTGATTATAAACAACTGTTTCTACTTTGCGGATGAGGCATTAGCCTTAACATTGAAAAGCTGTTTGAGACACAGTTTACGTTGATCACCATGCCACGGTGACGCCAACTTATCGAGTTTGAAAGGGGTCAAATTGCTACTTTCCGAGTGTCGGGTTGGCCGTTTTAGAGAATTGGCATACATTTTGGAGGTACTGCGTCAGATGTACAACGATGTTGAATCACATAAAGATCCTCTCTCTCGTAGACGAGGTTCTGAACGCCCACACAGCACAGACATCCGCCACTATCATCATACTTGTTAGGAAATGGGCGAGTTGTGGCTCCCTGAAAATATTCTAAGTTCAGAGTTGGCGTGGCCGCACGGGCCGCTCTGAAAGCCGGGATCGTCAGCAACCGCGTGGTGCAGAACGTTAGCCAGAGCAAGAGGTTCAAATGGCTCTGAGCACTATGGGACTCAACATCTTAGGTCATCAGTCCCCTAGAACTCAGAACTACTTAAACCTAACTAACCTAAGGACATCACACACATCCATGCCCAAGACAGGATTCGAACCAGCGACTGTAGCAGTCCCACGGTTCCGGACTGCAGCGCCTAGAACCGCACGGCCACCGCTGCCGGCCAGAGCAAGAGGGGTAGCCCCAGTGCATGGTCCAGGCTGACCGCGTAGCTGGGAATTCCATGTTGACACTGTGTCGAGGGCTGTGCTTTGTTTCGATGACGGAGATTTGTGTGGTGGGAGTGCAAAAGATGGCGGACTTTGTGAAACCATAGTGACAGACATTTCACAGTCCATGTAGAAATTAATAATAGCCAGAGGAATCATGATACCTTGAAAAGAAACATGTACATTGCCATTATTTGCACGATGATTCTCATGATTTTCAATATCTTCATTAGTTTAAAGTTTAGTATCTAACTGTAATTTATACAAGTAACACCCAGCAACGAATTTCCAAAATCTAAACGGTTCATCCGAGTTTGTCGATCGACGTGTCTTTAGGAAGCCGTTAGTGAAAACCTAAATTGGTACGAATTACAGGCATTTAACTTGAATAGTACATGAGTTATGGGAGGTTAAAGTGGCCGATTACTATCGATCACGTCAGGCCATAAGTACTCAACAATTGCATGATAAAACAGTAGACGCATGCTTATAAATATATTTATTTGTCTATGTCGTTGTTTATATCTGATGTATACTATTCATGAAGAAATTGGTCAAACATTTACTGTGTTTTTGATAGCACAGAGACATTAGGCTACTGGCCTGCTTTTGTTTCTCTTCCTTTGATATTTAATAATGCGTGTTAGAGAGTGTTTATGTTCCAGCTGTAGGAATATTTACTTAATTTCAAGTTTTTTAAATGTAAATCCAGAATTTCATATGTGTTTCAATATGTTTGTGAGTGTGAGTTGGCTTGGAGACATGGCGGGAGCACTCTAGCCAATTACAGCGCTCGTTACTACGGTAGGCGACTACAAAAGTCAATGGGGAGCCTGTATGAAAGTGGGGAAGGAGCGTCTGGTCGCACAGGGTGCTTGTTCTGTATCTTTCCGCCATTGTGCCGATAGTTTAGGTACTCAAGAGCACCGAAGGGTCTAGTACTCGGTCTAGTACTCGAATTAGAGTCCCTGCGTTATTCAGTATGCATTTCGGTAGCGATACCGTTCGGGTCTAGAGAACCAAAGCGCTGTTGTCGGTTCGTGGCGCGCAAGCCAATCAAAAGCAAGCGACTGCAGATCCGTGCACGAGCAGTGCAGCGCGCATAGCGCTACGAACACAAAGCGGCTAGCAGACGACACAGGCGCTTTATTCTTCGAAGTACCGAAAATTGCGTTTACGTTACCATAATGCATGACGCCGCATTCCATCGAGCTGACGTGCCCCCCTTTATCGCCCTTCCCTCCTCCTTAACAGTATCAGGCGCAAAATATCCATTACCATGATTCTCAGCCGAAATGAATAAAAAATTTTACAGTTTCTCTGACCGCATGTTTCAACGCATGCATAATAACGATAGCGTATTTGACTGTATTCTGCAGATTGTCCGAAATGCCGCATTATGTCATCTTATTCTCATCCACACTGACATCGTGTTTTGGATTTTACGTTTCTGAAAATGAGATAGGAATAGTGTGTAGTACCACAGTGTACTAATACATCTATAAAAACACCCGAAAAATTGATTCTGAGAGTTTCAAAGAATAAGAAAAGCAGAATGTGGTTATAACTCGTTCCTAGAGATCCAAATGATTAAGTAGCCCACTTCCCTTGATGATACGTCAAAGATTTGGGTCTTTAAAACAAAATTGAACAGAAAAAGCATTTTCGAGAGTTCCTGCAGCTCGTCGAAGTTTGTAACATGCATCTCATGAATGAAAATGTTTCGTATATGGTGGTACAGTCTATAAATATTACGCCAGAGATATTTCGTCTCTGTCTACTGTGGTTGAGGATTCGATTGCAGATAAATACTCGTGACAAGCAAATTATGAAGATGACTGCTGCTAGTTACATTCTCAGTAATTGAAGTTGTGCTCTTAGATTCCTGTCTAGCTGCATACTCCGAAATCGCTACATATTCGGAAAAAATTATGAATTATTTCTGACAAGAAAAATATAAAAGTCCTGTCGGTTGTTTCACTCACAGCAATTTCATCTCCAACAATTTCATATTTCGTCTTTTAAACACACAGAAATCACGAAATCATTACTCAGGAAGTGCGCTCTTACATGCAAGTAATAACGAATATTGCAGAAAAATCCTTTCGTATCGCAGTCCGGCACCCTAACGACTTGGCCACGCCAAACAACAGAACCGCAGTACTCAGTTCTTGTATTATTTACTGTACTAAATAAATTGTGATCTAGACTGTTCTTAATATTAAATATTTGTCACATATTGATCACTGTCACTACCATAATATATTCAAAAGTAATCATGTATTATTGTTTAGTGGAACGTAGGCTGACTTCGTTGCCAAACGGTGCTGCGTAAGTCATAAATGCGTGATAGTTTGGAAAGTTTACGATATCAAGCTTTACGTAATTGCTTTCCATTGTTACTTAAAGTTGTAAACACGTTTCGATAATTACTAACTAACCCATTTGTTGGAAAAAGTACACAAAGGCACTAGTAACGTCAGTTCACACTCATGTAGTATACGTAAGCAGAGCCGATGTCTTCATATTTAATGATCTTTAACTCTTATTTGCATGCAAATAACACGTATTTTGGGAGAATATTGACCGAAAACTTTTTTTTGACGTAATCATTCTCAGTAACAACCTAACCTAACCATACTTATAATAAAGGAAAATAGTCTATTAAGAACTCACTTTCCAACCGGATGAGTCCTCTGGTGATTCTTTAGTAACACAATCACTAAATCCAAAGCTAAAACCCTAAATATCTTTAAAATAACAAATTATAGGTGTACATGAAGCACAGATCACCGATCGACAGGGCCACACCAAAATCCAAAACCAGTCGGTACAATTGTCGTAAAATCGGTGGGAGGACCGTTCGGTAACAAAAGTCAGTAGCTTATTAAATAAGATATTTCGATAAAGAACCGAAAATGACGTAACTACCGAGACTAACCTACTATACCGATCGGTATGAACGATGCAGAATAGGGCCCCAGGACAGGACAAGGGATCTCTGGACGGGAAGGCGCGACGGCCGGTCGCTGGAAATGCATGGAGATGTTGAGCAGTTTGCGCGTGGTCGCGGTAGATAGAAATATTTTATAGTGCCGACTTGTGCACTTGTGAGATTCTGTGGCTTCTGCAGTGAAGACGTAGTATGCGTTTAGAAGTGAATATCTCGCGAGCTATGTTGTTGTTCATAATTAATGACCTGAAGTAGGAATCTATTGTTTCCCTGTTATTCAAAAAAATGTTCAGATGTGTGTGAAATCTTATGGGACTTAACTGCTAAGGTCATCAGTCCCTAAGCTTACACACTACTTAACCTAAATTATCCTAGGACAAACACACACACACACCTATGCCCGAGGGAGGACTCGAACCTCCGCCAGGACCAGCCGCACAGTCCATGACTGCAGCGCCCTAGACCGCTCGGCTAATCCCGCACGGCCCCTGTTATTCAACTTATATTTTATTTAATTGCTGGACCATCGACACCAATAAGTGTTTTGCAGTAATAAACGGCATTCTTAAAGGTACTTCTGCTATTGTACTCATCATTTTAAGTCGTTAAAAATAGTACCTGGACATTTCATTTAATTGCCATCTTTCATTTAAAATTTGTATGTTACATTCAAAATTCACAATTGCAAAGTGATACGGGCCTTCCACTATTCAATTCATGTGTATATTCATATTTTATACTGTGGAGTCCGCAGTATTTGGCTTATAATGCGGCAACTACGTATCCCAGCCCCTAAAAAACGAAACCAGCCAAAACTTCTAATATTTCAACTCTGAAGGCTACCATTATATACATATACACACATATATATATATATATATATATATATATATATATATATATATATATATGTATGTATATTTTTATTTATTTATTTATTTTTTTTTTTTTTTTTGAAAGCCCACATACTGTAAGGGCAGCTGTGGCAGATCATACAGCTACCACAGCGCAGATAAGAGTGCGTCAACACGAACTGAAGCGCATCGGTTATTAGCAATCAGACTACTGGCACACACACCTCTAGCCAGTCTTCCACTCACGCCACGCATCGACCCGCACGACTCGACTGATGCAGGCAGAGGGTCACTTGGAAGATGGAATGGCACACCATGGTCTTCAGCGATGAAAGCTGGTTCTGCCTCGATGCAAGTGATGGTCGTTTGCGCATACGGTAAGGATATGGTGAGCGTTGTCATGTAGACAGTATTCGTTCAAGACAGACTGGCCTGCCACAGACCTTATGATCTGGGGAGCGATAAGCTTAAACTCTCATTCATCTTGGGTTTCTCTGGATGGGACGCTAACCAGTGAACGGTATGTGCAGAATAATTGTAGCCCCGTTCGTTTGCTGTGAGTGCAACAGGAAGGTAATACGTTGTTCCAATAGGATAATGCTCGCCCACCAGGTGTTGAAGAGACGCAATGTGCTCTGCAAGACGTATAGCAACATTCCTGGGCAGCACGATCTTCGGAATTGTCTGCAATTGAGAACGTGTGGGATATAATGGGACGAGAATTGACTCGCGCGAGTCGTCAGCGAAACATTTCTAGAGAACAACGTGAACAGGTCGAGCATCCGTGGAATGACGTCTCCCAGGACAATATCCGCCATCTGTATGATCGACTGGATCCCAATGGGCACCTGCTTTCTCGCCGGTGGAACTTACATAGTGTACTAATACGGTTGTTCAGCGTGGGTCGATACCCGGTGCCGAAGAACAACTCGCGCTGCTGATATCTAAATGTACTCATTTCATATACTCCATATGCACTGCTGCAACAATAAATCTTGAATAAATCGGAAACTTCTAAAAGGGTGTTGTGCCCTTTTTACGGAGGTGTATATTTATTAAATTATAGAAAGAAATAAAGAAACAATTTTTGAAAAATCAGAATTCGACACAGCAGCTGTGTATCACTACTTTATTAAAAACTGCAATTTTCTGTCGTTTTAAAAAAGAAGTGACAGTTGATGTAGCGATCCATGTTTTATTAAAATCATTTAAAATCTGTAAACTATCGTCCCCACAAAATATTTTCACATTTTTTGCACTTCTCTTTTCGTGACTTAGCCACTACGACAGCATGAAATGCTTATCAAAAGTATCTCCCGCTCCATAAGTCAGTTGCTAATAGCTTAATCTACCTTTTAAAGCAAGTTATCCAAGCAGAAACAGAATACACTATATTTCTTCCCCAGTTCAGAGTTAATCACCAAAAATTTTTACCGACTGATTTGATGAAAGCAGCAGTGTTACAAGGAAAAACGACACGTTCTGATAAAGAAAATGAGACTACTGAAAGTTGTACTTTAAAGCCGGCCGCAGTGGCCGAGCGGTTCTAGGCGCTTCAGTCTGGAACCGCGCAACCGCTACGGTCGCAGGTTCGAATCCTACCTCGGGCATGGATGTCTGTGTCGTCCTTAGGTTAGTTAGGTTTAAGTAGTTCTAAGTTCTAGGGGACTGATGACCTCATATGTTGAGTGCCATAGTGCTCAGAGCCATTTGAACCAATTGTACTTCAAAATCGGCTTAGCTGGTTTTCATGGTCAGTCGTTATTATGATGATGCTACACCGTGTATCGGTAATAACGGTATGAATCGCCAATGCCTGCATGTATAAATATGCGCACCAGAGGTTGTAATTGGACTTCGTAGATCATGAAAAGATAATGAAGGCAGTTTCTGTGCTTGCTCAAGCAAATTAGAGTATAGGCTGCTACGACGGTGACTGATCAACTGCATTTCCTTATGAGGACCTCCATGTCACCTCAAGTTGGAGCTGAAACAGGTAAACAGATGTTAGAAAAAGGTAGATACAATGATTAATAACACGGCACCTCCTATCAAAGCGTGCGTCTACGCCGGAAGCTAAGACAGAAGAGATCAAGGGAGGCAAGATCACTCGCTAAAGAAATCTTTCGTTTCAACAGACATTAGATCCCATTTCAAGATTCACACATTACGTTTACAGCATTTTGTCATTACGTCGTGTCGTTCCATTTGTGGATAGGTCGGTTATCAGTTTAACACTGAAAAAATTATCACAAATAATTGTTCAGAGACAGTTACAAGGATTCACATCACCAAATACAGCGCTGGGGAAAAGTAAGATAAACAGTAGACGGAAGCAACCCAAGGATGAGAAAAATAGGGTTACATATGGGGAAGTGAGCTTCAGTTTATTTCACATAAAAAGAACAGTGGAAAGAACAGCAGTGGCCGTGGGCACAGCACGTTTAGTAGTGGACAAAACACCGCTCGAAGGCTCCCAGCAGGTCTCCCCTCCCCCCCCCCCCTTTCTCTCTCTCTCTCTCTCTCTCTTTCCCTACGGATTCACCGGCAGCTGTTCACCCTTTCTTTTTTCTCTCCTCTTCTTTTCATGTTGCAAGCCCCGTGGGTTAGGAGATAAGAGCCAGCGCCCACTAAGCCAGCGCTTCCGCCGCTGCGACGCCATGAGGGGTCAGCTGTAGGTTACAGCGTGTACAGCGGTCCTCCCTATTCCTTCTTACAAGACTGCCGCCGATACTGTTTATGAAGCGCCTTACAAATCACGCAGGGGGAACCCTCAGCTCTCTTTCTCGGCCCACGATCTACGAACGGCGCGCACAAAAAAAAAAAAAAAAAAAAAAAAAAAAAAAAAAAAAAAAAAAAAAAAAAAAAAAAAATAGGCAGTAGAAACAGAGAGACGTGACAAAAGTTTCGCACGTTTCCCCCTCTCACTGGCCACTGCTGTCCAGTGCACAGACGCATTTTGTTTAGTTTCGGCAAGGCCCGGCGGTAGCAGCGGAAAGTACGGAGAACTCGCGTAAACTCTGGTGCAAAGTCAGCCCTTGAATGAGACGAATGTGCAGACGCCTCGCCGAGCAAAGTCCGTGCGGCCGTGCTGCCGTATATTTTGGTTTCTGCCCTTCACGAGGTCTACAGCGACGGGTCGCTCAAGTTTGCCAATGCAGCGCGCACTGACAACATTTACAAGTATTTAAATGTGCCCCTGGATATACAGCGTGAATCAGCTGCCCCTGCCACTGCAGATTATGCAACCTACAATATTCCATACTGCCTTTCAACAACCACCCGCGAGGTTTGCATTTGCTCTTGCTCGCCACACGCCTACCATTAGCCCTACAGAAAAATAATTAACAGAATCTTTTGTAGGTACTTTTAGTTCAATTTTTTACTGGGATGTGTTTTTGCCAGAGACCGAACTTTTTCCAGTTATTTAAGTAAAAAAGGACGAAAGTGACCTTAAAACACATCCACACGCTAATAGGCAGACCCCACCGGTCTAGTATGTTGTTCATGGCTCACATTTCTGCCACTCTACAAAAATTTGCGACTACACGAATTACTTATTTGCGACTACACGAATTACTTCCCACTCTCGACCTCTTTTAGCCTTCATTGATTAGCCTATTACGTCGCCGCCTTAGTCGATTACTTACAAATAGTAAAACTGACGCATTAATTTTACCGGACAGCTCTGAGAATTTTAACAGCGTAAAATAAACAGTTACATTGTTTTATTCGTCACGCCCGACTACAAAATTACTATGCTTTTATGAGCTAAGCTTGAATCGTATTGTGAACGTAATTAGTTTTATCTTAACTTTTACAAAAGTCGTTTTTCTTTCATTACCTCAAAGGAACGTTTAAACTGAAAACGTTAATGAAATAGTCGACTGCACTGGTGGCGTAACAGTCCAATTATTAGAGACCAAAAATAGTCGAGCATTGAGAATAGTTGGTGTATATGGATTTTTTTTACAGTGGTGGGAGGTAGTGCCACGAACAACATACTAGAAATCCGGACTGGTGAAGGATGAGTGTGGGAGTGAAAGTGCATTTGAAGGTGACCTTTATACGTTTTTCTTGAATCAAACGAAAACCGTGGCCTCCAGTGAACACCAGTGCAAAATGTAGCTGCGTTAAATTTACTAAAGAAGAGACACTGTAGATTTCTTCTCGACGACTAACAGTTTTTCCCTAGCGCGGGAGGTAATCTGAGAATCACCGGCGTGGTTTATCAAGTCCAGATAGAACAGTACGGTCTGGATAAAGCGACAGCAGTAAGGCAGCTGAGTCATCTTTCTTCAGGCTATAATAAGTGACCTCTATAGTAACATTTGGTTCATTTTCCTTCGTTATAGTCTGTGTGTAATTACGACAAAATTTCTGAATTGCAACATATTAGCCTTCTAATTTAAATATTATTTTACAGTGTTGTCCAACCCCCACTTATTATGCAGTTTATAGGCAACAGTTTACGAGCACCAGCATAAGCCAGCGGCGTAAGGCGGACGAACATAAAAGTTAAAACTACAGGTCATGCATTTAACTCGTATAAAAACTGTTTAAAAACAGTGGCTGAAGTAAGTCAATAAGCTGTCATACTCTCCTGGAAATTGAAATAAGAACACCGTGAATTCATTGTCCCAGGAAGGGGAAACTTTATTGACACATTCCTGGGGTCAGATACATCACATGATCACACTGACAGAACCACAGGCACATAGACACAGGCAACAGAGCATGCACAATGTCGGCACTAGTACAGTGTATATCCACCTTTCGCAGCAATGCAGGCTGCTATTCTCCCATGGAGACGATCGTAGAGATGCTGGATGTAGTCCTGTGGAACGGCTTGCCATGCCATTTCCACCTGGCGCCTCAGTTGGACCAGCGTTCGTGCTGGACGTGCAGACCGCGTGAGACGACGCTTCATCCAGTCCCAAACATACTCAATGGGGGACAGATCCGGAGATCTTGCTGGCCAGGGTAGTTGACTTACACCTTCTAGAGCACGTTGGGTGGCACGGGATACATGCGGACGTGCATTGTCCTGTTGGAACAGCAAGTTCCCTTGCCGGTCTAGGAATGGTAGAACGATGGGTTCGATGACGGTTTGGATGTACCGTGCACTATTCAGTGTCCCCTCGACGATCACCAGTGGTGTACGGCCAGTGTAGGAGATCGCTCCCCACACCATGATGCCGGGTGTTGACCCTGTGTGCCTCGGTCGTATGCAGTCCTGATTGTGGCGCTCACCTGCACGGCGCCAAACACGCATACGACCATCATTGGCACCAAGGCAGAAGCGACTCTCATCGCTGAAGACGACACGTCTCCATTCGTCCCTCCATTCACGCCTGTCGCGACACCACTGGAGGCGGGCTGCACGATGTTGGGGCGTGAGCGGAAGACGGCCTAACGGTGTGCGGGACCGTAGCCCAGCTTCATGGAGACGGTTGCGAATGGTCCTCGCCGATACCCCAGGAGCAACAGTGTCCCTAATTTGCTGGGAAGTGGCGGTGCGGTCCCGTACGGCACTGCGTAGGATCCTACGGTCTTGGCGTGCATCCGTGCGTCGCTGCGGTCCGGTCCCAGGTCGACGGGCACGTGCACCTTCGGCCGACCACTGGCGACAACATCGATGTACTGTGGAGACCTTACGCCCCAAGTGTTGAGCAATTCGGCGGTACGTCCACCCGGCCTCCCGCATGCCCACTATACGCCCTCGCTCAAAGTCCGTCAACTGCACATACGGTTCACGTCCACGCTGTCGCGGCATGCTACCAGTGTTAAAGACTGCGATGGAGCTCCGTATGCCACGGCAAACTGGCTGACACTGACGGCGGCGGTGCACAAATGCTGCGCAGCTAGCGCCATTCGACGGCCAACACCGCGGTTCCTGGTGTGTCCGCTGTGCCGTGCGTGTGATCATTGCTTGTACAGCCCTCTCGCAGTGTCTGGAGCAAGTATGGTGGGTCTGACACACCGGTGTCAATGTGTTATTTTTTCCATTTCCAGGAGTGTAGTAGATCATAGTGGAGGCAATCTTCCAAATGGTAATATTACCAACAAATGAGTGCAGTTTCAGTGTTGCTCTCGTTCGTGTCAATAAAGTTAGTATTAGAAAGTCGGAAAAAAGTCTTAACACGTCTTTTTATTTATAGATTAAGGATAATTTGGGTTCAACACTCCATCGAAGAAGAATGCATCACACACCAATTCGAATCTGCTATTGAACAAGAGTGGGTATGACATTCGATCTTCCATACCGAATTATCTTGGTAAAAATACGAGTAAATGTCGCGTGACTAGGGCCTCCCGTCGGGTAGACAGTATTCGCCCGCTTAATCGACTTAAGGAAATCATGAAAAATCTTAGTCTGCACCCATATTTTCACCTTCGGAAGTGATTTGACGGCTGCCCATCTCCAACGGTGCCAGGATGCAAAAGGAAAAAAGTAACCCAGAAAGTGGAAGACACATAGTTCGACAACGAAGCTCAGTTTATGCCCGTATGTACTAATATACCATTTATTGAAACACACTGTTACACTGTTTTTATCATCGAGTTCGTACTTTAGCGAATTAAAAAGGAAATGAAGCGTGTTGCATCATTGGATATTTATCACAACTTAAAAAGATACCAACCATATAACAATCAAATCACTAAACTTTTGTTTCATTCGAAATTAACGTCCATCACCAAGATTAGTATAGACCACTTCAGGATGAATTCACTTTTTTTCATTCATTGTGGCGTGAAGATGAAGTACACAGCCTATGAGCGTGACGTGAAAGAATTTATTGACACACCCTTGTATGTAAGTATGTATGTATTTATTTATTTATTTATTACTTTTGTTTTGAGCCACCAGTATTCTGACTGGTTTGATACGGCCCACCACGAACTCTTCTCCTGTGCCAGCCTGTTAATTTCAGAATAGCACTTACAATCGACGTCCTCAGTTACCTTCCGGTTGTATTCCAATCTCTGCCTTCCTCTACAGTTTTTTCCCTCTACGGGTTGCCCTCATACCATGGAAGTTATTCCCTGACGTCTTAGCCGAAGTCCTACCCTCCTATCTCATCTTCTTTTTAGTGTTATCTATATATTTCTTTCGTTTTCGGCTCCGCGGAAAACCTCAATTTTACCCTGTTCTGGTTTTCCCACGTCCACGTTTCCATGCTGTGCCTCATATGTACGTGCCTTCCTAAAACTTGTTTGATACTAATAGAATTCCCTTGGGTAGGCTTGCCCTTTTCCTCAGAGCTAGTCTGCTTTTAATGTCCTCCTTGCTCCTTCCGTCTATGATTATTTTGCTACCTAGGTAACCGAATTCCTTACTTTCATCTACTTCGTGGCTCGCTGGTCTCATTTGTGCCAGATCTCATTACTGAAGTCTTTTTTCGATTTCCTCTCATTCGTTATTCTGTGCACATACAGCAGATCCTGTAATTCTTCTTCATATGTACTGAGGATAGGAATATCAGCGAATCACACTGAACTTTAATCCTGTTCTTGAACCTTTCTCTTATTCCCATCATCGATTCTTAGATTTAAGAATTGAACAGCAGTGGCGAAAGACAACGTTCTGTCACACACCCGTTTTAATCCGACCACTTTGTTCTTGGTCTTCCGTTCTTATTAATCCCTCTTGGCTCTTGTACCTGGTGTATAGTATTTATTTTTTCCTGTAGCTTGACCCAATTTTTGTGCGAATTTGGAACATTTTTTATCATTTGGCATTGTCCAACGCTTTTTTCCAGATCTACAAATCGTATGTTTGTGTCTTGATTTTTCTTGTCTCCATTATCAACTGCAGTATGAAAACTGTCTTTCTCGTGCCCTTTCCTAAAGCCAAACTGGTCGTCATCCAGAACATCCTCCATTATCATTTCCCTTCTTCTGTATATTATTGCCAGCAACTTGAATGCACGGGCTCTTAAGCAGATTGTGCGCTAATTCTCGCACTTATCAGCTCTTGCAGTCTTCAGAATTGTGTGCATGACATTTTTCTGGAAGTCAGATAATGTATCACCGGAGTCATACGTTCTAGAGACACATCTGTGCTAGTTCATGAAAATTATTGACTGGAGATTGGTATGATAATAGTGGAGCGCGTTATACCTAGTTTCGATTCTTACAATTTCGCCTCTGTAGTAGAACTTTAATGTAGTTCCTTATGCCATTTTTAACTGATGGCATTTTATGTTGATGTGCTGCACTGATTTCGTGAAATTGGAAAAACTTACTCCGATAATTTTTTTTCAAATGACAAATAATGTTTGGCTTTAGGAAAGGGCACGAGAAAGACAGTTTTCATACTGCAGTTGATAATGGAGGCAAGAAAAATCAAGACACAAACTTACGATTTGTCGATCTGGAAAAAAGCGTTGGACAATGCCAAATGATGAAAAACATTCCAAATTCGCACAAAAATTGGGTCAAGCTATAGGAAAAGATAAATACTATACACCAGGTACAAGAGCCAAGAGGGAATAATAAGAACGGAAGACCAAGAACAAAGTGGTCGGATTAAAACGGGTGTGTGACAGAACGTTGTCATTCGCCACTGCTGTTCAATTCTTAAATCTAAGGTACATCGTAGTCATGTACATAGCAAGAAGTATTTAGAAGCGCTGTGATAGAGAAGTTCTTGCCGATACTGTATTTATTAGTCTTTGTGTTACATTCGCATTTTATCACAGAGTAATCAGTAAGCAAAGTCAACGAAAGCAGAAAAATTATAAAAGAATCGTTTGAAGTTAAACACATTTTGAAATAGAAGCTAAGGTGAACTAACACAAATTCCCATTTTCAAGACAGGTAAAACTGTTACGACGTTAGAGAAACCAAGTTAAATTGCAACTATCACATGTTCTGAAATAAAAGACCTTCTTCTGTTTCAACACAAAAATTGGTGCACGAACACAAAGTATGGTTTAACTGTCCACATATCTTATAAATAGATCATAATGCTCTATCGTTCTACTCAAAATTACATCATGCGTCTGAAGGATTAGCAGTATTCTCTAAATACTTTTCATACATTATACAGCACTCAAATGTGTAGAACGCGAAATATCTACAAATGCTGCGCAAAACATAACTTCACACAACTTATTTAATGACAACAATAACTGTAGAAAATGGTGGAAAATACTTTTGGCTATTTGTAGTGCGCTTTCCATCATTTGATTCGTAAACCACTTGCTAGACTGAAGTACCAATCGTTAAACTTCGTGTGTTCCTAGGTACACTATCCTCCAGGCACAACACTCTCCCCTATTCGTTTCCGATAGCATCCCATACGTGCTCCATGGGTGACATAGAGGAGCGGGCAGACGGTGATTCGTACGTTACAACTGCTACTAGTTCCTACTTGGCGATGAACAACAACACCTGTAAACTGCGCAATAAACTGTAGTTAAGTTTATGCTTGCATATAGTATTACATTTGGCACGCGGATGTGAAGTAAGCTTCATTCGTAATGAGAAGTGAATATGCATTGAGAAGCGACATGCAACACTGCTGGCCAATGCGTTGCAAAAATTTCAAAGCATAAGTTCCAAGGATGACAGCAATGATACGTCATCCAATAAAATGCTTTTTCAGGACTCTTTACTTGTGGAGTTCTGTGCAGTTTTTATATACTGGAGATCAGCCCCAGACTGACAATGCCACAAATATACACTGAAACGCCAAAGAAACTGGTATAGGCATGCATATTCAAATACAGAGATATATAGGCAGAATATGGCGCTGCGGTCGGCAACGCCTTTATATGACAACAAATGTCTGGCGCAGTTGTTAGATCGGTTAATGCTGCTACAATGGCAGGTTATCAACATTTAAGTTATTTTTAACATGGTGCACGAGCGATACAACACAGCATCTCCGGGGTAGCGATGAAGTGGGAATTTTCCCATACGACGATTTCACAAGTGTACCATGAATATCAGGAATCCGGTAAAACATCAAATCGCAGACATCGCTGCAACCCGAAAAAGATCCTGAAGGAAAGGGACCGACCACGACTGCAGAGAATTGTCCAATGTGAGAGTGCCACCTTTCAACAAATTTCTGCAGATTTCAATGCTAGGCCATCACCAAGAATCATCGTGCGAACCATTCATCTAATCTTCATTGATTTGGGCTTTCGGAGACGAAGGTCCGCTCCTGTACCCTTGAAGACTGCACGACACAAAGCTTTACTCCTCGCCTGGGACTGTCAACACCGAAATTAGTTTATTGATGGTTGGAAAACTGTTGCCTGGTCGGACGATTCTCGTTTCAAATTGTATCGAGCGGATGGACGTGTACGGATATGGAAAGAACCTCATGGATCCATGGATCCTGCATGTCACCAGGAGACTGTTTAAGCTGGTGGAGGCTCTGTAATGGTGTGGGGCGTGTGTAGGTGGAGCCATATGCGACCCCTGATACGTCTAGATACGACTCTGACAGGTAACATGTACGTCATCATACTGTCTGATGACCTGCATCCATTCATGTCCATTTTGCATTCCGACAGACTCGAGCAATTCCAGTAGGACAATGCGACACCCCACACGTCCAGAATTGGTACAGAGTGGTTCCAGGAACACGCTTTTGAATTCAAGCACTTCCGCTGGCCACCAGATTCCAAGACTAGAACATTATTGAGCATATCTGGGGTGCCTTCTAACGCACTGTTCAGAAGAGATCTCCAACCCCTCGTACTCTTACGAATTTATGTACAGTCCTGCAGGATTAATGGTTTCAATTCCCTCCAGCACTACTTCAGACATTAGCCGAGTCCATGCCAAGTAAGGTGAGGCACTTCTGCGTGCTCACGGGGCCCCTACACGATATTAGGCAAGTGTACCAGTTTCTTTGGCTCTTCAGTGTATGAAGATACGTAGGAGGGATCAATACAATGTTGACTAAGTTTAAGAGAAACTGAAATTGACCTGAAAATTATCTTATTTCTGTGTTGTAATCCCCTAATTGAGTTTGAAATCGATTGAAAAATCGCGACTGAAAGGAGAAAAAATTATTGAAATTGGAATAAATTTGTAATTTAACGTATTTTTGTATGTAGGAGAAAAAAGCATAAAATAATTTCGCCTCTCCTCGTACGAGTTTCTCACCCCATACAGATACTTCTGAAAATTTGTAATTGTAAATTTGTAATACGTGTAAAATTACTTGTAAGATTTATAAAGAAAATCTGGAGTGCATGCAGAACATAATATATGCATAAATAGTTCACCTCCTATTGACCTATTGCAAGCAGCCCACGTTTTTTGTTGTGAATCTCACAAATATTTTCAGAGATATTAAAAGTTCGTAACCATAGATAGCAATCACAAGAACTGTCTGTTTGGGTTTAGGAATCTGGATGAGACTAGGCCAAATTATTTACGCTTTTCAGTCCAATATAAAAGGTTTTACATCAAAATTTAGTTTTATTTAAATGATTTCGCTACGGGAAATAGTAAAAATCAGTTCACGTAAGGATGGACTTTTAATCAACGTATCGCACAGGCAATACTGGAGTGTCAGTTTGGTAGCGTCAGATCAAAGTGTTCATGGTGTAACATTTTCCATTTCCGCCATTAAAAGTTCGTAACCATAGATAGCAATCACAAGAACTGTCTGTTTGGGTTTAGGAATCTGGATGAGACTAGGCCAAATTATTTACGCTTTTCAGTCCAATATGAAAGGTTTTACATCAAAATTTAGTTTTATTTAAATGATTTCGTTACGGGAAATAGTAAAAATCAGTTCACGTAAGGATGGACTTTTAATCAACGTATCGCACAGGCAATACTGGAGTGTCAGTTTGGTAGCGTCAGATCAAAGTGTTCATGGTGTAACATTTTCCATTTCCGCCAGTGACACTTACAGCCACTTGCATACAATTCGGAAATTGCAGTCAACGCGATTTGCAGGAGGAGGAATGCAATGAAATAGGAGCTTTTCAATTACAAATTCCTTAAATTAATCCGCAATATATTTCATGGGATATATCTATGTTTTACGTACAAGCAACCAGGAAAATGTAACACAAAGTTACAGGCTTATCTGCAAAACACAAATGTTCAGTAAGGCCAAATCTTTAAGTAAAACGATACACAGTTCTTGCACATGTTATCTCAGTCATTTATTTATTCTTTGTTGTAAGGTCTTCTAACAAATATGTATCTTTTTTCAGGTATGGTCCTATGCTGGAGATTTTGATATCGACAGGAGACGGAAGAAACGTACGTATTTATGTGTATGAGACTTCGTGTGTGTGTGTGTGTGTGTGTGTGTGTGTGTGTGTGTGACAGAGAGAGAGAGAGAGAGAGAGAGAGAGACCGGGGGGGGGGCAGAGAGAAGGCACAGGGATTGGGGGGAGGGAGGGGTACGAAATAGAATTCTTGCTAGTTAACGTTACCAGAATCCAGACTGCAACATTCAACTTCCGAATCAAGAAAAGAAATGTACTTTCATTCTCACATTAAGCGTTTTGTTCTACCTCAGTTAAGAAATTATTATTTCATTCTCAGACAGAGAAACTTGCAGTATGATGTGTAGATGGTGTTGTACAGCTTTACTGAAGCTTGAAAAATGCTAAATGAAATACACAAGTGGAATAGTTTTGGGACTTGATGACGGTCTGATCCTAGACCGAAATCCATAGCCTTCAATAAAAAGAAAATACTGTTACCACTATGTATTTCGTTACGCACTTTTTAAAGTAATTTGATTGACAAATAAGATGCAACGAAGCAGTTAATCTTGTGCACTAACGTCGAGGGCCTACTAGCTTAACTACAGAATGTCTCAAGTGGGTTATTGAAATGCATGCGCGATTTAAGTTTTCCGAACATGTCTCCTTACCACGGTGAGTTCAGAACTATGTGACTTAGAACTAGAAGGAACTCATGATATCTGTGTCTGGAACAACACAAGAATTTTTGGGTATTAACAGCTATTTCCACTGCTGTAGATCTTCAACATTCATAAGGGTAAATGGTTAATTAGGCTGCCCCCATTCAACCAAAAAAAATATGGAGAATGGTGAACGAGTGATGGTACGCATTGCTTGTCTCAAACTGTTTCTCATTTCCTCTATTAATCTTTCTGATAAAAATGTGACAAGTGTTTGGAATCCAGTTGTCGCTGATTGTCGGCCGAAACTTCTGAACATTCGAATAGTGAGCTGCTACCCTGATGTTAATGAATGGTGAAACATACACCGAACATTCTATCTGTTACTGAAGTAATGGTTGCTTCTACTGTATTACCTACATAAACATTGTTGCTGGATATCAGAAACGTGTATACAACTTTCTAATGATTGAAAGGGTAATGCAGTATGTAAAGGGGGACACAAATCTAATAGTCATGGGAGACTGGAATGCAGTTGTAGGGGAAGGAGTAGAAGAAAAGGTTACAGGAGAATATGGGCTTGGGACAAGGAATGAAAGAGGAGAAAGACTAATTGAGTTCTGTAACAAGTTTCAGCTAGTAATAGCTAATACTCTGTTCAGGAATCACAAGAGGGGGAGGTATACTTGGAAAAGGCCGAGAGATACTGGAATATTTCAATTAGATTACATCATGGTGAGACAGAGATTCCGAAATCAGATAATGGATTGTAAGGCGTACCCAGGAGTATACTGACTCAGATCACAATATAGTAGTAATGAAGAATAGGCTGAAGTTCAAGACATTAGTTACGAAGAATCAATATGCAAAGAAGTTGGATACGGAAGTACTAAGGAATGACGAGATACGTTTGAAGTTCTCTGACGCTATAGATACAGCTATAAGGAATAGCGCAGTAGGCAGTACAGTTGAAGAGGAATGGACATCACAGAAGTTGGGAAGGAAAACATAGGTACAAAGAAGGTAGCTGCGAAGAAACCATGGGTAACAGAAGAAATACTTCAGTTGATTGATGAAAGGACGAAGTACAAACATGTTCCGGGAAAATCAGGAATACAGAAATACAAGTCGCTGAGGAATGAAATAAATAGGAAGTGCAGGGAAGCTAAGATGAAATGGCTGCAGGAAAAATGTGAAGACATCGAAAATGACATGATTGTCGGAAGGACAGACTCAGCATACAGGAAAGTCAAAACAACCTTTGGTGACGTTAAAAGCAACGGTGGTAACATTAAGAGTGCAACGGGAATTCCACTGTTAAATGCAGAGGAGAGAGCAGATAGGTGGAAAGAATACATTGAAAGTCTCTATGAGCGTGAAGATTTGTGTGATGTGATAGAAGAAGAAACAGGAGTCGATTTAGAAGAGATAGGGGATCCAGTATTAGAATCGGAATTTAAAAGAGCTTTGGAGGACTTACGGTCAAACAAGGCAGAAGGGATAGATAACATTCCATCAGAATTTCTAAAATCATTGGGGGAAGTGGTAACAAAACGACTATTCACGTTGGTGTGTAGAATATATGAGTCTGGCGACATACCATCTGACTTTCGGAAAAACATCATCCACACAATTGCGAAGACGGAAAGAGCTGGCAAGTGCGAGAATTATCGCACAATCAGCTTAACAGCTCATGCATCGAAGCTGCTTACAAGAATAATATACAGAAGAACGGAAATGAAAATTGAGAATGCGCTAGATGACGATCAGTTTGGCTTTAGGAAAGGTAAAGGGACGAGAGAGGCAATTCTGACGTTACGGCTAATAATGGAAGCAAAGCTAAAAAAAAATCAAGACACTTTCATAGGATTTGTCGACCTGGAAAAAGCGTTCGACAATATAAAATGGTGCAAGCTGTTCGAGATTCTGAAAAAAGTAGGGGTAAGCTATAGGGAGAGACGGGTCATATACAATATGTACAACAACCAAGAGGGAATAATAAGAGTAGACAATCAAGAACGAAGTGCACGTATTAAGAACTGTGTAAGACAAGGCTGTAGCCTTTCGCCCCTACTCTTCAATCTGTACATCGAGGAAGCAATGATGGAAATAAAAGAAAGGTTCAGGAGTGGAATTGAAATACAAGGTGAAAGGATATCAATGATACGATTCGCTGATGACATTGGTATCCTGAGTGAAAGTGAAGAAGAATTAAATGATCTGCTGAACGGAATGAACAGTCTAATAAGTACACAGTATGGTTTGAGAGTAAATCGGAGAAAGACGAAGGTAATGAGAAGTGGTGGAAATGAGAACAGCGAGAAACTTAACATCAGGATTGACGGTCACGAAGTCAATGAAGTTAAGGAATTCTGCTACCTAGGCAGTAAAATAACCAATGACGGATGGAGCAAGGAGGACATCTAAAGCAGACTCGCTATGTCAAAAAAGGCATTTCTGGCCAAGAGAAGTCTACTAATATCACATACAGGCCTTAATTTGAGGAAGAAATTTCTGAGGATGTACGTCTGGAGTACACCATTGTATGGTAGTGAAACATGGACTGTGGGAAAGCCGGAACAGAAGAGAATCGAAGCATTTGAGATGTGGTGCTATAGACGAATGTTGAAAATTAGGTGGACTGATAAGGTAAGGAATGAGGAGGTTCTATGCAGAATCGGAGAGGAAAGGAATATGTGGAAAACACTGATAAGGAGAAGGGACAGGATGATAGGACATCTGCTGAGACATGAGGAAATGACTTCCATGGTACTAGAGGGAGCTGTAGAGGGCAAAAACTGTAGAGGAAGACAGAGATTGGAATACGTCAAGCAAATAATTGAGGACGTAGGTTGCAAGTTCTACTCTGAGATGAAGAGGTTAGCACAGGAAAGGAATTCGTGGCGGGCCGCATCAAACCAGTCAGCAGACTGATGAAAAAAAAAATAGAAAAAGAGGGTACTAATAGTTCTGGAAAACTTGTTGATTCTTAAAGCCAACATTAATTAAATTAGAGACCGCTCGAGAATCTTTATTTTATTTTTCACAGTATATTATATTACGCAATTTGCGATCGACATAATATTTTTCCAACTTTCTCTTTCGACATTAATGGACCCTTAAGTTTCCTGTTTTCTTCACGGAAACAAATAGCTGTCATTTTCATATTTGTATATGGACTGCATTCGCACCCAACACTCCCCGCCGCGTCGGGTAGCCGTGCGGTCACTGGCGTCTTGTCACGGTCCGTTCAGTTTCCGCCGTCGGAGGTTCGAGTCCTCCCTCGGACATGGGTGTGTGTGTGTTGTCCATGGTGTAAGTTAGTTTAAATTATATTAAGTAGTGTCTAGGATTAGGGACCGATGACCTCAGTAGTTTGGTCCCATAAGACCTAAAAACAAATTTACAATTTACAACACTGCCGTAGGAAACTATTACACAGAAGATATCTGAAAACTTTCATTTCTGCAATGTTACGTAATATCCTTTATTTAACTGAATTGTGGTAATTTACTTTCTTACAGGCTAAAATATCAACTTACATCTGTTCTGCACAAAAGATAAGGAAACGGCATGTGTAAACTAGAAGATACAAGTCGAAAATTTAGGTACTGTAGGCGAAGTTCACAGATAGCATGTGAATAATTAGCTGAACAGAAACTTGTCTAAAGGTAACTTTTTGACGTTCTTACTACGGGAAAAAAATGTCTAATGTTACATTCCACAGGCAGTTCAAGTAAATAAAACGGCTTTCTTTTCAAAGTATGTGGGTGTTATTGTCATCCGCAAGGTGTTATTGATAGATATTTCGTTGTTATGGGCTGCTGTGACTGTTATGTTTGGCTGAGAACTATTTCACTAATAATACTCCATCCTTTATCACAATATTTAACTTTTCTACGCTGTCAATCCACCACTCACTCATTCCTGTCTTTCTCCATTCGTTGCCGTGTCTCATTCTTCCGCGATAGTTCATTCGATGCTTATATATAAATTTCAAATCTGAAGACGGTATCACTTCGAAATATTCATAAATTTACCGTTAAATACTTTTAATAAGAAATACGAGTACCTATCTCTGACTTGTACGGTAGGAAATTATCAAGTTTTATGAAATGTAGGTGTGCGTGCGAGGGCAGGTGCGTTTCATCTGCGTTGTGAGTCTTTTGGCATTGAATGAAGGGGTCATTGTAAGATCGATAGTACTTCGGCAGACAGTTTGTTCTCTAAATTCCAGTATTGATAAACAAAATGATAATAATAATTGTAATAATAATAATCTAGGAGTGTACCCCACACATGTTACTACAAATATTGGAAATATACAAAGTAGATCCTAAATTGATACAGTTCCTAAACATAGCAATGAAAAATTGGAAAACCACACTTAATATCCAAACAAACTCAAATAATATCACATCACAGACAATACACAAGGAGGCTCATGAAGTCCTTTCTGGTTCTGCCTTGCTATGAACCCACTATCCAACATGCTAAATAATACAAATTATGGATATAATATTTCTGGAACATACCAACACAAAATGACACATTTGCTATATATGGATGATCTAAAACCACTGGCAGCAACAAATCAACAACTCAACAAATTACTTAAGATAACAGAAGTATTCAGCAATGATACAAATATTGCTTTTAGAACAGACAAATGTAAGAAAAATAGCATAGCCAAGGGAAAGCACACTAAACAAGAAGATTACATATTGGATAACCATAGCGACTGCATAGAAGTGATGGGAAGAACAGATGCCTATAAATATCTAGGATACAGACAAAAAATAGGAACAGATAATACAAATATTAAAGAAGAACTGAAAGAAAAACATAGACAAAGACTAACAAAAATACTGAAAACAGAATTGACAGAAAGAAACAAGATATGAACTATAAATACTTATGCTATACTAATATTGACCTACTCATTTGGAGTAGTGAAATGGAGTAACGCAGACCTAGAAGCACTCGATACACTTGCACGATCACAATGCAACAAATATAGAATACATCACATACATACAGCAACAGGAAGATTCAAATTAAACAGAAAGGAAGGAGGAAGGGGATTTATCGACATAAAAACCTACTTTATGGACAGATAGACAATTTAAGAAAAGTCTTTATAGAACGAGCAAAATACACAAAGCAATCACTAATATAAATATATCGGCTACACCAGTGCAATTTCATAACCACTTCTATAACCCTTTAGATCACATAACATCAACAGATACGAAGAAAGTAAATTGGAAAAAGAAAACACTACATGACAAGCACCCGTATCATCTAACACAACCACATATCGATCAAGACGCATCTAACACATGGCTAAGAAAAGGCAATATATACAGTGAGATGGAAGGATTCATGATTGCAATACAGGACCAAACAATAAACACCAGATATTACAGCCAGCATATTATTAAAGATCCCATAACCACAACAGATAAATGCAGACTTTGCAAACAACAAATAGAAACAGTAGATCAGATCACAAGCGGATGTACAATATTAGCAAATACAGAATACACCAGAAGACATGACAATATAGCAAAAATAATACATCAACAACTTGCCATACAACATAAACTAATAAAACAACACGTTCCCACATACATGTATGCACCAGAAAATGGACTGGAGAATGATGAATACAAATTATACTGGAACAGAACCATTATAACAGATAAAACAACGCCACATAGCAAACCTGACAACAAACTCACCAATAAAAAGAAGAAATTAACACAACTAATCGAAATATCCATACCCAATACAACAAATACACAGAAGAAAATAGAAGAAAAAATTGAAAAATACATCCAACTGGCTGAGGAAGGCAAGTACATGTGGCATCAGGATAAAGTTGACATTATACCAATTACACTATCAACTACAGGAGCCATACCACACAATATCCACCAGTACATCAACGCAAACGTGTATATACAACTATAGAAACCTGTAATTATTGATACATGTTCAATTACCCGAAAGTTCCTAAATGCAATATAACATATACCGTACAGTTAAAAGGAAGTCACGCTTGATCAAGGTCTGCGTCACTTTCTATTTTTAACCAGACATAACGTCTGAGAAAGGAAGGAAATAATAATGATAAAAGTGATAATAATAACAGTAATAATGAAGTAAATCTGAATCATAGGCAACGCAAAAAATCACTAAACGGTATACATTTCGTTAACTCTCTAGGTTGTTATGGGACAATTGTTGATTAAATTGACGTAATCTCTTGGCTTAGACATGTTTCGTTCTCGAACGAGTTGGTAGGAGTTGTAAGATGGATTTCTCGCTATGTAAATCTTGTAAAATTCAGTACAGCAGCAGTTACACATAAAAATTACACTCTCCGCATAGTCAATTGTTAACTCCTTCCTCTTATTCCATGAAAGGATGTTGGTAGTATATGGGAGTAAAATAAAATTCTTAGATGAGTTCCTGAAACCCCACGCGACGTCTCAGGTTGAAGAGCCTTAGAACTTTAATTTAATAATTCCCCAGTAACACGATGCCGCCAGTGACGTCACTTAACGAAAGTACGGCTCGATGCTTGGTATTTTCCTTGTCTTTCTAATCTTGTACAATACACTGGTACTGAGGGAAGACGGTTTCTTCTCCATTGCCTATAGCTATCAAAATGTCCCCTGCACTTGGACAGAAATTCAAGACCATAGCAGAAACTGTGATTTCAGTAAGTTGGATTCGTCGTTAATGACAAATGTATGCACAAAATTATGCTGCTTCGCCAGATGCTGAAGGTGAAGGATGTTCTCCTCGAGTGCTCAAACATGTGATATATAAGATGCACGAACGGAAAGCTGTAGGTGAACTTCCGCTCACTGGGTTAAGAGATATTAAACGAACTGGGGAATGATGAAGCAGAAAAGAGAACCGTTAACACGATACGCTTTTCACAGAGTTGACATCCCAGTTGGTCGCTTTGCTATCTTTCAACTACGAGGATGAAAAATGAATAACTTCTGCTAATTTTCTCCCACCATGGCAAAACCGGCAAAGTACATTAAACTGTCACGCAGCATATGAGCCGAGCAATGGCTCTTACTCGTTCTTTTTTTGTAACGAGATTGCTCCCTGAATGGCAGCCTGCCATGGGACGAATTTTTAATTAACTTTTTTTCTGTGCCTGTAAGAGACAAAACGCGTCGTTGCTACGAAACCAGAGGCCGTACATGTCACGACCCTTGGCGTATCGCGCCCTGACTGGGACGAGCCCTCTTTCGCAGTCGTTGCTGGCATCGATCCCGCCCCGAGTTGTTAAACATCTGTACAGGGCGCAAGGGAAAGCTCTTGTCTGAAATGAGCGGAAAATTAGCCAGGAACATTGAGAAGAGATGCTTCTCTTTCAACTCCAAAAGTAAAATGAGACTTTCCTCTAACGTGTATTTTGTTCAAATCCTTCTTAGTTTATGAAACGTTTATATACGATTTAGATAATGCCATTCTTTTTTCAATATCGTAGTACTGTAGTAATTTTGCAAATTGTTCATGCATAGGAGCACCAAATGAAGTGGCGTCGTAGTGTATGCACCAGATTCCCGCTCACTAGGGAAGTGATTTTAATACCCAGTGTGAATTAAAATGTGCGGCTTCTACCTAAAGTAGTTGGGAGGAAACTTGCAGCGTTCGCAGAAAAAGGACTAAACGGGTATCTTCCCCCATTACTGTGTATTGACAGCGTCAAACCGCTAGATTCCTTCGTTCATCGCGGACTTTGGTAGCTTTATTTACCAGTATAAATAACTAGTAATAACGAATACATAGTCCAAAATTATCATAAATGCAGATATACAATGTAAACAGTCAACGGGAAATGTTGATAGCATATAAGCCCTGTCACTCAAGCAAACTTAATCCCATCTGCCCATTACAGAAGTTTTTATTAGCCGCACATGCCAAAATCACATATCCGGACGTATCTACGATCAACTACAAAAACGTTTACACATTATTTTGTGTTTCCTAGAGAAGTTTACCAACACGATAGTATACATTTCTCCTAAAAGAAATTTTTATGTCGGTAATAATGGCTCCATTACACAAGTATATATAGTAAAACACAGTACTATGCAAACTATGAACGCCTATAAGGGCTCACTATTAAATTGAAGCCGGCCGGTGTGGCCGTGCGGTTCTAAGCGCTTCAGTCTAGAACCGCGTGACCGCTACGGTCGCAGGTTCGAATCCTGCCTCGGGCATGGATGTGTGTGATGTCCTTAGGTTAGTTAGGTTTAAGTAGTTATAAGTTCTAGGGGCTGATGACTACAGATGTTAAGTCCCATAGTGTTCAGAGCCATATTAAATTGAATGCTTTTATAAGGTTCATAAACTGCATATAACTGCTGGTAATGAATTTTATTTTATAATAAAGGAAATATAGTCTGCATAGTTGAAAACAAGGTTATTTAATAATCTTAAGTATCGGATACACTATCTAGATACGCAAATGTAATTACCTAGTTCAACAGATTTCTTATGTAGAAAAGACTGCCCGATAAAGAGCTTAACTTAACGCTATGTTTTGATTTAAATTTGATAAGTATACCTTTCTTTTTGTAAATATCTCTTGAGTTGATGGTTGGAGTGCTGACGCCAAAGTTTGCAGATAATCTGCGTGGCTAGTTATGTTGACCTCTGATGTGATATATATAGGTATCGTGTCAACCCCTTCAGCACCAATTACAGCCTGAAGACATCGCATTGAAGAGCCGAAACTGGTAGTTCCAATGGACATCAGTAGGCGTTTCATTTTCTCACAATTTCATTTATGGGTCGGTGACTCAGCAGTGGACAGTAAATATATTTGCCAATAAACAGTGAACTGCAGTGCCTCTGTTGTGTAGGCATGCATGTCTGAAGTTCATTTCACCGTACTTCTTTACAAGACATTCACCGCTGTTTCGTCCAACAAAACTGACCCGGAATACGTTTACAATAAGACTGACGCGGGATTGTCCGTTGATAGTTAATATCACAGAAAATGTTAGTAACGGAAATCGTTAACGTCCATGTAGTGCTCTACTCGATTTTAGAAACTGTGAGGCATACAGGGGATAGGCAAAATAATGTGGAATGGTTTATTAATAAGGTATTGGACACCCGTTTTCCTGTAATAAAGCTGCGATTCTTCTTTGAATAGTGGCATTAATGATTTTATAGTCCCCAGTGGAATGTTATGCCACTCTAGATCAGAACCTCTTCTAACTCCTGTAGTTACGCGGGGGGCGGAAATCTGCTCCGGAGTCTGCGCTCCAATACCGCCATCAAGGGTTCGATAATGTTCAAGTCTGGGGACTGTGATGGCCGGGAAAGACGCTGCAATTCAGTTGCATTCTGATCATATCACGACTGTACTGTCCTGGCTGGATGAACGGGTGCATTGTCGTCCTGAAATATGCCATCATTGTTGGGGAACAACATTTGAATCATAGGGTGCACCTGATCACCTAAAATGTTCACATAACCGTTGGCTGTAACATGGCCTTTGGACCAGCAGAATACCATGATATGGTGGCCCATATCATCAGATTTCAGCGCCCAAGCCTAACCGTTGGAATCAAGCAATACGGATGTTAGATTTCTTTTGGCATTCTCCAGACGTAAACCCGGCCCGTTGTTGGAAATAACGAAAGCGTTGACTCGTTGAACCATATGACGTGTTTCCACTGATCAGCCGTCCAGGAATCATGCTCTTGACACGTTCTTCGCTTCTTTGCGTTGTTAGTCGTCACTAATGGTTTCCGTATAGCAGCTCATCCATGAATATTGGCTTTATGGCGTTCTCGGCGTACAGTGTCGGTAAATATGGGGTTTCGATGCCTATTGAGCTCTGCAGTCACTTTAGCAGCCACAGTTTTGTATTGTTTTGACACAAGTCGTGTTAGCGTAGGACGATATCTGTCATTTAGCTTTCATTTGAGCCCACTAATACTTTTACACGGTGATGTTTTTCCATGTTTTGTATAGGCTGTCATGACTGTTCAAACAGTTGTTCTTGAAACATCCCATAAGTTGGCTGTCTTGGTTACTGGTCCTCCAGCTGATGGGGCCCCCACTATCTGTCCTGTTGGAGCTCTGTTAGGTCTTTAATTGCTCGTCGACCTCGGCCTGTGAATGCAAATATGAAGTTTTCACTACTCATAAAAAACCTGCATTGATGCGTAGTCCGTACTGAACAAGCAGAGTCCAGCGCGACACGTGCCTTACCTGTGTTGTTGACCGTCAAACACAACCATCCCATTACTACCATTGTTCATATTATTTTGCCTGCCCCTGTACGTAGCAGCTCCACCTGAAGGATAGCAGCAATAGCGTTATGAGTGTACTGCCGTAACTCTTGCAGTTTGTGGCACTGACCCTTCAGTTCTCCTCACAGGGGTAGACATATATCACAGGGAAAGAGAGCAGGTGATCGAGGTGGCCAGGAGACTGAACTGCCATTGCTGACCGGCCTCTCTCAGTTTATCAAGGTGGTATCTGCTGTTGCTCCGTCTTATTGAAATATCCACCTTCTGTGAGTTCTTCCACATGTAGAATACAAACTTTCTAGACATACCAGTTATCATTAACAGTTTGGTGTCAAGATGCGGACGGCAGATCTTGCCCACCAAACACCAGTCTTGAGATTATGAATAGCCTCATCAAAGGACTGACCTAATTTTTTCTGATGTGTAACTGCACGTCTTCTGTGAGATTGCGCATCCTGACAGGCTTAACCAGTCCTCATCTCAAGACATGAATAGGTAATAATCTAAAACACATGAAGCTGAGAATATACTACTATCAATCACTATCCTGTACTCGTTAAATTGTTCATTCCATTCAATAGCTCCAGTAATTCTTCTTCAGTTTCACATTTTGTAATAGAGTACTTTCGCCTTGAATTCTAATCCTACTCTTGAACCCTACTTTTATTTACGTCATTGCTTCTTAAATGTGTAGATTGAACAGTAGGAGTGAAAGACTAAAGGCCTTTCTTACCCTTTTTTTAACCAGAGGACTTCGATGTATGATTCGCATTATTATTTCCACTCTTCGTTGTTAACTTATTGTCTATCACCCGCCTTTCTTTAATTTTCTTAAAATTTCTAAATTCTTGCACTATTTTACAATGTCAGTCACTTTTTCCACTTCCACAAGTCCTATGAACATTCCATAATTTTTCTGAAATCTTGCTTCCATTTTCAATTAAGAAATCCGAAATGTCCCTTTGGAGTCATTATCTTTCCTAAATCCAAGTTCATCGTCATCTAACAGATCCTCCTTTCATTTTATTTTCCATTTGCTTGTATTCTATCCTTGTCTTTATCATCAGCTTCCTATTAATCGTTTGCGGGATTACACATCCACCATCATGTATATTTATTGAAGCTGACATTATACTGGGCAATAATATTTTAGAACGTTGTGGAACACAGCGATAGTACTTAATTTTTAACAAGAACAGTCCAGTTCCCAATAATGAGCAGAATATCAAATAAAAAATAAATCGCAATCGGTATTTCATTCATCAAAAAACATTGGCTGTTCGTACTGAAACGGATTTTTACATTTCTTTTCTCTGCTGGTCAACTGGCGTACAAAATGTGATCTGCGCAAAGCCTGAAGTAGAAATAGGAGAAGTCGTTACTGAGCCACGCACTACATTAATGTTGAAATTAATTGATTACCAGACCATTATACAAGTAAACAGATCTCTGGAGTCTGAAGGAGTTACCGCGTCTCAATAACTTTCAGGCTACCAATGAGTAATGTGCAGGCACCACCTGATTTGAAATCCTTATTACAAACAACGACTACAATCATTCGTAGAGTTAAAGCATAATAAATATTCATTAGCCACACACAAAAACTAACACAGCAAGTGTGGTTGAAATACTAAAGCACTCAATAACATAAAATGTGCTTAATTGAGTCATGCAGGTCCTTTAAATAAAAGAAGCTGGTTTCCTTTCGACTCCACTATAAACATCCTCACACTAACAAAACGTCAGTAAAAGTCAGCATGTGCAACATTCTAGGCACTTCAGTCTGGAATCTCGCGACCGCTACGGTCGCAGGTTCGAATCCTGCCTCAGGCATGGATGTGTGTGATGTCTTTAGCTTAGTTAGCTTTATGTAGTTCTAAGTTCTAGGGGACTGATGACCTCAGATGTTAAGTCCCATAGTTCTCAGAGTATTTTTTTCTTTTTCTCTTTTTTTCTGACATTCTGTAAAATAAGTTTCAAATGTGCTGTTGAAACAAGATAATTAAAAGTAGATAAAATATAGTCAAGCATCCGCGATATACTCCGCGGACATACACAAAATTAATCTTCAAGTACTCTTGAAGATTGCACTAGCCATAACATATCTAGAAAATGGATCTCGTTTGAGGATGTGGAAAACCAAATTTAAATGTGAAACACAATAAGCAGCATTTATTCCAGTTCAGATCACCCTGGCATTGTCACTACATCCAGTAGTTCTAACGGATTCTTGATAAACAATACTGTGACCATTAACTTATGAGAAAATATAATCATTGTACCGCTTCGATGTAGAGTATTCCACACTTACGTATAGCTACATTTCATGATATTCGAATCTGCTAGCTAGTTAGTTAAGTAAGCAGAATAATATTTTGAGCTCTATTACTACATGGCTTGATTACACACAATGAAAAAGGCTGTCTGTTGGTCACATAGGAAGAGCAGAAACAGGTCTCTGTTGCGCGAGATCACTACAATAACAGAAGTCTACTTCTCATGAACGCCTTTCAAAACACACAGTTCTTGATTTTGGTTTCGAGAGAGCAGCGTTTTTATTGTAACTACTCCAAATGTTTGGGTAAACTGTTCCATTGGAATATAACTGGCGAATATTTTACTTGCGTCGAAAGGAGGCCTACCACAACTACAACTCATCTGAGAAGAGAGTAAACACTTGGTTCCAATTTTTTGAGATGTCGCCCAGAATCGCTTCATGATCTCATGCCGACTTTATTCCGACCACAAAACCTATTTCTATGCTCACAGCGTTAGAACCATGCTTTCAGCGCCGTTTCATGTTAAAGCGAACACTGTCGTCTTTTTGCATGTCACACATTGTCTCCATATAGCATTAGTTCTCCACACTGACTTTAAAAAGTAATATTTTCACCATAGTCTTTAAACAGCGATAATTCGTCACAGTAATTGCATCCAAGTCGTCCAGTACAGCATTGCTTCATGCCATATTGTTCTTGTGAGAGGATGTTTCTGCACTGTACCGAAACCCATTTCAAAATTTTAATTTAATCTAGCTATTCTCAGTTGTATTGGCGACTGTACTTGCGAAAGCCATTACCCCATATACATAGACGAATTTCTGCACAATACTATCCCTCTCTCTCTCTCTCATGTTACAAATATATTTACAAATTCTTGGACAATTTGTAGCCGCACGGGATTAGCCGAGCGTTCTGGGGAGCTGCAGTCATAGACTGTGCGGCTGGTCCCGGCGGAGGTTCGAGTCCTCCGTCGGGCATGGGTATGCATGTTTGTCCTTAGGGTAATTTGGGTTAAGTAGTGTGTAAGCTTAGGGACTGATAACCTTAGCAGTTAAGTCCCATAAGATTTCACACACATTTGAACATTTTTGACAATTTGTAACATTTCTCCAAATATATTTACCTAATCGCTTTACAAAATATGTTACACACGGTTGACAGTACTAAATATTATTTCCACATCCTCGAAATGCTTTATTGTTCCCTATTTACGTCTGATTACGCGCACTACTACGTAGTGGTGGTAAGATCTAAACATTTGCAGCCGTGTTGCTTCACCACGAGATGTCGCTAGCGCACGCGTGTGGTGATTAGTACACCTGTCGCTTGCTTTTACGCATCTGAAGATTACCTTCTCTCCGTCACAGATGGCACGGACGAGCACTCTATAGTATACATGATTTTCTGGACGCCCCGTTCCATTGTCCTTCAGTAGTCCTTTTACATATCCTTTTTATATTATGCACCTCCTTTTATAAGTGACACAAGCCACCGAACACAGTCTTCATACTAAAACGAACCATTCCGTACTTGGTTTTATAAAATTCCTTCTGTATTGACATGTAATGATTCATTATCATCTCTCTATCTGACATAAATCACCGTTTAGGAATACTCATGTTTCTCGTCTCCACATATTCCAGGTCAGGAGAACCACTCTCCGGATTCATCTGCTGAAAACTTGTTATAGCCAATAGCAGTCGCCAGCAGCAATTTGAGAATAGTGAATGTTCACCCTGCTACGAGCTTCTGAAACAATTACAGAAGAAACAAATGATGTAATCCTGCATTGGCTTCCCAACGAAGTCGTACTGACGAGACTCAATTTCATGAGTGCCATAAATCGAGAAAGATTAACGAACGCAGCGTTACAGGTAAACAAACTTATTGTCTTACTTAACGAAGCACCACAAATTATCGGCTCCCACATGTGGCTAATGTTGTTGTTTATGGTGAAGCGTTTCCACTTATGTGAATAATGTAATCAGCCATATACAGACGATGAGAGTTTTTACCGCAGAACATATCCCAAGCCCCATCTCAGCTACGACCGTGTGTATTTGAAGCGATTTATATAAGATATTTCGATGTAAAGAATAGGAATGTAAACATATAACTACACTGCGTTGTACATTACTTATATGAATCGGCTGATTTTTCGAAATGTATTTAATCACATGCTTCTAATATATTTCTGTCAATTGGCAACAGAGCAAGAAATTATCTTGGCTTCCCTGCGGTATACTATACTTGAATGTGTATTAAACTTCACGGTACAGCAGTGAATAACAGTAACTGAAGAACGGCATCATAGCTGCCAAAACTTTTTTTTTAAAATTAATGTTCCTTACTTCTGGGATTGGTTTCGGTTTGAGAGCATCATATAATATATTACAATAAAATTTCACTACATTATTATGGTTTCATACAAATCAACTGCTTCCAGGCATAAATAATTATATAACTAAAATAGAAGTTTGGCAGCCAATGAACCTTTTCATGTATGTGAAAGCTAGGAGCACCGTTTAAAGTATTCACCTACATGGTATTTGAAATATTCTTAACCCAACTGTAAATACATGACTTTACTATTTTCAGGATAGGGCAAGCGGATTTATAGAGCTGATTTGTTTTGAACGATATTTTGGTTTCTCTGTTAGACTGCTTATGGAGGCCTCTCTCTCATCAGGGATAGGTATGCTAATACTCATGGTGACTAGATAAATACTGTTAAAACTGATCATGTGTACCAAATTACAGCTGACCCTCGCTGAATGTTTCTCCAGCATGTCCTACCGATAATAGTTTAAAGCTATGCTAACTTCAGCAGAAAAAATGTACTTCTGATTAATTCTTCTTTTATAAGCAAAAACTTGTAGATAAAGCCCTTCACGTCTAAATCTTATTGGTTAACAGATATTACTACAAGAGTTCCAAGAATGGATGAGCTGTAAATGTATAGCTCCTGGAAAAATGAAAAAACATCTCAGTAAAAATATTTTTTGCCATAAAAGTTGAAACACTAACGAAAATTTATTCATTTCATATTAATTAATTTAGCCAGAAAAGCTTTCCAGTTGCGAGGCGCATGCAGACCGGAGAGACACAACAAAATACATTTGTAACTTGCCCGATTTAAATATTAATTACAGTAAATGAAATTCCACTTCTGTCGCAATGTCGTGGTAGCTTATCTTTTGCCAGTTGGTTGTAATTGTCCACGTTAATACGTTTCATTAATCCCCCGAAAGCAGCAGCATTTAATAAAGGACATTGTGACAGAAATGTAATTTTATTTACCGTAACAGCGAGACAGTCCATTTCGCTGAGATGCATTACTAACTCACCTAAAGAGCTAACGTTCGCGTACAATGTCGGTAGTAGAACCTATAAACACCCCCATGATTACATCGCCTCCCAAACCACGAACGCCTGCAAGGGAAAAAGTGATAAAATAGCCTGTATCAGATACTGTCTGAGCCCTGCGCTACTGCGTCGTTTACCGAGGAAAATTGTCTCTTAAAATGTGTCTGGCCTCCAGAAACGCAAGACTACTTGCCAGTCTCTGTGTTCCGGAAACTTTGTGGCCTCGCTAAATGAGAACACTGATAATTTACGAAATTTATGTGGCAACTCATTGTCACTCGGCACTGAAACGACGACACCCCTTTAGTCTAGTTGACATTAATTTCTGTCTCGCAAAAATAAGTTTCAGTCATATACTTCGACATACGGCAGCCCAGTAAGAATATCTGCCGATACGTGGGAGTTCTTCATGAACACATAATCACCTTACTCGGGACGATAGTATACGTTTTTTACACTAGGCACAAAACTGCATCTGTAATAATTTTCAAGTGTACGTCAGAAGTTTCCACTCCACCTTAAGAATTTCTAGCACTTAACCTACTGCGTTTACTCCGGCTACAATAATTATGAGACCATCTGTAACATCCAAAATAAGGTTGATATCCAAACACAATTCTTAAATTTGAATTCGGAGAGTGATTTCCGTCTCGTCCTCGTAGCTTTCCTGATGTCCCCTAAGCTTCGTTAGCAGTTGCTGCCACAGTCCTAACCGGTTTCCCACTGGATATACCGTGATACAGTCCGGATTATTCGGTTCCAGTCAATTGCCTAGCAGTGTCGCTCTTTACATCATCTCATGTGTTTGCTTAGCATTGACTACAGATATCTGCGGTTTACGAGGAGCTAATTCACCATTGTACCCCATTTTTTTTTAACTCTGTACGCACAATCATTGTGCTACATGGAATGCCGGTAGCAGTTTTGAACACACGAATAATTCCATCTGCTGATTTCGTGCCATTTCTTACATCCATCCTCTACGATGCTCGACGGCCCCTCTACATCAGTATATGCGGTCGCCTTTGCCCTTCACAAGCACATCACCAATTTGCACGGTCTTAGAAAGGTTGAAATGTCCGTGATGGATTTGTTACTCGCCTGACACGCAACGACCAGTACACGTTCGAAGTCACTGAGCTGTGCTGATCAGCTCATTCTGCTATTACTGCTTCTCCATTGACGACACAATATTCTCCGTCTTCTTTTGTACTTGATTTATTATTATTATTATTATTACAAATTTTTACCTCGAGGACAGTGGTTAACTAGTAAGACACGTGATTATTCAATGTTTTCCTCTTCTCAAAATCTCTTCATTCTTCGTCTGTCGTCGTGTTTCCTGTGCTCTGTCCGTATTTTGCGTATTTTCTCTCCTTCTTCAAACTTCGTACTCGTAATTTTTTTCTAATTTGTATCGGTAATTTATCATTTGAGCACTGATCCCTGCTCATTTTAGGTCTTGTTCTGTTTCTTGAAACGAAATTTTTTTGATTGAACCGTTTACTACACCGAAAATCCTCTTTGTGAGTCTGTTGTCGTTCATTCCGTGTATGTGGCTATAGAATATTGGTCGGCGTTTTCTGATCATATTTGTGAGTTTGTGTGTTCATATAATTCCTTGGTTCGTCTCTTCATCCATATACCATCTTTGTGTACTGTTGAAAAAAAATTTCTGAACATTTTACTTTGTTTTTTCTGTACCTGTGATGCCCGATGCTCTGATTGTGCTCGTTTCTGAGCCGTAGTCCGCTTCGGGTAGTACGACTATATTGTAATTCCCGAATTTGGTCTGTCTTCAAATATTGTAGCGCTATCATGTCAGTTTGTACGATTTCTGAAGTTTCTCTGTTCTTTCTGTGATGAATGCCTTGTTTATCTTCCTTTTTGTACACCTTGTAACACCATAGCCCTTATGCTGTACAGATTCATTTTACTTTTGTTTTATTTAATGTTGCATCGTTGTGCTTCTGTAAATGTGTTTGAATTGATAACGCGAAATTGTATCCTCCTTTCTTTGTAAAAATTTTGATGTCATGATTTGATTCTATGCAGTGTAGTATATCTGTCATTTAAATTCTTTGTCCCATTTGGAGGGAACAAAACTTACTATATGTAATTGTAATTTCTGTGTGAAAATTTTTTTGTAGAAATGTTAATATGTGCAAATGTTCTGTTTTATTTAATGTATTTGATTACTGTTATGTAAACTGCTGATCCTCACTTAGGTTTTTTAGTTAGTTTGTATGTAAAAGGTGTAGTGGTTCCCCTCGGGAACGGAACTGTGTAGCGCGCAAATTGTGGTTGGCCTAGGTAGAAAAGGTGGAACAAGAGTCAGTCGGGGACGTGCACTGCCGTATTAAAATTGTATATTGTGTTGGTTCCGAGAGAGGCTTTTTCTGTCATTTTCCAATGCCTCGGATGGATGGATAAATAGCTGGAACGATTCTGCAGTTGGTATCCATCATCGCCACCAAGAAGGAACAGAGTCCAGCAATTCTGCCTGCAAATCCACCTACCAACATGCAGTTGCCACCACATTGCGCAATCACTGTAAAGGAGTACTATAATAATGTACAGTGAAAGATCAGCTTATTGGATGTGTTAGTGTGCACAAATATAAGGTAACTTATAACTGAATTTATGTACCTACCTTGATTTTTTCCCTATCAGAACACCCCTCAGGTTCCTCTCCATCTGAACTATGAATACCGAGTGTCCTATTTTGTGGAAAAAATGAAAGCCTCAAAGTTAGACAGTTAATTACATAATGTTGTTTGATCTTTGATGAGAAGGGCATATTCAGATTTACTGTGGATTTAGTGAAATTGTGGGAGGCAGTAAATGTAGTTTGTGAAGTTTCAAAGTCACCTATTTAATCATTTACTTGAAAGTAGAAGACTGTGGTAATAAAACAATTTTTTTTTTAAGTTAAAGTTCTTAAAATTGAGGCTTATAAAGTTTTGCTTAGTTAATTATCACAGTACTAAATTTCAAAAAGTGAGTCAGTTTCTTGTAAATTTGTGAACATCGTGTCTCACTGTAGTAAAAGTCGTGAACTGCATTTATGGAAAGTTATATACTCATGCTTGCTGAAGACTTGTTTCTTTTGGGTGTTGAAAGTGCATACTAATAGTGTAATAAAATCCACAGGTTATCCTTTACCATTATTTATGAAAACAATAATTTCTTTATTCAAAAGACAGTAAGAAATAACCTGTTAGTGAATTCCATGTAACTTTCATTCTAAACAGAATAGTATTTAGTTGAGAGATACTTAACCTGTGACCAGTTCATAATTTTGCAGTGAACTACGTTTATAATTTCATGCCAGCGAGGAAAATGTTTGAACAATAATACTGAACCTATGTCCAATTAATGATCCTACAGTGAATTTTACTAGTTATGTTTGAACAAGCCCTGAAAGTAATAGTGTGTTTCGGTATCTGTTATGTTTTTGCGACTAGTTTGTGCTGCTCCAGCTGTTAGCTTCAATCTTACTAGTTATGTTTGAACAAACCCTGAAAGTAATAGTGTGTTTCGGTATCTGTTATGTTTTTGCGACTAGTTTGTGCTGCTCCAGCTGTTAGCTTCAATCTTACCGTAAACATATGTATGTGTCAGAGTTCATTGCACTCGCGTGTGACAAAGTATAGGTTGTGTTTATCCGTTAAAGTTACTAGTAACTGTTTTCTTGAACCAGAATGTTAATCATTCTCTTGCCTAATTAGGCTGGCGACCGTTTTCTTTATCCGTTAAACGGTGCACATAGGCAAAAATTTTGTTTGTTACTGTTCAAATATTTGCGGAATTCTGACTTTCATATCCGATAAGCCACTCCCGTTAGGTACAGCTCGGCCAACACAACAAAATTCCTCTCAGAGGGTAATACTGCTCTGTTGCATTATACCATAATTGATTTAACTAGATAGTTATATTTCACGACCTGCCTCCTACTTTAAGGTTATGGTTTAGCAGTAGCAGACGGTAGTGTTATAACCTCCGCCAATATATTTGAATATTTCCACTCCGTATTTTGTGTACATGGCTTGGTTGTCGTTGTTCTTTGCTCCCATGTACTTTGTTTTATCATATGATAGCTGTAGACCTGTTATGTCAGAGTAACTATTCCACGTAAGTATTCCTGTGCTACTTGTGATTCTTGTCTGTTGTTGCTGAGTATAGCCAGGTCTCCTGTAAATGCCAGACATTTTATGATCGTCTTGTTTGCACATGTTCTTCTTACTTGAATTTCTTTTACTCTTTCTTCTCATTGTTTGATAATTTTGTCCATGACCGTGTTGAATAAAATGGGTGAGAGGTCATCTCCTTGTCTGAACACCGTATGTATCTAAAATAGATCTGATGTTTTTCCCACAAGTTTTATTTCGGGAGTGGTGTCTGTAAGTGTCTGTTGTATAAGTATCTTAGTTTTTCTGCCTATTCCCTAGTCTCCTAGTGTGTAAAGGAGAATCTGCCTGTCTACGAAAAAGGCCCTCTCAAAGTCCAAGAATGTAGCTACGGTGTTGTTCGTCTGTCTGACTTTTAGGAGCGTTCGCAGGTTCCATATCTATTGCATAGAGACCTTCTACTTCTGAAACATACTTGGAATTCAACTGTGTTTGTGTTAGCTTTTGCTTCTAGTCTGTTGAGAAACTTTATTTTCTGTATTACAATGATCTGCTGTCCAGTTTACAGTAGCAGATCGTGGAGATTACTGTACAAATACGAAATGTCGTCCGCCACTAAATAAGCAGATCACAAAACAAATTAACTAGCATTCAACCTGCACCTAAAATGTAAAGAAAAAATAATAAAATATAATCTCCATCTTCTGCTAATATAGTACTCCTTTTGTACTGGTGTGGTATCTAGTGGTAAATTCATTGTTACATAGCGCTGTCAGGATACTGAATTAAGAGCTGGTTGCAAAAATTTTATTGAAAACATTATTCCTAACTTTGGTTTAATAGCTCGAGATAATGTAGTTAGTCACCGTATTTTCAGCCTTCATTACATACTCCATTATATTACACACACCAAATATATCATTCACTTTATTGAGATTATATCAAAGTATTTCGGCGAGTGTCGTATAGGAAGGGTTTTGAAGTACAGTGCGTGTAACTCCCTATCCAGTATGCGGGAAAGCCACACTTTCAACATATCAAGTTCACTCTGAAGCTTCTTCAGTGAACCGTAGACTAAAAGGTAAAGTGTTGCACACAGATTGGATTTTATGTGCAGGAGGGCACCCAGTCATACTGTACGTGCCAGCATATGGAACACGTGTGTTACAAGATTATCTTAGTATACGTCGATGGGGAACAGTTCTTCAGACGTTCATCTGCCCTGCTTTGCTAGTCCACTAGTCCCTTCTGTTGCAATGTGCTTTTGAGAGCGTGAACAACAGCCACGGCGATTGAGTGATCTTGCCATTTCGTGACATAAGCTGCGATGCTATTGCGATCGTGCTGGCATATGCGAATTAGCCGAATCAGCGGGCGGGCGGCGCGAATAGCGCACAATGCACAACGGTTATGCGTGTGTGTGAGAGCGGTAGCAAGCTACCCGCAATGATTACGTGTTTCTGACTGACGGAGTCGTTCGCAATGATTACGTCCCTCCGACTTGGCTAGATACCCATGCGATTTACGTCTTCATATTAAGCGTTGTCTGGCCGACAATGCAACAGCGCTTAGTAGACGCTGTCGCACTGCAAATAACATTTCGAAAATTTTCCCGGAACGAATGACTTTACGTAAATTAATATATATTACATTCAAGATATTTATATTTCGCTGCTTGTGTCATTGCTGATAAATGTCTTTTAGATTTGCGACACATCCATATCACAGGAACACTAAAACTTTTTACACGTTTCCGATAGCTGATGTAATTAAGAAGCACAATTTAGTACACACAATTAGGTTACACAAATGGAGCTTGTCGAAATTAGCACTTCCTAAATAACGATCGGTGACTACAGTACTGAGGTAACAAAAAATCCAGAAGTGACATTTTCTGCTTGAAAATATGTAATCCCTTGGATCGCTTGTAACATAATTTATATTATCTTACTATTCTGTTTGTAAACTTATCCGAGTTTATTCTGAAACGTGTAAAAACGGCATTAATTTATTACCTGTTGTAAATTGAAGTATTGCGCGATATAATATTATTACTTACGAAAAGAAATCTTGTGCCTGCATATAACTGAGACGAGTGTGGAATTACATATAGGAAGCAAAAGCAGAGCTACAGAAATAATACTTTCACAGAGCTTGACACTCACACATCAATTACATATACTTCTCATTTGGTCTGTGCCGACACACACTACATCATTTGAAAACAGTGAAGGACTTACGTAAACATAGTCCAGATGTAGGATGTGAATTTTTGTTTTGTAACTGTCGGTTATAACGAATTGCGCTTGTTCTCTATAGTAACCTCAAAGTACATGTTTGGTCACTATGTATGGTAATTTTTCTATATATACATTTATGTAGCCTGTACAAATTATAGATAATTTGTAAATTAAAATCCTCTACATTTATCTTCGAGTGACCAACGATTCTTTCGGTGATTAACGTCTGAGGTGAGAGACAGACAGAAAAATGGGGGAAGGTGCGGTGTTTCTAAAGATATGGCTTTTCGATTGGTTTATTACTGAAGCCTACATGGGATGATATTACTGAATCTTTTCGTGAAATTTGCGAATAACGTTTGGACGAAAGAAGCTCCATGAAATCTTTTCATTGTAACTGAAAAAAAAGACAGTGCTAGCCAAATAGCCAGTTGTATTACATTTCCCCAGCCTTCGATATTACTGACCCTTCAGCAATGTTTAAAATTTTTTCTCTTGACTTATTCTGCTGTATTTTAAGAGCTCTCTTGAGTATTTACATGTATACTACCGCTTCAGTTTCATTTATCACTGAAGATGAAGAGAGGTGAAAGCGCTATGGGAAGAGCGCTGACAAGACGTCCGATGACGTAAGAATTTTTGCAAGTTGATCGAGTGATAGCAAAGGAGAATGTGAACTGGTGTGTTTAACAAATTACAATGCGCAAGAAAGGATTACCTTTTCCGAAACCCAATAATTCCCTCCCATTCTGAAGTAAAAGTTCTAAACTTTTTCCAATGGTGCCTGCATCGTTCCTCTTCAACAGAGCAAAAGTGAGGCGACTCTTCGTTCTGTTGATCATCGCACAACGAACTGTTCTTTCCGGCCGCAAAACGTGTGGTAATCAATGCCCAACAAAAAGGGGTGGTTTCATACCACCCCCTGATGCCGTTTCGTGTCGATTTTGGGCTGCCGGTATGTATAAGAAATCCGCGTGATTTTAAAACCGGGTGTCGCGGTTCTCACCTTCGTCGCAGAAGCGCCAAACGAAGATCTTAAATGTGGGTAAGTGGGGATATAATGGCCTGCCTATCGTCTGACGAGCCCACGGTGGCATTGGCCAGAATGTTGTTGAAACTTGATGCCGATGTGACCTTAAACCTCACAAACTTCTGAGGTTAGGCCCGTTTTTTGCATGGGTCGACGCCTTTCTGTCTGAGGCTTCACCGAGCACGAGGGTGACGTCACAGCTTCCACGCTTTCGCACCGTTACAGAGGCAGGTTGTGGTACCTTTGAGTCTAATTTCGAACTTTTGTGTCGGAGTGGGAGAGAATTACAGGGGTTCGAAAAAGTGGCTCATTAACTCTGTTGTGCAGTATATTTACGGACTCGCCTACGTCATTTCATGGTGATATTTAGCAAGTCACTTCAATTTTATTAGATACAGATTCGCAATGCAACAAAACAGGTTTACTATGTCTGCCGGACTTAGCAGAAGGAGCCACAAGATTACGTGAAAGTAATTTCCTTTTATAATCGGAAGGTTTACCAGAAGAGATGTAGATGCATCGGAAGGTCAGCAAAAGTAGGTTTGTGGGAACTTTCATGTAACATTCCTCTCATTATCATCTATACGTCGTTTTATTTGTGTCCAGGTCGGAAAGATAGCCTGTACAAGAAGTACTTGTGTGTTGTATGCGTGGATGAGTTAGAACGGACGTTTCGAGATTGAAAGGTTACTGAATCGTATTCTTTAGCAATCTAAGATTTCCTGTCGCACTCTTACATTGTCACCAAGTTTTTCGCTCTAAGTTCATTAAATCCCAAATATTTCACAGATCCTAATGTTTCTACGTAAGATTCTAAAAATGGTTCAAATGGCTCTGAGCACTATGGGACTTAACATCTGTGGTCATCAGTGCCCTAGAACTTAGAACTACTTAAACTTAACTAAGGACATCATACACATCCATTCCCGAGGCAGGATTCGAACCTGCGACCGTAGCAGCCGCGCGGCTCCGGACTGAGCGCCTAAAACCGCTAGACCACCGCGGCCGGCAAGATTCTAGTCACGAGAGGACTTCAGAAAGTAAGTTTGGCATTATTGCGAGCGGCCAAGTAACTTTTATTGAATACTGCACTACAGTTCAAAGTGACACAGATACCTAACACTGTTTTTTATCACTGTCAGTAAGTCCGTGTAAACAACGTTCGGTACGTTCTGCCAACCGTTCAGTACCTCGACGAAGTAAATCCTCTCGTTCGTAACGGAGCCGCTCGCCAACAGCTGTGCGAACGTAAATCTTTGTAAAACCTCGTCCTCTATCCCCCTTGACGATTGCCTGGACATACGACAATCTTTTCTGTGATCGAGGTCAATGGCCTCACTTCCCAGTCACCTTCACCCAAGTCTCTCACATCAGAGTTGTGTCTACAGGAAATCCTTAATATGTACTCCTGACAATTCGACACTTTTGTTGCACTATTGCCTTAGCAAGGGACGGCATGAGTAACTTACTCTCTGAAGACCATAGGTATTCCTCTGTAGCAAGAAGTTATCTACGTCAGAGTATTTATTTCAACACGGCTCTTTAGGTTCGTGAAACGTAAAAAAATTATTTGTTTCTAAAAATGCATTGTGTGCTGTGTATTTCATAGTTTTGTTAGTTCAGTGATCAATTGTACTAGCGTATGGAGTGCATATCTAGTAGACCTGACAGACATCGAGTGAAATAAGAGGCTCGTAACAGTACGGTAAGGCAGTTTTGAAGGTGTAATAGAGATAAGTGAACTTAAAATGGTTTCTTGGAGGAAAGACCTCTCTTCGAGGAAGGTTATACTACCATTCCGCTGCTATCAAAGTATGCCACGCGTAGGAATCGTAAGAATATAAAAGATATTAATACGTGTCCAAAGGCACAACAGGAAACGAAAATTATGTAACCTGAGATGCATAATTCAATACAGAGTTTACCGTTGTCGCTTTCTTTCTTTTTGTGCATATAAGAGTGCTCTCGAGGTTCTGCGCAGCTAAAGTTTCGTATTCTTCGTGGTCTGTTCTTTACTTGCGTACGGTAAGAACTTCAAAGCGTGATGTTTCTTCTTGCTTCAAAGCAAAGGATCCGATGGTTTTGGTTTTGAGAGTAATGTAAAGATACGTACAGAGATCTGCTTTCATATTACGAGCGCTTTTGTTTTTCATTTCAAAAATAAAGTGAAACTAAAATCGTAGACGCAAATTGATTTCAGTTGCCGAATTTACAACTGATTAAGGTTATTTGTGAAGAAGTGGCTCATACTAGTCTGGTAATAAACATACATGGTACGAAGGAAAGAAGATTGAGTTTTTGAGTCGCGTTAATGCCAAGGTGATTAGAGACAAACACAACGATCGGGTTAGTCGTTGATGGTGAAGGAATTCAGTTGTGCTGTTTCTTCAAAAATATTTCCGGCATGCATCTCGAACTGCTTCTAACGAAACCATATAAAACCACCCACTGATAGGTCGGTCGAAGGTACACGGTAAACTACTCCTCTCTAGAAGGCGAGCACAGTATATTAGCAGTTGAATCACTTCGCTCTGCAAACATTTTAGTGTTACTATTCGTAATTGGGAAGACTCGTATTCAGAGACCTGGCTAATTCTGAAATACTTCAGTTTGGATGCGATGGAAAAAAGGCCGTTCCATAAAAATTCGTATCACAGTCTGGGTTCTGATATGACCCCTGACAAGTTAGTATAGCTCCACCCCCCCCCCCCCACCCATCCCCATCTCCCACCTCACTCCCCCATCCTTCCGACAACACAGCTAAGCGCGTGCCTTATTGCAAAATTATGCTGACGATAAAGTGAAACCGGAGCGATATTTGAGCTTTTTAGCAGTAAGTAGACTGTTTAACGAAAGGCTCGTGAAGAAAGGGGCAGTTGTTCTTAAGTATCGCATTTACACGTATAAAGCAGCATGAATACTTAAGAAGACGGACGGTCGTGTTTCTGTATTGCATGTAAAGCAAAGGTGAGGAAGACAAAGGAGAATAAAATTATGTATGCAGGTAACGGCCAACATTTCGCCTTTACTGCATGTCGGAACGCCTTCTGACGGGAGTTTCAGGAGTACGTGCGAGGGTAACGACCGCTCGTTGCACCCCCAATCTCCAGGACAGTCTTCCGGCAAGTTCCGATGGCGAGCCGTGATTATGACTGATGTTCTCAAGGCCTCTGTTAATATACGATTTAGCACCGAGTCATGTTTGTTTATTACTGTATCATAGCATACGTCGTAATGACTTCAAAAAGTGTTTTCAAGTTGCCAATTACAATTCTTGCAGTTTAGTGATGTGTCTGAGGTCGTATTCTTTTATTCGTATGCTGCCAATCACACTGATGATACGGTTGGGTTTCAGTACGTGAATTAATTTCGATATGTGTGTCCGTAAATAATTGAGCGAGCTCATTTGCTTAGGTGTTGCAAGTTTACGTCGGTGAGTGCGTGTGCGTGCAAGTATACTCAAGCGACATCCCCGTTGCCTTTGTGAGTGGGTTCGCGTGCATAAGGTTAACACGAGAGAACGCACGTGTACAACGGTAGCAGCGCTTGCAAAAAAGCGAAAGCGTAACTAGTTTCATGTTTTTAGTAAGATTAGGTAGACAAAACAATTGTCGTGAGAAGTGGTACAATGCTCTGCTCGTGGAGAATGATATACACTCCTGGAAATTGAAATAAGAACACCGTGAATTCATTGTCCCAGGAAGGGGAAACTTTATTGACACATTCCTGGCGTCAGATACATCACATGATCACACTGACAGAACCACAGACACATAGACACAGGCAACAGAGCATGCACAATGTCGGCACTAGTACAGTGTATATCCACCTTTCGCAGCAATGCAGGCTGCTATTCTCCCTTGGAGACGATCGTAGAGATGCTGGATGTAGTCCTGTGGAACGGCTTGCCATGCCATTTCCACCTGGCGCCTCAGTTGGACCAGCGTTCGTGCTGGACGTGCAGACCGCGTGAGACGACGCTTCATCCAGTCCCAAACATCCTCAATGGGGGACAGATCCGGAGATCTTGCTGGCCAGGGTAGTTGACTTACACCTTCTAGAGCACGTTGGGTGGCACGGGATACATGCTGACGTGCATTGTTCTGTTGGAACAGCAAGTTCCCTTGCCGGTCTAGGAATGGTAGAACGATGGGTTCGATGACGGTTTGGATGTACCGTGCACTATTCAGTGTCCCCTCGACGATCACCAGTGGTGTACGGCCAGTGTAGGAGATCGCTCCCCACACCATGATGCCGGGTGTTGGCCTTGTGTGCCTCGGTCGTATGCAGTCCTGATTGTGGCGCTCACCTGCACGGCGCCAAACACGCATACGACCATCATTGGCACCAAGGCAGAAGCGACTCTCATCGCTGAAGACGACTCGTCTCCATTCGTCCCTCCATTCACGCCTGTCGCGACACCACTGGAGGCGGGCTGCACGATGTTGGGGCGTGAGCGGAAGACGGCCTAACGGTGTGCGGGACCGTAGCCCAGCTTCATGGAGACGGTTGCGAATGGTCCTCGCCGATACCCCAGGAGCAACAGTGTCCCTAATTTGCTGGGAAGTGGCGGTGCGGTCCCCTACGGCACTGCGTAGGATCCTACGGTCTTGGCGTGCATCCGTGCGTCGCTGCGGTCCGGTCCCAGGTCGACGGGCACGTGCACCTTCCGCCGACCACTGGCGACAACATCGATGTACTGTGGAGACCTCACGCCCCACGTGTTGAGCAATTCGGCGGTACGTCCACCCGGCCTCCCGCATGCCCACTATACGCCCTCGCTCAAAGTCCGTCAACTGCACATACGGTTCACGTCCACGCTGTCGCGGCATGCTACCAGTGTTAAAGACTGCGATGGAGCTCCGTATGCCACGGCAAACTGGCTGACACTGACGGCGGCGGTGCACAAATGCTGCGCAGCTAGCGCCATTAGACGGCCAACACCGCGGTTCCTGGTGTGTCCGCTGTGCCGTGCGTGTGATCATTGCTTGTACAGCCCTCTCGCAGTGTCCGGAGCAAGTATGGTGGGTCTGACACACCGGTGTCAATGTGTTCTTTTTTCCATTTCCAGGAGTGTATATGTGTGTGTGTGTGTGTGTGTGTGTGTGTGTGTGTGTGTGTGTGAGAGAGAGAGAGAGAGAGAGAGAGAGAGAGAGAGAGACCGGGGGAGGGGAGGTGGTCATTGGAAACCTTTTCCGAAAAATCTAATTTTGTGTTCAAGGCTTTTATGTCATTATTCCATGGAAGTACAGCTTGTTCGTTCCCTCGCTATTGTGTAGCGCTAATGCTACTCTTTGAAGATCTCTACTTCCGATGATTTTAAAATCCGTAATAAGGGCGCCAGACAGAAAAATTTTGTGTCAACCGACAATTCATTACAAAGTAAACAAATCTTTTAGTCCAAGAAGCTTACCCTCGACAATTTATTACAACGTAAGTAAAGTAAAACGTTCACTAATACTTAAATTTCCAGATTTCTACCAAAGAACTGAAAGTCATTTAATATGGAATTTCATATGACACAAACTCCAAGCTACTTACGTTTAGCAACAAAATAAGTGCGGGATAACTCTGGAGTCAGCAACATCTACGTTGAGAGTCGAAGGCATCAGACACTTCAGGAGCTGTTGTGGACGTAGGTAAACCAAGGATGGCCTACAATGGGCGCAGTAGAAGCCTAATTCCGATTAATGCTTATACTTAGCTAACACTTTCGTGAAGAAAAACTTGTTTCTCTCGAAGAATCATGAATCAGGGAAAACCATCCGAGTGGAACGGCTTGCTTTCACTATTTATTTTAATCGCTTACGGTAGCTTGCAAATTTTGAATGCAGATGGGCAAGTACATTGCCCTGGAACATTTCTGAAAGTAATTCAACCTCTGCAGCGCAACGGTAGCGTTACCATCTACAATGCAAGGGGGCCCGGGCTTGAATCCCGGCAGGGGACTTGGTGTTGTGTGTCCTTCATCTTCATTTCCATCATCATTGACACTCAAGTCACTGAAGTGGCGCTAATGAAAAAGACTTGCAATGCGGTGGCCGAACACCGAAGGGGATATCCCAGCCAATAAATGCCTTACGATCATTTCATTTTCATTTTATTTCAACACGGTATCATTTTGTGGACTGACAAACGTAATACGATAATACAGAATAACTTCAGAGACGTGTAATTAACTCAAAAAATTCTCGACCAGTGAGACCCAACACTTGGTGCTGGATGGAAAATATAGAAACAGAAAGCAAAAGTGTTCATTGCGACTACAGTAAAATAAAAAAATTTCGAAATGATGTTCATTACGTAGAATTTTTTTTATGTCAATATGATCGAATTGTTTGTAAGTCTCCCTTGCTTACGACTTCTGTCTTCCGTATGCATTACGAAGTTATTCTATGTAAGTAATATTTTCAGTACGTTTTAAAAATGCAACTATAAGACATTCATCTTCGCTAAATTGTAATGTGGTTCAGCACAGCCGGCCGTGGTGGTCTAGCGGTTCTAGGCGCTCAGTCCGGAACCGCGCGACTGCTACGGTCGCAGGTTCGAATCCTGCCTCGGGCATGGATGTGTGTGATGTCCTTAGGGTAGTTAGGTTTAAGTAGTTCTAAGTTCTAGGGGACTGATGACCACAGATGTTAAGTCCCATAGTGCTCAGAGCCATTTGAACCATTTTTTTTTTTGGTTCAGCACAGATATTATGATCACAATGTCAGTATATTCTCCCTAATTCATACTTAATGCCTAAGTGTTTCGAAGCTCTCTGTTTATTACTTGCGATAAAATCGTAATGTGACGTTATACACTTTATTATCTCGAGAGTATCGTAGCACAGATTGATAATACATTTTTTGGATTGTCGACAGGTCGCTATCCACACATTGTCTATGGAACATCTTACATGATAATCTTTATCAACAAAATACTGTGAGAGAGCATCTAATCAACATGTGCTTCATTTCACCTACAGAAACGTTGATACTTGTCCCTGCCTGAACCGTTGGCGGTGTAGTCACGGTTCAGTCGCTGAAATATGACTTTCTGAGTCAACTACTAGACGGTGATGCGAGAATTCCAACTATGCCTCATTCCAACGGCAATGATGTGTGAAGACTAAATCCTTTTCCTCCTTGGTCTTAAAATGGATACTTAGTAGAAAGGAGCAAAGCGCCAACATTAATAGAAGAATTTTATCATAAAAACGTGGGTATATAGCCTACCTCGAAACTTTCACAGATAATTCTTCAAAGTGAACAGCATTCTATGATAATGCATTACTAGTGCCATAAGAAACCATATTATTAGTTCTGAGAGTAAGATCAACATAAATCTTTTGAAATTTAGGATATTCCGCAGAACTACCATAGATGTTACGCACTACCTTCTCTTCATAGTTCCGTGACTGACTATGTTTTTGTTTCTTCTTAATCACTCAGGCAATTCAATCCATAAAATTCTATTTTTAGTTTATGAAATACAGAACTAAAAATTTTAACAGCCAAGATCATCAATTATAATTTTATTTACGACGACCGGATTCTGCAAACCTCAGTTGCAATCATCGTTTCTTAAGCAAATACACCTCAATAAATCTCTGTCGTATGTACAATACGTACCATACATAGTAACACGTAATTGCAGGAACATGAAGGAAGTGATACATGGGTATGTGTATACGGTGTAACATACATGATATTTTACGTGAACAGTGTTTTATTACTGACATGCTGATGTATCACTTTCTTCAAATCCGTGGAATGGTGCGTTACAACCTGAAACGTTATATTGTACATGTGATGGAGATTTATTGAGGTGTATTTTCAGAAGATCCGAGAATGGCGAATTAGATTTGTCGAAACCCATTACCATAAAAAATATTTATTAATAGTCTTGTGTGTTGAAGGTTTTACTTTCATATTTCATATTACGACAGATCGCCGCCATACTTGAGTTATGTGAAGCACATATAGTAAAGGTTTCTTGAAATTACTGCAACCAGTTGTTTTTTGTTTTTTTTTTTTTTAATTTTTGTCATTCCGTTACCGTTTAAGAACCGCTTAGTGATTCATCATCAGATGGTACATATTCACTGATTGTTTGCTCGAGTATGGGTTCGTGTATCTATGGCAAGCTGTATAAAAGAAACATGTAAGCACTGAGTGTGGCGACAGTTGTTCACAATATGAGATCGGGTTTGTTGCGTTATTTACAGCTATTAGTATCCGTGGGTTGTTTGTTGTATTCCCGTGACGTTAATTTTACTACACCTCACACACGTAGCCACAGATAACACGTTCCATGTGCTTCACAAAACGTGAATAAACCAAGGAGTACAGCTGAAGTTACAATAAAGAGTTTGTGTTAGGACAGCTACACTACCACACACTGCGGAAAACAATAAATAAATGTCTATCATCTGATGATGAAACGGCGAGAGTTTGGAAACCGGTAACCGGTAATTTAAAAAAATCCACAATGGATAAAAGACATACACAATAATTTTAGTCTGTTAGTAAAAACGTGAACGAATTTACAACGTCGAATATTAAATCCCTATGACGGTTCTTTTCTCAATAAGTCTTGACTTATGGGCAATATGCCTCGCTCTACAAATGGGCAGTGTGCTTCATTGTACAAAGCTTTAACTACTAAACGATTTGACTTTTATGAAATATACGGTGTGTTTCCTTGATGATGATACAAGTATTTCAGGATTGAAAGGACTGAGTCGAACTCAAGAAGTGAAATGTGTTGTTACATAATTCTACTAATGAATAAGAAAACCTAAGATCTTCTTTGTATGATGCTATTCTTAATGTAAGAATTTGGTTTGTTTCCAAAACCCACAAACCAAGTTCGTTCTGCGACATTTTTGATATCAGCCTGGGGGTTGATTTGTAACTCCTTCCTCCTCCCCCTCCCCTACTCCCCCCCCCCCCCCTATCCCTCTGCAAAGAGGGACACCTTTTTTTTTCCACCTCTGGCTAGTTCGGTTCTGAAACTTTTTTTACCCTCTCCTGGGAAAAACCCAGCATTCGCCTCTCCTCCCCCACTTCCCTTTCCTCTCCTCCAACTGGAAATGTTGAGGAAAAAAGGCTCAATCTCTGCTGGGGAGGAAGGATCTCAAGTCACGAAATTCAAATCAACATCAGTAATAATACATTGTTCGAACACTTCCTCGAAAGCCAGTTTCTGTGGAGAATTATCCAGTAACTATGAGGTAAAAACAGGAATCAGGCATGGTGACTGTCGCTTTTGCTTTTCAGCTTCTCCCTGGAGAACGTGGTTAGAGACGAGGAAACTTCACACGAAATGTATCAAATCGCAAATTCAAAAATATAACAGATATGCAGACTGCCGGGCATTCGAAAAGACATTTTCTGTTAAGACACACAAGAAAATTCCAAAATTCAAAATGAAAGCGTAACTGTACGATCAGGAGAAATCGGTTTACAAATTTATTTCCCTAGAGCATACTTAATAACAGGCGTTAAGAATTAACCTCTGAAATTACTCACAGAGCAAAATGAAATCGAGAAAGTCAGCTCATTCAAATATCTCGGTGAGTATAAACTTATGTATTCATATTGAATACACAGTCACGGTTTCTTAAGTATCAACAATGGATAAGCTTATTTTACGCGAGCAGCTAAACATCAACAACAGTGAGATGGATGTCATTCTTCTGGCATTTGTCCGAAATGCATGACGACGACAGATGAAGAAAATGTTTTGAACAAGTGTAAAGCTGAAAGGGCACTGTACACTAATATTGGTCTAAACACTTTTGATCGGAAAATGTGTGTGTAACCCGTGTTAGTTATCATTTCAGCTTTATAATTTTTCAAAAAATTTGCTTCATCAGTCACCATCAGTCATTCTAATCAAATGTCGGAAGAGCGACATTGCTTTCCTGTGCATGGTTCGAACCGTGGTCTCTACATGTTCATAGACTTCTATGTTTGTTCGTGGCCTGTTGTATTGTGTTTCTGTTATCCTTGGGCCAAGAACGCTTCTAATCAGCCGTCCTCCTATTTTCACGATTTCGTTGTACCATCTTCCCGCACTATTTTTAGTGTAACTGGTAAAAGTGCAAATATATCTGTTGTTGACTGAGGATGATGTGCTGGACAACACTACATCAGATTTACGTCATTTGCACACTAATAATTAAGGCCATTACAAGTGAGGTGTTTTTAGGTTGATTAGTCCCTCCACACACTTGACAAAAGCAAGCCATTAATGCGTATTTTTCCCTGGGCACCAGGTAAGATGTTGAAGTGTAGACATATGAAGAAAATTCACAGTCTATGCTGTCAAGAATAGTCCATTTAGTGATGCAGTACGGCCATGCAGAAAACATAATTCCATAAATTTTGTTACATGTTTGTGGGAAGACCGTGTAGCGTATCTACAACAAATAAAACCTATGTTCGTCTGTGAAAATGAACTCGATAAGCAACCTGAGCCATCAGTAATCGGAATCTAACCTGCATAACACTGTGTGCCTGTTGTATGAGTGACAATTTCACAGTCTTTTAAGCCCTCAACAGATCGTTACATGAAAAACTTAAAACTAACATTTGGGTAAGCTATGTGACTTTGTACTTAAATAAAAATTTACAATTGTTACGGAATCTGTCTTGTGTAACGGAATTTACTGGATTAGAGTACATGACATATTGTGGTGTGTCTGTGTCTCTGTTTTTGGCCCTAAGTTTTGCACTCACCTCTTTAGATATCTGCCTTTTTCCAAGTGATATACAGTAATTCGCACCAGCATGCTGCAGCGTCGTCTAAAGCTTATTGTTACTAAGAATGAATTTAATAAAAATTTGTCTGCTTGGGTCCTGTTAACTACTAAATAACTTGTAAGAATGGGTTTTATAAATTAATTTCATTTAAAAGCTACAGAAATCATTATGACCAATAATAGTTTGACAAGTATTAATTACGGCAAATATTGTGAGAAAGGGGGGGCGTGGTTCACGCCCCCCTTTCTCACAATATATAAGTCGCTCTCAGACACCCGACCAGTCAGTCGGCAAGACTCAGCGGAGCAGCGCCTCTGAGGAAGTCCAGCGCAGTCCTGGACGAAACGTAAGCAGCAGAAAAGTTCTTGGACCACGACCTCACATCCCGGAAAGTATATCAACAGCCATGTCACCCGGTCGTGAAAGCCTTCATTCTACTATCTGTTCAGAACTTAAATGACAGTGAAACTGACACTCATACAACAGGCACATAGTGTTATGCAGGTTAGATTCCGATTACTGATAGCTCAGGTTGCTTATCGAGTCCATTGTAGGTACGTTACAACTTTTCGACATAGAGGAAAAAAAGCCGGCCGAAGTGGCCGAGCGGTTCTATGCTCTAAAGTCTGGACCGCTACGGTCTCAGGTTCGAATCCTGCCTCGGGCATGGGTGTGTGTGATGTCCTCAGGTTAGTTAGGTTTAAGTAGTTCTACGTTCTAGGGGACTGATGACCTCAGCAGCTAAGCCCCAAATTGCTCAGAGCCATTTGAACCATTTTTTGAGGAAAAAAAAAACCAACACGCTCTAGTCCATACGTATTAAGATACCGCATATAAAAATATATGCACAAATCGTAGTTAACACCCGCCATCAGGTATGACCAGTTGCAACAGTCCAAGGAAGCAGGTCATTATAGAGAGAAAAAATAATCCATAGTAAAGTTGCACATTGCTAGAGTTAGAAAGTGGGGGAAATTACTTCACGTGCCGTTCTGAGTGTCTCTGCTGGAGCAATCGAGTTGTTTCATTACATTACGAGAAGGAACAACATTTCTTAAGTGGACTATCTGACGTCACTGCAGCCTACAAAAGTTAGCAGTGGGGGTTACGAACCATAATGCACAGAGGTCGCGCCAAGTGTTGGAAGAGGTGGGACCTGTGTTGCACTCCCAACGGCAGATCCTCCTCTGTGGCATAATAAGTTTTGTTTTTCCTGAAGTCGAGATAATGTCTAATCTAGTACAATCGTACAGGCAATGATTTTGGCTAGTGTTGATAAATATATTTTTGCCGTGAAAATGGCTCTGAGCACTATGGGACTCAACTGCTGAGGTCATTAGTCCCCTAGAACACTATGGGACTCAACTGCTGAGGTCATTAGTCCCCTAGAACTTAGAACTAGTTAAACGTAACTAACCTAAGGACATCACAAACATCCATGCCCGAGGCAGGATTCGAACCTGCGACCGTAGCGGTCTTGCGGTTCCAGACTGCAGCGCCTTTAACCGCACGGCCACTTCGGCCGGCTGCCGGGAAAATCTACGGGCTTAGATGATGACAGATGATAAGCAAAGCTCACGTTACCACTCAAACGTACATTGGTAAGTAGGACGATGCGGACTACCAAGTTGCTTAATGCCTCAGTGATGCGCCTATGCTGTCCGTGATGACCTCTTGGTCACGACGACTGGTTAAAACCATCTTGTGTCTTGAAGAACGCCATGCTAGCCGCTCCACAAATTAGATGGGTGTGTGGTCGTAATTCCCCTGTGGCACAGAGCGTGTCATATGTCGCACATAGCAAAGCTGTGGCAACTTAGAAGTGGAAAAGCATACTGGAGTAACTTTTGCGTTCACAATGGGAGTGCTTGCTTGGTCAGAAGTAGTTGTGGTCACGTGAGTTTCGTGAATTCTGATAAACTCAGTTGCAAATTTTTGGAACTGATAGCAATAAGTGACACTACAAATGTACACCAACAAAACTGTCTCAAAAACATACTAAGACCAGAATACTTTGCTCTTTATTTGCTGATGCACCAGCCTCACCTGTGGTGTTGTGTTACAGTAATTACTCATCAGAGTTCATATGTTGGAGAGCAGTGTAAGAACAACTACACTGCACGAGTGGCAAGTTAGATTAACAGGTCAAGTTTGCGCGGATGGACTTCGAAGTTGCAGTAGCAACAGGTAGATCTGTGTTTCTAAGTAGTCACGCACCGCTGTCAGGCCCCTGCTTCCTTGTAAAGAAAGTCAGTCAAACACTAAGTTGTTGTACATGGTTTGACATTTATTTCCTATGTTAATCGGTTTATCTTGTTGTGATTATCAACAAACTGGACTAATTTCAATTAATTTCTAATATGAGAGGATTTAACATGTTCCAAAATGTTATGTGCAAAATATGCATATTTATATATTTAGTGTTGAGTGATCAGTTGTGTATGGTGTGTAGCACATCTGACACAGAACACCACTGAATATCGTGCCATACTCCGTGCCTACTTTATTGTGTTCAAATGTTTGTGAAATCGTACAGGACTTAACTGCTAAGGTCCTCAGTCCCTAAGGTTACACACTACTTAACCTAAATTATACTAAGGACAAACACACACACCCATGCCCGAGGGAGGACTCGAACCTCCGCCGGGACCAGCAGCACAGTCCATGACTGCAGCGCCCCAGACCGCTCGGCTCATACCGCGCGGACCCACCTTAATTACACAGCACTACAATATTTAAAATACTTAAGTCTACCATACAATGAAGAAAACTGTCGAAACTAGTTGGAGCATAAGAAACATTTTAACAGCATTGCTGTAACATACACGCATTGTCCATTGAGCCTCGCGTGATTAGCCGAGCTGTCTTAGGCGCTGCACTAATGGACTGTGCGGCTGGTCCCGGCAGAGGTTCGAGTCCTCCCTCGGACATGGGTGTGCGTGTTTGTACTTAGGAAATTTAGGTTAAAGTAGTGTGTAATCTTATGGACTGATGAGCTTAGCAGTTAAGTCCCATAAGATTTGACACACTTTTTTTCATTTTTTTTTTTTTTCATTGAGAAGGTTATTTCGTGTTAAGCAAAGTGAGGAAAGAAGGAAGATAACAGTTTGAGGTCCCGTCGACGAAGGGGTGATTAGAGAAGAAGCTGAAATTATAATTCTGGAATGACGAGGATCCGCGCAGCTCGTTGTCGTGCGGTAGCGTTCTCGCTTCCCGCGCCCGGGTTCCCGGATTCGATTCCCGGCGGGGTCAGGGATTTTCTCTGCCTCGTGATGACTGGGTGATGTGTGATGTCCTTAGGTTAGTTAGGTTTAACTAGTTCTAAGTTCTAGAGGACTGATGACCATCGATGTTAAGTCCCATAGTGCTCAGAGCCATTTGAACCATTTTTGAATGACGAGGAAGGAGACTGGACGTGACCTTTTGAATTGAATCTGCCCGGCATTTGCGTTGAGCCATTTGAGTGGCCACAAAAAACTCATTACGTGGGTTTTAACCACTGTCCTCCCAAATACGAGTCCATTGACTTCCACCGCGCCACCCAGTTGCTAGTCAGTGAAGCGAACTGGAACCAAAACATGCCATTCCGGCGTAGCCAAGGGAGATAGTCCAATAAAAAATAAACCTGGAAAGTGTGTGGCTCAATGGGTGGATGTGTGAGTGTGTGCGTGTGGTATTGGCACCCGGTCAGGGTGCCGCGGTACGGACAGTCCTCATTAGCCGACGGCCCAGGACGCTGCGGGTGTTTACGCGAGCAGCGGCCGCGCCCAGGCCGAGCAAACAGCGCAAATGGGAGGCCGCGCGGCGCAAGTGTTTGTTCACAGCCCGGGGATTCCCCCAATAACGAGTGCCGGCCGCGCCCCACAGCCCTGACAGTCGTAAAATGAGGCGGGCGGCGTATCGGAGTGCTTTTTGGTTTATGCGCTTTTTGTGCCTCGTTTTCGTTTTTCTGTTTTCGCCGGTGCGGAGCCGCGCAAAGTTCGGCCGCTAGCCGGTGGACCAGATAGCTGGCGGCGATGTCGGCGCAACTGCAGCTACGCACGCAGTACCGGCCGACCGGTCGCTTGCACAGCAGCAACTCGCTGTGCTTGGTGCTCGTTGTGGATGCGAGGCTGCTATCAAACAACCACTGCGTTTCCAATTTAAGCTGCGTAAGCGCCTGGAGACTTGTTTGAATCTCTGTGTATCGGATTACCCGCTGTGTTGTAAGGGAACAAGTAAACGGAGGTAGGTGTGGCTGTGTCAGGGATAGCTTCCATTGATTTCTACGCAGTTGGTGACCAACACAAGAAACTGAAATATGTTGCGGTGAATAATGAACAATTTATTCTATTTTTAACAGTAAATAAACTACTACTTCATTATCACGGATAGTTTTTTAAATACCTGATACTTGATAATGACTGATGATTATGGAATAATACATTTTGCAGTTGAAAATTACATCATACTTTCTCAACGTTTAATTAGAAAGAAGGTCAGCGTTGGCCGTAATATTGATGGTTTATTGACAGCAAATTCGGTGTTCAATCACATAGCGATCATCTTCAGTCCTGTGGTGTACAAATTAAGCTTATAGGCACTGGTGTCAAGTTATTATCAGTAACCAAAGTTATGAAACCATCACAATAATTATTCTAATTGTGTGATCGTTTGATAGCTTTGGTTACTGATAATAACTTGACACCAGTGCCTATTAGCTTAATTTGTACACCAAAGCACTGAAGATGATCACTACGTGATTGAAAATAGATTTTGCTGTCAATAAACCATCAATATTACGGCCAACGCTGACCTTCTTTCTAATTTCACGTACATGGTCGTTGTGCATACAGAGCTCTATGGAGTCGCCAATCAATAAATCTCCACATCTGATAAAGCTCTGAGCTCTTCTAATTTTATAGTAATTAGTGAACAACATTTATGTAAACAGTTTTTGCTGTTGCAGAGCAACAGTAATATAGTAATTTTTAAATGAACACAACACCATTTGACTGTTTTATTGTTTATTTAAGCTCAACCCAGATTTTGGCCTTTTATGTCAGTTTCAAGTACTTGATTTCATGTCTTTAACGTACACTGCGGGACACTTTAAACGTGTTGTCAAGCTCAAAGTTCGTCATAAATTAAGAAAAATATTGGCTCCCCACGAAATGTCAGATGTAAAATCACCGTCTTGTAACAGTTGAGTAAATAATCGTGGGAGCACGTCATTTTTAGTGAAAACAGGACAAATGTTAGTCTGTTTTTACACGTTAAGTGTCCTGCAACACATGTTAAAGATATGAAATCAAATACTAGAAAATGGCATAAAAGGCCGAAATTTGGGATGTACTTAAATAAACAATAAAACAGTCAAATGGCGGTGTGTTCCTTAAAAAAACATTTATGAAGCCGATACGAAAATAATGACAATAAATCGTTCATAAACTTCATATGTACGTACGGACATCGAGGAAGGTGAATATGAATGCAGACTTTCCTAGCGTACACTAATGATGGAAAGCTTTCCAGTTTCCATCCAGTTCGCACTTGAAGTACCATAACTTTTCGAAGAGTGCCGTCAGGTGAAGTGTGCAGATATTGCGGATGTCGTAATATTTATATTAGTAGAGCGAACCCCCCGCCTGACTGCGGGAGGCAGGGCACTGTCCGGCTGCCGTGAAGGGAGGGAGGGGAAAGGTGGTGGTGGGGGGAGGGTAGAGGGTGTGACGGAGACTGTGCTAAAATATCTGTATGAGCATTAGCGATGAGTCTTGGGAGCTGGATGGAGCTGAACGCGATGTCGTATATTCGACAACGCAGGATTCCAGGTCGAGCTTCTAACCAAATTCTCATGAAGCACTATTTCTATGGATTCTATGGGTATCCCAAGAGCTGAAGGCTCGACATAACACTTAAAAGTCGATGGAGTGATGTTCCTATGTGCTATGTTCCGCTATCAGTAATTGAGTGTCCCAGTCGTACATGCCTAGAATTGCACGCTACCCAACTACTGTCGGTAGTTCTGGTACAGGGTATAAATGGCGTAGGAAAAGGTAGGATTACCAGTAATATTAATAGGGAAAGAAACATAAACAAACATGTGAGACAGAATCTGGGAACCGATGACTTCTCTTTTTTTTTGTTTTCGTCAGTTTTTTTTCATTTTTGCACATAATTAGAACCGTATATCGTTCAGTGTCATTCAACTCGGTATTTTACGCCTTTACAAAATATAAACAGCATTTAGTAAGTCATAAAAATTAACTGATCGCGTAACTTCTGACCTTTTACGTAAGGACGCAAAATGTATATATTTACTGTCGTTATTTTGTAGTCAATACCACTTTCTTCATCATAAGCGAAGGTAAGACTTTCCTTACTGGTAAGTGAGAAATTAGTTTATGAGTAACAGGAACATGTCTTAAATAAGCTCAACGAAGTTTTGAAACGGGGTTTGAAATCTTTTTGTTCTGGTTTTTTTTTCTATTTTACCTGTTTTTAGAAACCAGCTTTTTCTGGCGCTGTGTAATAAATCTGCATTTTTAAAATGATTTTCTGCTAGAACAGCCCTCTGTTTCACGCTACAAATCAACAATTCTCTAATAAAACCAGAAGTACGGATTGACACTTTCAATTTTGCTATAAATACTGTTAATTTTTTAGGTAACAGACAGAAGGATAACTGTCAAGAGCAAAAATGTTCCGTAGATTACACGGCTCCTTGCATACTCTAACTCAGTTTCTAGACGGATTCTAGGGGAGTCTGGTAAGAGCGAACGCTTACGCAAACACAGGCGTCGAAATGAGGTAACGCCCGATAGATATTCAGTACACCTAGCGCGCAGGTAACGCGGTTAAGATTTAGTCGGCCAAAATTATCTTAATCTACGCTTACTTATGATAGGCTGAGGTAGTTTTACGACTATGTGCTCCACATACAGCGCTGCGTTTGCCTGATGTGCTGGTGGCCTCATTCTTGATGTGCTGTATGCTCCAGTTACGTTTAGTTTTAACGGGGTTTTCACAGACGTAAGGCACTCATCCTTCTAAGGTGTTCGTCGGAAAACGGTTTTTATGTTGGCTTCTTCAAGCAGCCTCATAACTATGGCTAAGAGCGGTCCCAAGAAAGGAAGGAAACCGATCCTTCTGTCCTCTTCCTCCTCTTCTAGATTTTCTGCATCTTTTCTCTTCTTAAGTGACGTACTAATCTGTTCTTCCCTGCACTCATTCTTGCGGAACAGTTCCTTCGGGTTGTCTTGTATTTCCGCTGGGAGCTGCGGCTATGGGAAAAACCAGCTAAAACTGGACGTATCTGAGATATAGAGCATTTCTTGTGAATTTGTCCACCAATAAATATGACAAACACAGCGACGAACATTTCATTATTCACAGTATAAAATGTTGAAAAATCGTTACATAATATAAGGATTTCTGTTCGAAGCGTAGTTTCCGACCAGTTTTATTTCAACTATCCTCTAAACTTATGCCGGAATAAAGTCCTTAAATGTAAAACTACAGGGTGTGACAAAATTTAATGAGGTGACGAATGTAAAATCATAGTGTGACTCCGTGATCTGAAAAGTCGTTTGGTATTTCGATACTAGACTACTTATCTCACATTCTGTCCTGGGCGGGAGTACTAAGAGACATACATTTACGTCTAACAACATCAATACAACCTTTGGACGACGGCCATTTATTAAAATATGCCTACAACACAGTGTTTATACGATGACAGAAAAATGATACGTAGCCTAAGAATTTTAACTTTCTGGTGTGTCAGAGTCGAAGCTGTCGTCTGATCTGTACAGTTCGGTTTGCTTCATGTTATGTCATAACAGCCGAATCACTTCGTTGAGGTGTCTATCGTAGTATACACTATGTGAGCAAAAGTATCCGGACACCTGGCTGAAGATGACCTACAACTTCGCGGCGCCCCCCCCCCCCCCCCCCCCCCCCCGCCACATCTCCCCATCGGTAATGCTGGAATCCAGTATTGTGTTGGCCCATCCATAGCCTTAAAGACAGCTTCTATTGTAGCAGGCATACATTCAGCCAGGTGCTGGGAGGTTTCTTGGGGAATGGAAGCCCATTCTTCACGGAGTGTTGCACTGAGGAGAGGTGTCGATGTTGGTCGGTGAGGCCTGGGGCACGAAGTCGAGGTTCCAAAAAATCTCAAAAGTGTTCAATAGGATTCAGGTCAGGACTCAGTGCATGCCAGTCCCTCCATGAAAAACACGACCAGAGCATAACACCACCGCTTCTGAATTTTACTGTTGGCACTACACACGCTGGCAGATGACGTTCACCGGGCATTCGCCACACCCACACCCTGCCATCGGATCGCCACATCGCGTACCGTGATTCGTTACTCCTCACAACGTTTTTCCACTATTCAATCGTCCAATGTTTATGCTCCTTACACCAAGCGAGGCGTTGTTTGGCACTTAACGGCGTGACTTGTGGCTTATGAGCAGCCGCTCGACCATGAAATCCAAGTTTTCTCACCTCCCGCCTGTCATAGTACTTGTAGTGGGTCCGGGTCCGGTTTGGAATTCCTATGTGATGGTCTGGATAAATGTCTGTCTATTACACATTACGATCCTCTTCTACTGTCGGCAGTCTCTGTCAGTCAATAAACGAGGTCGGCCTGTACGCTTTTGTGCTGTTAAGTATCCCTTCACGTTTCCACTTCACTGTCACATCGGAAACAGTGGAGTTAGGGATGTTCAGGAATGTGTAAATCTTGCTTACAGATGTATGACACTAGTGACACCCAATCACCTGACCACGCTCGTGGTCAGTGAGTTTCGCGGAGCGCCCCATTCTGCTCTCTCACGATGTCTAATGACTGCTGAGGCCGCTGATATGGTGTACTGGGAGTATGTGACAGGCACAATGCAGCTAATATGAAAAACGTATGTTTTTGTGGGTGTCCGGATACTTTTGATCACATAGTGTATATTACGTGACAGAAATATGCGGTTGAGAAAGATGCAGTTTGTCCTTCTTGCTGTTTTCTCTGGATAGTCAGTTTCGACTCGGATTACAGGTTGCATTCATACCGACAATTCTGATAAGAGATGAAATAATGGATTTTATTGAAACGACGCAGAGGCTCCGTCCCCGTCGCAACAGTAGTGGTCCACAACCCCACGACGACTACCGCAGTTCACTTCACCCCTCCGCCGCCCCATCCCGAAGCCAGGGTTATTGTTCGGTTCGGCCCCCGGTGGACCCATCCAGGGAACGTCTCACACCAGACGAGTGTAACCCCTATGTTTGCGTGGTAGAGTAATGGTGATTTACGCGTACGTGGAGAACTTGTTTGCGCAGAAATCGCCGACATAGTGTAACGGAGGCGGAATAAGGGGAACCAGCCGGCATTCGCCGAGGCAGATTGAAAATCACCTAAAAACCATCCACAGAATGGCCGGTACACTGGACCTCAACACAAATCCGCCGTGGGTATTCGTGCCGGGGACCAGGCGCTCCTCCCCGCCCTTTAAAATAGATAAAAATTGGCCCTATAAAACAAAAAATAAAATGTGACAAAGTAATCATGAATATTACTATGAAGTCAGCAGAGCATGTATTCGCGTAACACTATGCGCATTGTGCGCGTGAAACTGTAAGGCGAGTTATGTCGTCACTCACTGGGTAATACATGCATAAGATACCTCCCTCATGTACGTAAAAACACATCTTCATGATAAGTTACAATTTTAAAGCAATCATTTAAGTAAGTACATATGAAAAACATTTAAACTTAAAACAAGGTTGAAACTTACAAGCTTAAGGATGAACAAAATAAGGTAGCCAGAAAAGTGCCACCATCTGCTGCAAATTACGCGTCGATCGTGGCACTAGAGTGAATAGAGTGTAAAAGTCCTCGTGCTCAAAGTTAGATCCGCCAAATACACTTCATGTTTCCCTAAAGGGAGGTCACTGCAAAACATGGGAACAACTGGTTGGGGAAACTTGTGTGTTTGTGCATCTCCGGTACTTACTTGTTACTTGCGTTCGCAGCATTGTGAAACAGGAAACTGAAGATACACGTATCGTCGCTGAGTAGTGCATAATTACTGAAACATAAGACCGCAAGTTTCTTTCAACAAATTTCTATCACAAAAAATTCGTCACCCTCGGGATTCCATCGTTTTCTATAGTCACATTTTTATAGAACTGGCAACAATCAAATGAAATCATGAAAACAACTTGGATGAGGCAAGACCGATCTGAAGAAGGCACAACTGAAAGATCAATCTGTGCACACACAGCGCAAAATTATCACAAGGTATACGTTTCAGTATTAAGGAAGTAACAGCGTTGCCGTAGTGAATTTGTTCCAGATTGTGATCATTGAAATCGCCAAGTGGATTTAAGTTTTTTCTGCATAAATAAAGTACTGATCGGGGAAGAACTGGAGATGAGCAGTCTTAGACGATTTGCCGATCAATGAAAAGAATGTGTTAAAGCAACAGATTTTTGGACAAGGTGTTGACGTCTGTAGTCAATTCATGAGGTACATAAACTAGAAAAACTACCATTACCATTCAGTCTGCAACCTTAATGAGAGTGGTCGACCCCATTGTAACAAATACGAGGTGATAGTGCATTGTGGATTCCCTTTTATTCGAGCTTGTTAGAACTTTCTCTTCGAACATGAATAGAACAAATTGGCTGTACTTTTTATTGTTGTTGTAAGAGGCTGCTACTTTGTATGGTACTAAATCTATAACTTTATGATTCCTAGTTCAAGCAATGGGTGTCTCACTGCACGGTGCCAGATAAAGTGTGAAAATTACTGAACTATATAAAAAAAAACTGTAAATTAGTTACAAACTACGGCATACACACACTTAATTCAACGTGTAAACATCACTACCGATATTCGAATTTAAGTTATGACATACCGAGCGGTATGCCTGCCATCATCGGCGATGATGTGGCGCAGACGGCTAGCAAACTTCTGGATGACCCACTGGAGCGTCGGAACATCGATGCTGTCGATGACTCCCTGAATGACTGTTTCCGCCTTGCATGAACGACATCTATTCGAGATCAGGGTCACTTTGGATAATGGGGACAAAATCATCTTCCAAAATCTTCACGTACCGTTCGGTGGCCACCGTGTCATCAAGGAATATCGAACTGATTATTCCGTGACTGGACATTGCACCCGAAACAGTCTCGCGTTGAGGGTTAAGAGACTTCTCGGTCGTGAAATTCAGATTCTCAGTCCCCCAAATGCGCCTGCTTTGCTTATTGACGAACCTATCCAAATGAAAGTGGGCTTTGTCGATAAACCAAACCATACTCGTGTGTATACTAATTCCCATCCTTCCCCGCAGCCAGTCGTGCTATTTGAACGTCCTAATGCAAAAAGTTCAGAGGTTACGAGGATTTTATTTAATATAGTCCTATAATTACCATCCTGTATGATACATTTCTTGGGTAAAACAAGCATCTCAGAAGTCGATTACATCAGCTGTTTCTTTTGCATCAATTTGGAGCAATCCTTACACACCTATCACCAGATGCTATTTTGAGGCATTCATCATTGAAGCTATCGCCGAATCGATGGTTGGTTTCAATACAGTTCATAAACTACTATTAACTATTGTTGAAGTAGTAGCTGATTTACACTATCAGTGAAAGAAGACCTAATGTTAGACGAGTAATTCAAACAATGAACGATTTGTTATCCCCACATTAACAGAAGTGAGAGTCACATGAAATGCCGGAACATTTATACCGTCAATTAATAAAGGAACACCCGATTACAGTAATTATGGTTTCATAGTAGGCTGGTTTTAATATTCATCGATTTTTTAAAAACTTACTTTCCCATGTTCCATCACCACTTTATTCTCTCTCCCCACCCCCTTTTTCTTTGAAGAATACACCACCAGTTCACTGCCTACATCTACATCTACATCCATACTCCGCAAGCCACCTGACGGTGTGGGGCGGAGGGTACCTTAAGTACCTCAATCGGTTCTCCCCTCTATTCCAGTCTCGTATTGTTCGCGAAAAGAAAGACTGTCGGTATATTTTTTTCTGTGTAATCTAGATTTCGGTTTTCACGCCATTATCTAGTACAATGCTAAAGGTCCTTAGACCGTGACCGCTTCATACCTTGTAAAGTCATATCTGGTAAAATCAGCCCAAAGCAGTTAAACAGACGTAGCTCATGCTTTTAAGACTTTAATATGTAACTATTAAAGACATTCTTTGACGTCGCTTTAATAGTTACATCTTTAAGGCATGTGCTAGTCTTTTTTACCTTCCTTGGGCTGGCTTTACGAGCTATGACGTGTTAATGGTCTAAGAACCCTTAGAATGGCACTCGGTAATGACGTAAACGCCGAAATCTAGATTGTACAGACGAAAACTACAGTAACATAAACTCCAACGGCAGTGTATTCTTTCAAATAATACGTCATGACAGTTGTTCAGCACCACCGATAAAATTTGTTCTTTCTACAATACTCGACAAGTAATTCATTCGTAAGCCAAAATCACAATCTAGCACAAATCAGTAATGACTTGTTTCGGTCCTTGCGCATCCTTTCAGCATAAATCACCGAGCGATTGTAATTAAAGTGTGGAACCACACAGAGTTTTCGTATGGTATGTAATTTACATATGGTAGCGAAATTTGTCAGATATTTAAGTGCATTAATGGCGAACGTAATTTCACAAGAAAGAAGTTGTTCCAGTTTTGGGCACTAGATGCTAATCTGACACTGTCAACGCAACAAAGACATACAGAAATGATTTTATATATATACTGCTCTAAAGACCACTTGAGCGAATAGGTTGATACGACTTTTACTGAATTCGGTGATTTGGATTTCGATATGTGCTCCCGGGTTTGCGTAGTCCCACCGCCGCTGGCGCTGGAAGCTAAGAACACGCTTTCGGCGCCACGTAGGGTCGCGTAACCACAGTGTTGAGACTAGGAATAACGGTGCCAACACGCCTTACGCGAGGTTCTCAGTCGGTACACAGATCGTGTAATCCGGCTCTTGTTCACTGTTTATATGTTACCAAAACGATGGATTTGGTCTTTCCGAGGTGTACTGTGCCGTAAGATTCTCGCCTACAGCTCATAGCTGTACCAGGGCTTGGTTTGGAGCATTGTCCTAAGCCGTGTACCACGACTTAAGAACTTTGATATGAAGGCCAAGCAAGCGAATATATGTGTTCCTTTATGGAATGAATGCTTACTTCTGCAGTGGGCATTGAGCCTAAATCAACCTACCTGCCGAATTAAAAGCGTCCAGTTGTTACAGCATTACTACTGCTTCATGTTAAATCGCTTGCTCAGCGCACAATAAACAATGAATTTTACTGTTGGAGTACAACGCTGCCATGGAGATAGGCACAGTGTCCTGCCAGGCACTTTGTGCTGCAAGTAGCAGCTACTTTATATGTCAGTTTCCCTCGCGAGCTGGGAAGCCGTATCGCGCTAATGGAGCGTCAAAGTTGTCCGCGTCGCGACGCAGCCATTCGGATGACCTCGTTAGCGATGGTGGCATCTAAGCCGCACCGTGCCGACGCCGACGTCTGCGGCGGCGCCATTGTGGACGCGTGAATGGCGCGTCAGGGCGGCGGCGTGAATTTAGTGCGGCGAGCGCGCCCTGACAGCAGTTTGCAACCTTTATGGCGGCAGTTGCGCGGGCCATTTCATCAGGGACAAAAGGAATGCAGCCGCGTCCCAGGATGTAGGCCCCACAATAAACCGCGCCTCCTAATGACAGCGCCAACATGTGCCGACGTGGCCTCTGCCCTACAGTGTTCCTACCCAAACTCTGTGCTCTTTGACTAACGGTCTCTGATTTGCCGTTCCTCAGTGGGACGACGGATTTTAACTGTAACGTCCAGACATGTGATCTGCGTTCCTATTTCTCTGCTAAGGTGCCGTGCTACGCCGATAGATTCCAAATATTAGCGCTGTTACGTCGTTGTCCATCCATACAAACCTCCTGACACCAAGCTACTCAACAGGTAGTATGTTAAAAAGGTCCGCGCGGGATTAGCCCAGCGGTCGTGGGCGCTGCAGTCATGGACTGTGCTGCTGGTGCCGGCGGAGGTTCGAGTCCTCCCTCGGGCATGGGTGTGTGTGTTTGTCCTTAGGATAATTTAGGTTAAGTAGTGTGTAAGATTAGGGACTGATGACCTTAGCAGTTAAGTCCCATAAGATTTCACACACAATTTAACATTTATTTTGTTAAAAAGGATTCCATATTTTTCGAGGTGGTAGTATGAACCAAAACAAGAAAAAAATGTCCGGTGAACACGGGCTCTAAAATGTATAACTTAAGATCTATGATCACTCTTTCATCTTCGCTACTGAAAAAGGTGTATGATAAACAATATGTACCAGAACCAAGAGGAAACAACAAGTGTGGAATACCAAGAAGGAAGTCCTAGGATTAAAAGGCAGGGATCTGACAAAGGGATGTATTTTTTCGCCTTTACTCTTCAAGCCATACCATCGACAAAAAATGACGGAATTACAAGAAGGGTTGAAGAATGGGATTACCATTGAAGGTGAAAGGATATTAATCATTGATGACATTACTAACCTCAGTGAAAGTAAAACAGAGTTAGAGAATCTGTTGAATGAAATGAATAGTGTAATGAGTACAGAATATGGACAGAGAGTAAATAGAAGAAAGACTAAAGTAATGAGAAGTAGCAGAACGATAACAGCGAGAAACTTAACACAAAATTAGATATATCTAAGGAGATGAAGTTCAGGAAGTCTGCTCCCTTTGCAGCAAAATAAATCATGACGGAAGGAGCAAGGAAGACATAAAAAAGCAGTCTAGCACTGGCGAAAAGGGCATTCCTGACTAAGAGGAGTCCATTAATATAAAACATTGGTCGTAATTTGAGGAAGAATTTCCTGAGAATGTACTATTGGAACACAACACTGTATAATAGTCAAATATGGACAATGGGAAATCTAGAACAGAATAGAATAGAACAGAAGAGGAAAGGATTATGTGTAAAACACTGACAAGAAGATGGGGCAAACTTCCGTTAAGACGTCAGGGAATAACTGCAGTGCCGCGCGGTATTAGCCGAGCGGTCTTGGGCGCTGCAGTCATGGACTGTGCGGCTGGTCCCGGCAGAGGTTCGAGTCCTCCATCGGGCATGGGTGTGTGTGTGTTTGTCTTTAGGATAATTTAGGTTAAGTAGTGTGTTGGCTTAGGGACTGATGACCTTAGCAGTTAAGTCCCATAAGATTTCACACACATTTGAACATTTGAATAACTCCTGTGGTATTGGAAATAGTTGTTGAGGAAGACAGAGACTAGAATACATCTAGCAAATAATTGCGGACGTAGGTTTCAAGTGCTACTCTCAGATAAGAGGTTGGCACAGGAGAGGTATTCATGACGATTTGCAACAAACAAGTGAGAAGGCTGATGACTCAAAAAAAGAAAGTAATAAAGAGTGAAACATCTCTTGTATCGCGAGTTCGTTGCCTTCAAAATACAGAAAAAAGTGAGTAAACAGACGAGAACACGCCACTGCCTTAACTTCAAACACCAGAGATTATAATATTATCTGCTTGCTAATGCATACTTCTGAACCATTGATAAAGAGGTGCTCCATATTGTGTCTATTCACAGTAAGGAATGCTTCTGTCAGCAGTCTTCTATAAGCTTCTAAAAGTAAGCTGAATAAAGGAATAGAAATAACATAGTCAACATCAATAAAGTTATTTATTAACTAATCAGTAATTTCACATCTGTCACTAGATCAACTTACGTATATCCATCCACAGAAATCACCTTATCTGCAAGTTGCTTATTTACTTAATTTTGCAAGGTTTATTTTGGTGGCACGTAGAATCGCAGCGTACTTTGTTTTTCTTACAATTGCGTTTGTCTGTTGTACAGTTTTTCATGCAACTGCATTTCACGAAGCCTTGCCCTGATCCAACAGAAAGTTTTGTGGCTGCAGTCCGTAAAGATATTTCAATATCCTGGTTAACATCTCCCATAACTGAAAACTTCTGAATGCAGACGTCTGAATCAGTTCTAAAAAAATGAAAAGAAGTTAAAACTAATAATTTTTAATATTTTATTACAAAAAATTATGGAAAATTTTAATAAAATTGTACCTGCAATAATGTTTCTGAAGTACGCCATATTTGGTGCCAACCTTATAGAGGCCCTCATCAGTCTTCTGAATTATTACTCCAATTATGTTTCGAAGGTCACCTCTGCCTTTATCTACATCTTAGAATAGGTATGGTTACGTTGTCTCCAATGTCAGCTGGTGGATGGGATTTGTCAGAGGAAGCTTTAATTCTTTTAGTTGTTTTTTTTTCAATTTTCTGTCGAAATTTTTCTAGTGTTTTGAATGTCGTTTGTGTCGACTCTCGCAATATTATCATTATCACTGTCTTCGTACTGTTATCTTCGATTGTCTTATTTAGGTAATCTTCATCCTGAGTATAATTTATGATTTCTTGAGGCAACGTAGAAGTGGAAAGTCCTACTGTAGATTCGATTCCGAATAATGCTTTGTAAAGCGCTTGTTGTATGCCAAAGTGGTAAGCTCGATTTTTCATCAATTGGACATGCCATAAACCTTGCGAACACTTCGTCGAATTGTTGTCCTTTAACCAATAATTTATCATATTTTCAATGTTTTGGTTCGCACGTTCAACAGAACTCTGACTTTGGCTGTGCCTACGTTCTCCACGCACAATTTTCTGATCTGACCAAAGATTTGCGGGTTCACTTATAACATTTTTGATAAATTATCAGACTGAAGAATGCACGGCGCCCCTATAGTTAGGAAGATGTCATTCAAATGATAAGCCCCTTCTTCAGCCCTCTTTGATGTTAACGCACGAAGGAGAACAAATTTTGTGAGACGGTAAACTAGAATGAATTTTAAATTCACGTCTGGTTGTGCTTGGAAATCAATCAAATTGACTTGGCATCTGCTGTTCATTTCCGAATGGAAAATTGGCCTTGAAACTAGCCCTCTTTTCTTTTTTGTCTTCTTTGGTTGACAAACATCACACATTGATAAACAGAGGCATATCATTTCCTTCGTGATATTGGCATATTTTTATGTCTCGGCTAACATCCTCAAGCGACCACCATGACACACATGAGCTGAGTCAATAACATCATAAAGTTCATCAGCTGGAACAAAGTATTTTATATTCCCTTCACACGGTGCAATGAGTTTTTTCACATCACCAATTTTCAAAACAGCAAATCGTTTCAGTCATCTTTTTTTGTAATGATGTTCTATTTTCGAACTTTTACGCGTGTTCTACTTGTTTAGCCAAATGCGCATATTCGTCAACTGATAACACATTGTAATGAAAAGACTTTTTGTTTTCACTCTGCAAAATTGCCTCCAGTATCTTTTCTCTCCACAGCTTCTCTACTACACGAATGCTCACTCATGTTGAAACGCCTCACAGTAGGTATACTAGAATTACAATAAAATCTTTTAAACGCAACCAGCAACTTAACACGCGCACTCGTCGGTGCAAAATACCGTTCAAAATACAGAACAGTGCTAGCGAAGCGCGGGTTGACAGGCGCGAGGGGCGAGACAGGGATGACTCGGGGATTCCCCGTTTACAGGCAACGACATGCGTTCCGACTAGGCAAAATTAGTTCAGACTAGGATGTAGCAGTTTATCCTAAAGCATGTAAATTCTAACTAGGATAAACCGATTCGACCTAGGCTGAACTATTTTGTCTTATCGGTAAAAGGAGAACGAGTTTGACATAGGCGAAACTAGTTCATTCTAAAATCGGGTTTGGCCGGTAATAGATACACAAAGACAAGTAACGAATAAATCATTGAAAGAAACTCCTTTTAATTTTCTCAGCAGAGGGTAATATTTCTTAACTGCGCACCGTGTTTACGTCCATGATTACAAACGTTGATCAGTTTGATGATCATCTGCAACCACGACAGCATGGATGCGCACAAGAGACAGCTGTACTGCCGCTCGAAACATCTCAGCTGGTGTGTTGGTTACCTCCCTCGCTATGCTCAGCTTCAGCCTCTAAAGTGCGTTACTGCCCATCAGTGAACACTGTGCTTCAGGTACTCACACAGCCACATGCGTTTATACCTGACAGTCTTGTTGGTGACGTAGTTTCTAACAGTCGGTCAATGATTACGTTTTTCCAAATGGGTTACGGTGTAACCGAGTGATATCACGAGCAATATAAGGTCGATCCCGATCGTGCATCAAAATTGTTGAGTCCTAAGCACCTCTCTCCCGTTGAGGAGGGATCAGCCGGCCTGTGTGGCCGAGCGGTTCTAGGCGCTTCAATCTGGAACCGCGTGACCGCTACGGTCGCAGGTTCGAATCGTGCCTCGGGCATGGGTGAATGTGATGTCCTTAGGTTACTTAGGTTTAAGTAGTTCTAAGTTCTAAGGGACTGATGACCTCAGATGTTACGTCTCATAGTGCTCAGAGCCATTTGAACCATTTTTGAGTACGGATCACATGTTGGCGACGCAGATCGCAGTAGCGCGTGCCGTTCACGTGGTCCTTTGGGGTCTGAGTTCCCCTTTTAAGCCGCCGTACCAGCACCGGCGCCTAACGGCAAGTCATGACACTGACATTGCTAACAACGCAAATCTTGCAACATCATCCCTATATAGTTGGTTACCCATACCGTAAATACACTTACGTGTACGCTGCCTCAAATAGGGAAAGTTTGATTGTAACCAGACTGCATATGTTGCATATGTTGACGGTATGAGCTGCGTGTCCTACTCGGAAACAAACTTGTTCCATTTAGTCACTGGACCTGCTATTGACAACAATAAGCCCTATTTTATTCATCGTGCTGAAGGAGTCTGCATCTGGGACTCGCAGCGGACGGTCACGCGAGGGATTAGCTATTGTTTACTTAATGATATTGTGCGGTTGCCAAGCGTGTTCGTTTCGTGATCGTTTTCCGTTCGTGATCATTCGTTTCAAGTGTTGTTTACACGTGTCTTCACTATGTCAGCAGTGTAAAAGGAAAACAGTGAAACTACAATTCGGAAATAGCCCAGAAAGAATACTGCCAAACATGAATTCTCAAAGGACAACGAGCGGCCACAGTCTTACAGATCCATAAATGTGTAACTACCAGTCTCAGACTTGCTAGGGATCAAGTAGATAGTGTACAACTCAACAGTACCGTGTCTGCGGTTTATTTCTCGTTTGTTCAAATGGTTCAAATGTCTCAGAACACTATGGGACTTAACATCTGAGGTCATCAGTCCCCGAGAACTTAGAACTACTTAAACCTAAGTAACCTAAGGACATCAGTCACATCCATTCCCGAGGCAGGATTCGAACCAGCGACCATAGCGAATGGACCGCTCGGCCACAACGGCTGGCTCTCGTTTGTTCTCGCATAGATTACGGACATGTTGTTCGGGAGTGTTCAGGAAAATTACAAGTGGAACTAATTTCTGGACTTGATGCCAAGCTTTCTGTCACTGCATTAGAAGGCTACTTGACTTTGTAAGAGTGTTTAATATACCAATGGAAGTGCCGAGCGAAGTTATAATACAAGAGTTGCAACCTTACAGTGACATTCATGGCATTCGAAACGAGGTATGGTCTGACTATTACTGGTCTGACTATTAGCCGTTTCCCGTTACCAGTGGTATACGATTAGGAAGAAAGGAGGTCAAGAACACAATTCCATAAGTGACAAACGTAGCGGGCTATCAGGGAACGTAACGTATCTGGGGCATGCCGAGTGTGTTTCATATGCAACCAAACATACCGCCGTTTGAGTGTCGTACAGATTCCCGTATGGAGGATATAGTGATAGACATCCCTGGGGTTGTGAAGCAGCTGAATGGGATGAAAATAAATAAATCGCCAGGTCCTGATGGGATTCCAATTCGATTTTACAGAGAGTACTCTACTGCATTGGCTACTTACTGAGTTTGCATTTATCGCGAATATCTTGCCCAACGTAATGTCCCGAGCGACTGGAAGAAAGCACAGGTGACGCCTGTATATAAGAAAGGTAGAAGGACGGATTCTCAAAATTACAGACCAATATCCTTAACATCGGTTTGTTGCAGGATTCTCGAACATATTCTCAGTTCGAATGTAATGAATTTCCTTGAGACAGAGAAGTTGCTGTCCATGCATCAGCACGGCTTTAGAAAGCATCGCTCCTGCGAAACGCAACTCGCCCTTTTTTCACATAACATCTTGCGAACCATGGATGAAGGGTATCAGACGGATGCCATATTCCTTGACTTCCGGAAATCGTTTGACTCGGTGCCCCACTGCAGACTCCTAACTAAGGTAAGGCCATATGGGATTGGTTCCCAAATATGTGAGTGGCTCGAAGACTTCTTAAGTAATAGAACCCAGTACGTTGTCCTCGATGGTGAGTGTTCATCGGAGGTGAGGATATCATCTGGAGTGTCCCAGGGAAGTGTGGTAGCTTCGCTATTGTTTTCTATCTACATAAATGATCTTTTGGATAGGGTGGATAGCAATGTGCGGCTGTTTGCTGATGATGCTGTGGTGTACGGGAAGGTGTCGTCGTTGAGTGACTGTAGAAGGATACAAGATGACTTGGACAGGACTTGTGATTGGTGTAAAGAATGGCAGCTAACTCTAAATATAGATAAATGTAAATTAATGCAGATGAATAGGAAAAAAAATCCCGTAATGTTTGAATACTCTGTTAGTAGTGTAGCGCTTGACACAGTCACGTCGATTAAGTATTTGGGCGTAACATTGCAGAGCGAGATGAAGTGGGACAAGCATGTAATGGCAGTTGTTGGGAAGGCGAATAGTCGTCTTCGGTTCATTGGTAGAATTTTGGGAAGATGTGGTTCATCTGTAAAGGAGACCGCTTATAAAACACTAATACGACCTATTCTTGAGTACCGCTCGAGCGTTTGGGATCCCTATCAGGTCGGATTGAGGGAGGACATAGAAGCAATTCAGAGGCAGGCTGCTAGATTTGATACTGGTAGGTTTGATCATCACGCGAGTGTTACGGAAATGCTTCAGGAACTCGGGTGGGAGTCTCTAGAGGAAAGGACGCGTTCTTTTCGTGAATCACTACTGAGGAAATTTAGAGAACCAGCATTTGAGGCTGACTGCAGTACAATTTTACTGCCGCCAACTTTTTATTTCGCGGAAAGACCACAAAGATAAGATAGATTAGGGCTGGTACAGAGGCATATAGGCGGTCATTTTTCCCTCTATCTGTTTGGGAGTGGAACAGGAAGAGTAGATGCTAGTTGTGGTACGAGGTACCCTCCGCCATGCACCGTACGGTGGATTGCGGAGTATGTATGTAGATGTAGATGTAGATGTTAAGCACGGCTGCCCGAGACGAAAATGTCGTAAATATATGTTATAAAACGTCAGCCTCTGTTACCCGATATGACTACTGGAACACATTCAGGTGCAAACAGTACCGTCTTGTCCGGGAACAATAAGGACACCATTCGATATTCCGCCGATACAATGGGCAGTTCAGCGCAGCACAGTCATGGAAGATATGTATCGAAAGAACACCCAGTAACATTGATGTTAGGGAATCGATCTGACATTTGTAATACCGAAACAGCTCCGACAGCAGCTGCTCACAATCAGTTCAGTCACATAGGTGAGGTTAGGAGTGGAGCTAACAAAAAAAGTGTTGAAGTAGGAGATCATGAACCACATGACGTTCTTGGTTCAAAAAATGGCTCTGAGCACTATGGGACTTAACTACTGTGGTCATCAATCCCCTAGAACTTAGAACTACTTAAACCTAACTAACCTAAGGACATCACACACATCCATGCCCGAGGCAGGATTCGAACCTGCGACCGTAGCAGTCGCGCGGTTCCGGACTGCGCGCCTAGAACCGCTAGACCACCGCGGCCGGCCGACGTTCTTGGTGCTAGAACTAACGTGGGCTGGCAAGGCCTATAAAAACAATCTTATCACTTCCCACACGGAGGCTAGTAAAACTGTAGAACTGTATGTAGAATCTTTAGCCTATTATGAAGTGCAGAGGAATATCCAATCCACGACAACAGTCACAGAGCAACAAGATCAGGTTTCAGGGCAACTACAAATGGAGACAACTGGAACCCACGATATACAACTGCATATAGAGCCACAGAACGAACTACATGAAAGGAAGATGTCAGGGAGTAACACTGAATAAGCGCAGGAAGAAGTAAAAGAAGGACTCTTTACGGAGTCGAAACTGATCTTGGTGAGACTGGTGTGGAAGATAGTGATGTCAGACAGTGCAAGACATCCCCACACCGATCACAGCAAACCTAAAGAGAAAGGGAAAGGTGAAAAAAAAAAATTAGAAACGAAAGCAAGAAACTTTTGTCGCGACTGGAAATAAGTGTAACTATAGATAAAAAAGGACGCTAAACCAAATCTGCTCATACAGACTTGAAGCTAACCTATTGGCAAGAAACAGAAACAGTTAGCGTGTGACAATGGGGTTACAAAACTATAAAACCTGCACTTTCAATGTTAGCCAAGTCACTACGTGGTTAAAACTGGTGTATCTTGAACAGGTCTTTCATGCAGCTGAACTAGACATAGCTTTACAACAGGAAATAGCTGCAGACGATCTCGACACAAGTTCTGACCACAAAGTAATGAGTAACAAAACCGAAAACGATTGTTATAATCTTACTGTCAGAGCAGGGTCTTCGATTTCGGTTTCGCATGTTCCATTTTAATGTTCGCATATTAACGAAAGATGGTATACTATCTGTAAAAACGAGAAGATTATTAAACGGAAGGGCGTCAGTAATAGCCGTAGCAGGCACACATTTCATAAACGTTTAGGTCCAGGATGGAAGAACCTGCAGAACCGCAAGGTCTCAGTTATTTAAACACGAAGTTCCACCTGTTTTGCGAATGACGTGGAACAATGATGCAATTCCAGAATGAGATTTTCACTCTGCAGCGGAGTGTGCGCTGATATGAAACTTCCTGGCAGAACTCGGGACCTTTGCCTTTCGCGAGAAAGTGCTCTACCATCTGAGCTACCGAAGCACGACTCACGCCCGGCCCTCACAGCTTTAACTTCTGCCAGTATCTCGTCTCCTACCTTCCAAACTTTACAGAAGCTCTCCTGCGAACCTTGCAGAACTAGCACTCCTGAAAGAAGGGATATTGCAGAGACATGGCCTAGCCACAGCTTGGGGGATGTTTCCAGAATGAGATTTTCACTCTGCAGCGGAGAGCTTCTGTAAAGTTTGGAAGGTTGGAGACGAGATACTGGCGGAAGTAAAGCTGTGAGGGCCGCGCGTGAGTCGTGCTTCGGTAGCTCAGATGGTAGAGCACTTGCCCGCGAAAGGCAAAGGTCCCGAGTTCGAGTCTGGGTCGGGCACACAGTTTTAATCTGCCAGGAAGTTTCAGTGATGCAATTGGTGGAGATTTCTATTGTGTTACTAACAAGAGAGAGCAAGCGCCAAATTATAGCAGCTGCCCAGAGCTGAAGCGTATGATCACAAAGCTAAGTATGCGAGACACGTGGGAGATTACAAGCGGAAACAAAATAGCCTACATCCACGTGACCAGCATTTTGGCAAATACAATTGATACGGTGTATTTCTCGTGACATACACTTGTTAATACGATATTGCAGTGCCTGTGTCATTCAGAAGTACGATGTAAAGCTATTCGGACAAGCATGCACATACATAATTAATTTACAAGTGCAGGTTGTTGACACGTGTTTGACAACATGTGGAAGCATGTGTGTAGCCATTAGTCGTGCTGTTGTGCTCGAACAGCCTAATGGTAAGGCGACGGCTCGCATAAATCGGGAAATACGGGTTCGAGTCCCACCCTGATACAAATCTTCATTGTCGTCATTCCATTAGACAGCTGACGGTGATCCTAATTTGCTAATGCGAATTCATTTCACGTACAGCTGTCAATGTCACACTACCCGTATATGGTGGGTAAACTTTTCGGATGACTGTATCCTTATAATTAGAATTAATTTGGCAAGACAACAGACCTTTCGCGGGTGAGGCTATTGAAAAATAAATATAATCGCACTCGAAGACATATAACTAATGGAAATGGTGTTTGTAACATTAAGGATTCCATATAAAAGTAGTAGCAAATATCCCAACAAACTTCAGTGGTGGGTGGGTAAAGGGAAACCGAAATCGAAGCGCTGCTCTGACGGTACGATTATAACAAGCGTGTGTGGGAGAAGCACACTGAAGACTTCCTTTTCAAAAATGGTTCAAATTGCTCTGAGCACTATTGGACTTAACTGCTGAGGTCATCAGTCCCCTAGAACTTCGAACTACTTAAACCTAACTAAACTAAGGACATCACACACATCCATGCCCGATTCAGGATTCGAACCTGCGACCGTAGCGGTAGCGCGGTTCCAGACTTCCTTTTCCTTTACCTTCGAGAACTCTACCAACACACAGCATACGGTATACGAATAAAACAAAACCAATCACAAATCACATTATTGCAGAGAAGGAAGCTCTTTAATTGAAATCAAGATATGGTAACAACATACAAGAGGAAATTGCCTCTCTTTACCAGCTAGACCGAATAACAAAACGGGCACACTACAAAATAATTTAGGAACTTAAATAGGAGAAGAGACAATAACCAAAATAGATATCACAATCACGCAAAATTTCCGTGAATTATGTGCAGAAGCGGAAGCAGTCGAGAACTATGAAGGTTGCTTTTTGTCGGATATGGGCTATGCCGTAAATGAAGCAGAAAACGGCGCCCTCGCTGACGGATTCACAGAAGGAGAAGTAATTGTAGCGCGTCCAGCAGTCCGAGAGGACAGCTTTAGATGGATTACGAACGGTATTCTAACTTACTTATTGGGAAATCCTAAAAGAAACTTGTTGACGTTTTTAACAACGCTTGGAATATCCGACAACTCCCTGCAGATTTCCAGGAAGGACAAACAGTACCGATGAAATATTCACCAACAAAGATAGAATCTCTGGGGCGAATAAAAAACTTGATAAGAGAACAGCAGACGTGCTCAGTAGTCGGACACAGTACCATGGATACACTAAGGGACTTCCGCAACATAACAGCAATAACGGACAGCTGCAAATTAAAAATCTCTATAGTTTATATTGCCTTTTAAAAGACTTTTGACAGGGCCTCCCATAGTTTGCAATGGAAAACAGTGGAGTCACTTGGAATTAGCAATAAATTCAGCAGATCATAATACTCATGTTGAACGGGGAAAAATAAATAATAATGATTAACAGGCAAGTGACAAGACGGTTGACAATATGCGATCAGTGCGAGAGGGTCACCCACTATCAATGGCTCTTTACGCAATGACGGCAGAGACAATGCTGAGGAAACTGGATAGTTCGGTCCTGGCTTTCAAGTTATTAGGAGAAAAGGTTGTGTGGCGGGCATTCGCCGACGAGCTGAGCGTATTTGTTTCGGCTCAAGATCAGAGAGCATCCGTCAGCAGCCTTCTCGACAGTTGTCGCCGACCTACTGGAGCCATTAGCTACTATACTGAGTTTAACGAAGGCGATGTTGGCCTGATTTATTCGATGATGTCCTTTGGCTACACTGACTAAAGGATTCTTCTAAGAAATACAAAATTAAGGTATTTGCTAATAGTTCATCTGTTTGTACATACTTATAGGTTATCCAAGTCTGCACAACGCGATCGCGATTCTTAAATAGATCTATTTGTTCTCTGTTTTCTATGTAGATAACCCGAAGATGCCTAAATAAGGCGAAACTCATCGTTGAAAATTAAAATAAAATAAAATTGCAACCAAGGCAGTTTTTAACCAATACTATAACAAACCTCGATAATGAACCCTGGCGGTTGTGTACGGTTAGATGAACAACAGCGGATCCCTAAAACGACGAAGGTCCGAAGCCTAGGAATCGACCTTGTATCAGATCCACTAAAAATGGCTGCTTGCAAATGGCGTTCAGTGCTGCAGAATATTAAAGCCAGTGTCCAAGCGCACTCAATACGTAAACTAAACACGTATCAAAAGACAAAAATGGTAAACGGCTGAATATTACTCAAGGTTTTCCACCGCGCATCCATACCACCAGTCTCGTCACCAATAGTTGACAGTATGCTGCCAGCTCTGGGACACTTGGTATGCCAAGGAAATGTATTGAAGTTGAAATATAAGACTTTTCCTTACGAGAAAGGTGGCAGGACCAACGTAGAGGCAGAGTGCAAAGCCTTGCTGCTGCACAGTGTTTTCAAAAGGACTAGAGCAAACTCTCAAAATCTGACGGATATCCTTACGAAAGCTGTAACTCCTAAAACACATACATCACCTTTTAACTTTGGAAAAATACAGCCTAAAGTTACCTTCTGGAAAATGACAATAATTGAGAGAAGCTACGATTACATTAATCGGAGCGATAAACTGTGTACTGCAAGGAAATGGTACGGCCATCTGACGAAAACAATGTCTCCAAACAGAACCCAGAACAAGTACCCTCTCTTAAGCTCTGGGGGTCTTAAAAAATCTTAGTAACCATCAAGTGACAATAGATACCAGGTCGACGTAGTATAATGTTATCAATGAAACCATTCCAGTACGTACCAAGCTACATGCTATTACCTTAACCGACTTTTTCATTTATGTAAAATGTACGAGGACAACTTTCTGTCATACTAAGAAGGGCAATACAACACTTTTGTATAGAACAGGTACTGCGGCCAGACATAAAGCGATTTCCATTCCAAAAATACTATTTCGTTATCTGGTTATCTGTTCAGTTTGTCCACTATGCAATGAGCATTGACGACCCAGAACTCCTGGAATGCGAATATTTACTCCCAACACTACATGATGAACTACAGGAGAAACGAAAATATAAAGAAATATTTGCTAACTATCGGTGGCGTAGTACTCTTGTACTTCAGTATTGAAAGCACTCCGTTCCTTGTTGTTTCGATATCTTTAGGAAGTGTGATCTTGAGCTGTGTAAAAGAAAAGGCTGTATGTGAGATATTCGATAGCAGAAAATGAAATATTATAAATTTACCAACATTTTTGTGAATCAGAAAATGTATTTCTAACTTCAACTTGTTATTAAATAGAATACTTATAAAAAAATAAGTGGCAGTGTGGATATGTTTCTTGCTGAAGGATACGCGAATATGCAGTTCTCTATTGATTCATTGATTGCAATAGCTGTTCACGCAGTGACTGCAGCCACGTCACGTCTTCACATAGGCGGCCAGGAGAAAAAAGATCATTGTGTTACTACGTTCTGGTGATTGCGTATTACAGGCTTTTTTAACTGTTGCCACACAAAATAAGATATTTCTGCTCACAAAGATGAATAAATCATAATTATACATTTACTCAGTAATGAGCGGCCGGAAAACTCTGGTTCCTTGCATCAAAATACTTATAAAATATCCCTGAACAACCTCCGAAGTTTGGTCGGTCGTGTTCTGGTTCACCTTGTATAACGGATCATTTCTGGACCGCAACGGTCGACGAGTGCCGGTTGTTATTGTGACTGCCGATGCCATTTTGCCCGTGTCTCTGGGATTGCGGCTGTTCTCCAGTCTGATGGTAAACGCGTGGTTTCTCTTAATCCGGGGAACGGGTGCTGGCCTGTCCCGACTAGGTGATCTGCCAAGGCAAGGGTGCTTCCCACACAAAGGCTGGCGTTTCCTGCAACCCTTCGTGGAACAAACTCCTCAGAGTGTCTTCAGGCAACAGCACATTACAGTAGGACTACGAGCTTTAGCATTCAATGGACAATCGCAGTGCCATATTTATGCCCCGGAGGTTAAATTGTCGGAACGTCTGCATGTAAAAAGGAATGTCGCGGATCTGCGATCATCTGGAAAATTCGAGGAGTCAGTCATAGGTTCTGGTAGGGTGCAGGAGGCGGCTTGGATCTCTCTGGGGCGGAGGTGGAATGGAGGCGTATTTCAGAGGTTAGTAGCCAGAGAGCACGGAAATCGTTCTTTAGACGTGGAAGGCGCAGAGATGTCGGGAAGTGCGTTCCACTTCGTACAGGTGGGAAATGTCTTGATTTGTTGCGGGGTTTCGAGGTTGGTGTTGATGCTAGCGAGCGTACACGGCCTGTTGAGTTACTGGCTGCCAAGCAGAGTGTGGAGCAAGTTGCTAGCTGGGAGCGTAGTGTAATGTGCGACGGTTATCAGAAGAAGAATAAATTGAGAGTTGCTCCAATACAAATTGTGGATTTCTCGTGTTGGGTAAGTCACTGAGAGTTGGACCACTTACTGACAGAAACCAGTGGCGTATTCGACAAATCCGCCGCTAGACAGCGGTTCCCGCTACTTGTGATTCTGTTTTACGAACGGAGGGGTGCAATATGGTTGCATTGGTATTTTCGCTTTAGTTCTTGAGAAAAATCTCTATTTTTCAACGCAGAAAAATATTTATCTTGCAGTTGCACAATTTCAGTGTTAAGGCATGGTTTCCATAATACTGCTGCTGGTTTCTTTTTCTGCGAACTCGAAACATGTGCCGACATGAAACTTACTAAAAACAGGAAGAATTTTAACAAGATGTGAGGTCAAAAGTGTTTTTCGTCAGCCACCCAATATTAGAGCGTTTTTGGCTCAATAAATGGATGAGGAAGCCCAGTGTCTACGAAATCCACTGTCATTGTGGGAAAGCTTATATTGGCCAAACAGTTCGTACCATTGAGGAACGATGTGCTGAACGCCGGAGCCCAGCACATGTGTCTCAACCTGAGAAATCTGCAGTGGCAGAGCCCAGACTTATCGCGCACGCGCGTGTGTGTGTGTGTGTGGGGGGGGGGGGGGTGTGGACTGATGAGTGGAGTGAGAGGGTGTGTGGGTGGGTAGATGGGTGCGTATGTGTTTCGCTTTTCTTTTTCAGCTTTTCTCTGGAACAACTGAGTTTGTCATAAAGTGTAATGCAGGAGCTCGCAAGACAGGAATGTAGGTCACATAGAGATAAAACTCAGGTTGAGAGTCAGCAGCCGTGGCTGACGCACTTGCTACTATGAATCTGGTTTCCAGGCAGTTTCCCATGCTCGTTTAGGCAAATAATGGTATGATACCCACTGTCCGCCTCGGAAAGCATAGTACACGAATAGTTAAAATACGACTAACGAAATCTGGACATTTCGCAGAGAGATGTTGACCTCATCTTCCTTTCTTTAGGTAACTGACTACTGCAGTGGCAGAAAGGGCATTCCGCTGTAGCAATAAAAACGATAAAACTTAGCCAAAACTCGAGTACGGCGGGAACGGAAACGAAAAGAGGAAGTAAAATCTGTTGGAACACCGCCGGTCGGGGTGGCCGAGCGGTTCCAGGCGCTACAGTCTGGAACAGCGCGACCGCTACGGTCGCAGGTTCGAATGCCTCGGGCATGGGCGTGTGTGATGTCCTTAGGTTAGTTAGGTTTAAGTAGGGGACTGTTGACCTCAGAAGTTAAGTCCCTTAGTGCTCAGCGCCATTTGAACATTTGTTGGAACACCTGGTGTGATTTCAGCCAAGCTTGGTAAATATATGAGGCGTGACCTGTCATGTATAAGTAGTCAATTGCTACTAACATTAGTGTCGGATCCACAGTCAATATCTTTTTTTTCAAATTAAGGTCTCTCGTAACGAAGTAGCTTCCCACTCTGACGAACTGCTGAAAGTAAAGGGCACCCAGTTTGCCTATTGAGATCAGCACGGTATTTACATTCAAGCAAGTGGTTTTAGTACGGTGCTCTCACACAGTCCGCTACGGCATTCATGTCACGCGTTTTTCTCTGCAGCGGACAGAGTAATTCTAAAGCGTGGCCGTGACAAAGGAATGGCAAGCGCAATGCAGTACAGAGAAGAAACGCGGCAGGGTGATTTATATCAGGAACAGTAGCCGTTAACTGATGTTGCGACGTCCCTCCCAGTGGCCCGTGATTCGCTGTGTGGTACGGCAGTTGTGCGGTAACGCGAGTTGTCAGCTGGCAAGCAACAGCCTGTTGCGGGGTCGCGTGTTCGCCGCGCCGTCAGCTGCACCCGGGCACCGAGCCTGAGGTACGGAAATGACGAGCTGCGCAATCGCAAGCGGCCGCCTCTGATAACATCGCGCGCTAACGCCAGCTCCACTTCGTGCCACGAAATGCTTTAATTTGCGTACTACTCTGTAAGCGGCAGGCAAGCTCATTGTGCTCTTCAGTGTCTAGCTTCTCCTCCTCCGTACTTTACTTGTATTTACATTTGGCTGTGGATATGCTGTTTTCATCACACTTACACAACATAGTTGTTGACACTACGTCACTTGTTACTTCATGAAGCAATAATAATTAACAGGTTGCTACACCGTCACAATAAGCTATTCTAGCAATCGATAAGAAATTTATTTTACTAAAAATTCAGCCATAGACAGGTAAATGTTTATCAGTCAGGTTATTAATTTCGGTCAACGATGACCATCTTTACATCTGAGTGGATGCAGTCCTACTAGACATGTTATGTCATTACATGCAGTTGGTGGTCAGAAATAGTCTGAAAAGCTTGGAAATGATGTTGCAGGGTGGATTGTGCTGAGAAGTTATCCTTCCGAAAAACAGAACTGCATACGTTGTGTCGTTCCCGAGTTAATTAGCATTGAAGTTAGCCAGTCAGGTCACCACGTGATCAAATTCCAACGGCACGCCTAATACAGTAAGTGTCAGTCGTTTTCATAAGATGGCGCACGAGACTGCTCAGGCTATGGCTCGGACTTGATCCTTACAACCGTCCATCTCCAATTTTTGAATCGCTCTCTTTCTCCGTTTTAGGAAACTGAAGGAAAAACACCTGGATGACACTGTCTCTGGAGGGCCGCTTCAAATTCCGCGCGCATCGGCCTAACTGGCTAAATTCAATACTAATTAATTCAGAAACAGCACAGCGTGTAGAATTTTTTTCTTAACAATTATTGACTGGCACAGCCCACACTGTAACATTCTCACAAGTTTCTGAGACTATTTCTGATCACCTTGCATTGATGCTAGACTCACAACACTAGTATTTAGCCTTACAAGATTAGTCATATAGTTATATTTTTTAATATCATGAACACCATAAAGATATAGGTGTTGACACTTTGAGGAAACTTGCTATATACTGAAAATAGCGTGTTTCCTCAAAGCGTCAACATGTATGTTGCAGTGATGTTCATGGTACTCAAAATTGTAACGTTATGAGTAAGCTTGCAGTAGGCTGCTGTACACAGTACTAGGGGCTTTCGGGCGTTAATCTCCTACATCAGCTACAGGGGTGCCTGAGGTGCTAAGCGCTCGTTAGAGATGCGACGTTTCTATTCAGCAGGGATTTTTAACGAGAACCTCGCCCATGTAAAAAAAATGGAACAAAATGGCTCTGAGCACTATGGGACTAAACATCAGAGGTCATCAGTCCCCTAGAACTTACAACTACTTAAACCTAACTAACCTAAGGACATCACACACATCCATGCCCGAGGCAGGATTCGAACCTGCGACCGCAGCGGTCGCGCGGTTCCAGACTGTAGCGCCTGGAACCGCTCGGCCACTCCGGCCGTCCAAAATGGAACACCTGCCGTCCTTATGATGTTATTTATTCTATGGCCACCAGTTACGGTGCTTCAGTACTCATCTTCTGGGCTTAACTGACACTGGAAGGGGTTCACCCCAATCGTATACATTATTCAACAGCGGTGAACATCTATGAATTGGTTTTCGCAGACTGTCTGGAACAACGATGTTGTGTCTCCAAACAACAGCTGCCAACAGTTGTCAGCTGGTAGTTAATCGTTGTTACAGGTAGTCTGCGAAAACCAGTTTATAGACGTTGGCACTGCAGCACCAAAATTGCTAGCGATTTTATTACATAGGTGAATGGCCGAAGTCTCTCAAACCTCCACCCAAAGGATGGACATACAGAAAAGAATCTAGTCTTTCCGTTCCATGAAGCATAACAAATTTCTGACCATCTCAGAATTATTACTGTTCGTCCAATACTGTGTATTGCATCCCCTTCTAGGCACTATGTACGCAACGTCAGCCAACAGTAAAAGCCCAATGTCTGTCTGTTAAAGCGTTTATGCTCATTTGTAACCTACGCGAGAAAATATTTTGCAGCTTCCTCCTCTATCTTCGTGTTTCGAGGCACAGTTATGTTCGTCACGTTGACCACAAGTATAATGTCGCCCCCCCCCCCCTCCCTCTCCAACAGAGTTTGGGTTCAGTACGTAGAGATTTACATTCGAGTAACTCGTTTCCCGGGAATCATTCCATGCCGACCGTTATTCGCTCCCTGGCTCCCTTCCCGTGCTAATGGTGCAGTAAGAAGGCACCACTTTCTCTTTTTGCTATAATCTTGATCATGTTGACCACTACAGATGTCACAAACGGTAATCACAAGGTGAAACTACCTCACCTGTTTCATTAAAAATTTCTTGGTTTACGACAGTTCATAGAACATCTTCAGGCTCGTCTTGAGACGTTCTACGAGCGAAACCGGTAGTAAAACAACCAACGTCTAATAAGAGAGCTGTGGTGGTTGCTATAGCATGGGGTGTTAGTTTCATATTTCAGAGTTCGCATTCATACCGGTCCGCAATGTAACTGATTCTTTGTGTATCTCTGAAGAAAAGTCCATTACGTTTTTTGTATTCTTAATTTGAAAATGCGAGTTGTGCAGACGAGGAGCTCTGATTTGTTCTTCTTTCAGTCTTCCTGACGGTATAAATCAAAGTGACACGTACTTTAGTATTTCATGTTAGATCTCTGTGATTTTTGTTTTCCGAGCGTCGTATTGGAATGAGTTCCTATGTTGGTTTTCGTTTCGAATAAACGGTTATTATTGTGATGTCGACTTCCATTTATGAACTAAACTTCCTAAAGCTTCTCCCACGATTATATGACCCCTACTAACAACTATAATTACGGGTATAGCAAGGTGTTGCTTCAGTGTGTTGGTGTTTCTGCTATCTTGGTAAGCAGATTATTAATGGAATGCTGCGTAACATGCCAAGCTGTTTATTGTGCAGACGTGCGAGCACAGTTCGCACGGTTCTGTTTAAGCTCAGATGCTTATAAATACAGATTATTTTCTCAAGTCTCCTCCTACTGAGGAATAATCGAATATACTTTAATAGAGTAACTGTTTAATTAAAGTAACCAAATTCAATCACAATATCCTTATATGAATATCCTCATAACTACATACAACAGATGTGTGTGTCTCCTCTGACGTTGTCCGTGATATGCCTACACAACGAATCCTTGCTGTAATAGACAGCTGTGGGCAGGCGCAGTGCTGCCGGCCTATTGATAGCTGACGTACCGCCAGAGAAGACCTGGACGAGCTGGAACTCGTCTGCCAGCCTGGAGCGCTGAGATGAAGCTGTGGTACTGCCAACTCGTAGCGTTGGATCTGAATTAATGATCCAGCCGGACGGACCTGCTGGTACTTGAGGCGTAGGACGTAACTCACTTTTTACGGTGGTCGGTGGCCTTAATAGTCCGCCGTGGATGGATATCCGCGTAGCGCTGCGAGGGCACGTGACCTGGAGCAGCAAAATAGTGCTCTGCCGACAGGGTTCTCTGTTTCGATAGGCACGGAGCGTGTGGAGGCTACGTGTAACTCCGTCGTAAATGTCTCGTCGGTAGTTGCCAGTCACCGCGGCGGATTACTAAGCCAAGAGGCCCGGATTCGACTCCAGACCGGATCGGAGATTTTCTCCGCTGAGGGACTGGATGTTGCGTTGTCCTTACTTCCGTATCATTATAATTTCATGTTACTATTGAGATGGCTGAATGCGCTCGGCTCGAAAGCAAATGAATGGAAATCAACGCTGTTGCAAATGTTAATGGAAGCAGTTTGTACGCGTCCTCCTGGCGGGGCGGCTACCCGCACGACCTGCCTTGTGTGCGGAGGAGTCTAACACCAGGTGGATACAACACTTTCAAATTGGATATATGTGGTTAGGTCTTATGGGACCATACTGCTGGGGTCATCGGTCCCTAAGCTTACACACTACTTAATCTAACTTAAAGTAACTTACGCTAACACACACACACACACACACCCATGCCCAAGGGAGGACTCGAACTCCGATGGGGGGGAGCCGCGCTGACCTTGACAAGGCGCCCTAGACAGCTCGGGGCTACTCCGCGCGGCCAACACTTTCAATAAAGTATAGCACAATGGTTATTTTATTACGTTCATGGTTTCTGTGCGTCGAGCTGAGTTGTGGTATCCACTTCATTCACTATATTGGAAGTGACCTTTTCGTCTTTTGAATATGCTGCGAGATATAATGAAGACGACGACTTGGTCTATTGACGAAATAAGGTGCATGAAATGGAAACAACAACTCAGCTGGAAATTCGGGAAGGTGACATTAATCAACCTATAGAAGTTGCCACATAACGATTTTTAATTTGGTACGTTCTTCTGCAGAAATGGCAATGCAGAAAGATGAATATGTAGTATTGCAAAGGACAGTATTATCAACTATTAAATCTTTCAGCCACATCTACATCTACACCGCAAGCTACCTAGTGTGTGGTGGAGGGTACTTTCGGTATGACTATCTGATCTCTCGAACCCACGTCTACTTGCGAATAGTGAGTCGGTAAAATGGTCGTCGGTAAACCTCTGCAATGGTTCTAACTTCTCGAATTTTCTGCTTGTGGTCAATACGCGAGATGTACGGGGGGGGGGGGGAAGTAACATGTTGTCCGACTCCTCCTGAAAAGTGCTGTCCTGGAATTATTTCAATAGTAAATCTCTCCGTGAATGAATGTTAATTTTAGCACGTACAATAGATCACTAACTGTGAACTAGATCATTTCCCCCAGCGATGGTCCTCAGCCTAAAGATGTTAACTGCTTGTAGCCTTCTGTTTGCGAATTGTTCAGCATACTACAATTCCGGAAAAAAGTAATACACCAGGAAAGACCATGCCAATTTGATCGAATGATGGCATGGGGGACAGTAGATGTACTGCTAATTGTTTCTGCGTTGTCTGCCAACCGATAGCGTGGTGGAGTAACTACCAGAGCACTATCTGCGTCGACCTTTTAATAGCGATTTCTCACAGTCAGGAGGCTCAGTGTGGTGCAGAAGTGTGAAGGAAGCAGGCAACTATACCACGAAGAAGCAGTCATGCTTCCTACAACTAACCGAGACATTCTGAAAGGGGTAAAACATCAACATTGAGAGTGGCAGGATGGTCCTTTCGGAGAATTAACACAAAATTTCGACGTACTGCCTCAGTTGTACAGCGATGTTGGTATCAGTATTGACGAGAAGATTCTCACACACGTAGACGAGGTTCTGGTGTCGACGCAGCACAAACGCCCACCAGGATCGTCGTGTTGTAAGGGCAGCAGTGGCAGATCGTACAGTTACTACTTCACAGATAAGAGGGCGTTTGAATCCACACGTGTCAACACGAACTGTTGCAAAGTGTACGGCCCGACTGTTGCAGTCAAACGTTCTCTTGGAAGATGGAATGGCTCGCCATGGTCTTCAGTGATGAAAACTGATTTTCCCTGCAAGCCAGTGATCGTTGTATGCGCGTACGACGTGCACTTGGCGAGGCCTGTCTCGCATAGGGCTTTAGTCCAAGACACGGTGGCCCCACCCCTGGCGTTATGTTCTGGGGCGCAATAAGCTACAACTCTCTTTCAAGTTTGGCGTTTCTGGCGGGAAATTTAACCAAAGCTCGTTCCGTGCAGAATGTTGTTAGACCCGTTCTTTTCCCGTTCTTGCAACACGAAGGTGATATGTTGTTACAATTCTTTTGCCGTTCTTGCAGCAGGAAGGTGATGTGTTGTTCCAACAAAATAATGTTCGACCACATACTGGCTATGAAATTCAACGTGCTCTGCCGTGCTCTGCAAGAAGTACAGCAACTTTTCTCGTTAGTAGGACCTGCAATCGGTTACATGTAAGATATGATGGGACAAGAAATGACTCTTGTAACTCGCCAAACAACATCTCTTACAGAAGTATGTAAACAGGTCGAGCAGGTATGGCATGACGTATTCCAAGACAGTATTCACCGTATGTACTATCCACTGAATGCCATAGTCAGCGAATGCATTGTCGCGTGCGGAGTTTACACCACAATCAAATACGGATGTTTCAGCATCGGCCGTTAGCACGTACCTCAGAATGGCGTGTTCTGTTCACTTCATGTTAGCCATATACATCCTGAATGAACTGAAAGCATCCGAAAGCTTCTACTAATTTTTTTTTTCCGGCAGGTTATCCTTTCGCGCTCATAGCAATGTGAATGTCAGGTAGCTCATCGTTCCTGTACCTGCTCATGGTTTCCCCATTGCAGCGCAGCACGTGGCATAAAGTGCAGTGGAGTGCAACAACAATAGCAGTTACTTAATCAAACAATACTGCACTGTTAGCCAGAGTCTAACAAGTTTGTTTACCGGACTAACGTCCGCGCCCGCGTTGCCAATTTTATGGCCATAGCGGACAAAGACGCATTTCCGACCAAAAAAAAAAAAAACTTTGTGTTTCCTTGTATCCCACTAAAATTATTTAAAAAGAGTCACATAGGCTAGTATAGTGAATAAATTAATGACTAGATCTATAATATTTCTTTGACTACAAGTTTTGAAATCACATTCAGCAAAAGAAACCACTGGTTAGCAAACTGCTGGTTGTCAGAGAATTTGATCTTTAAAGGGGTTTCGTTTCGAAAAGAACGAAATGAAAAAAATTACTTATAGTTGTGAAGATACCACGGACGATAACTTAACGTAAAGAAAACTGAGGCGGCTAATAGCAAATGGGATTAAGTGACAAGATCACGATTCAAAGAACGTGAGCTTCAGACTCTCTAACATATTTAAAATCGTTTGTTGAAATGTGATATTGTCAACAGTAAATGTCATATGCAGTGATCAACAATGACACTACGTGTGAACATAAAATAACACTGAATAAAATACAGAATACTGTGCTCAGTAATGTTTCTACCGATAATATAGTTTTTACTTACACATCTCTCCCTCGAAGGATGCCTTTATATCCCTTTGACTCAGATCGGGTCTGGGATGACCCACAACAATGTAATACAATATTTTCTCCCATCGTCAGGAATTTGATTAAGCAATATGCAAAACTTTCATTGTTGGTACTTATACTGGAGTGGATAAGGCTTGTTAATAAACAATGTTGTATGTAAAAGGATAAATTTTCAAGCAAACGCTTATCACGTTTTCACACATATGCACGTTTTCGTTTTTACTACGGGACATACAGCATTATCAGAAGGCACCACGTTAGCAGATTGTGTGCTCGGCCCTCCGCTTTGACGTGGACCTATATGGGCACTTGCATCACTTTGCATCTATTGGGAGAACATTTCTTATTAAGTAGTTCAAATAACTGCAAGTAAACACTTCAAATCACTCGATACACCTATATCCATTTGTCTCCAACTACACTATGTGGTCAAAAGTATCCGGACACCCCCAAACACACACGTTTTTCATATTAGGAGCATTGTGCTGCTATCTACTGAAAGGTACTCCATAACGGCGACCTCAGTAGTCATCAGACATTTTGAGAGAGAAGAATGCGGACTTCCGCGGAACACAAGGACTTTGAAAGTAGTAAGGTGATTGGGTGTCAATTTTTCCCTACGTCTGTACGCGAGATTTCCACACTCGTAAACACCCCTAGGACCACTGTTTCCGATGTGATAGTGAAGCGGAAACGTTAAGGGACACGTACAGGACAAAAGCGTACAGGCCGACCTAGTCTGTTGACTGACAGAGACCGCCGACAGTTGAAGAGGGTTTTAATGAGTAATAGGCAGACATATATTCACAAAATCACACAGGAATTCCAATCTGCATAACGATCCACTAAAAGTGCTATGACAGTTAAGCGGGAGGTGAGAAAACTTCGATTTCATGATCGAGCGGCTGCTCATAATTCACACATCATGCCGGTAAATGCCAAACGACGCATCGCTTGGTGTAAGAAACGTAAATATTGGACAGTTTAACAGTGGAAAAACGTTGTGTGGAGTGACGAATCACGGTGCACAATGTGGCGATCCAATGACAGGGTGTGGGTATGCTGAATGCCCGTTGACCGTCAACTGCCGCCCGTGTAGTCCCAACAGTAAAATTCGGAGGCGGTGGTGTTAGGGTCTGGTCGATTTTTTGATGGAGGTGGCTTGCACCTCTTGTTGTTCTGCGTGACACTATCACAGCACAGGTCTAAATTGATGTTTTAAGCACCTTCGTGCTTCCCACTATTGAAGAAGAATTCGGGGATAATGACTGCATCTTTCGACACAATTGAGCACCTGTTCATAATGCACGGCCGGTGGGAGAGTGGTTACACGACAATAACATCCGTGTAATGGACTAGCCTGCACAGAGTCTTGACCTAAATCCTGTAGAACACCTTTGGGATTTTTTGGAACGCCGACTTTGTGCCACCGACTGATATCGATACCTCGCCTCAGTGCAGCAGTCTGTGACGAATGGACTGCCATTCCCCAAGAAATCTACCAGCTCCTGATTGAACGTATGCCTGCGAAAGTGGAAGCTGTCATCAAGGCTAAGAGTGCGCCAAAACCATTCCGAATTCCAGCATTACCAATGGAGGGCGCCAAGTCTCCGGATACTTTTGTTCACATAGTGTACGTGATGCGTTCAGTAAGTATTGCCACATTTTTCTCTGAAAGCAGGTCCGTTTTATTCTGTATCCGAATTCAGCATGTTGTTCTCCGCAGTTCAATGCGACCGCCTAATGCTACCTTACTGGGAGGACTTGACTACTCGCAGGGTTCTACTCTATTGGTGGACGTTGGAGACGACGTCTTGCCGCATCAGTAACCTCGCCGTCATCCGCATACTTCTTCTCGTATCCTTCACTGGGCCAGACAGATGGAAGTCGAAGGTGCAAGATCCAGGCTGCAGTATGGATGAATACCCCAACTGCTGAACGAGTGTGTCAGAATTGAGACCAGAGACGTAATGTTGGGCAGCGAGGTCGGCTCTAATGAGAGTGTCCACACGTTCCAACATCGGAGCAGTCACTGCTTTGCGAGGCCGACCGGGACAAAGGAGTTCGGACAGGTTTGCGCGACACCTGATGCATAGGTTTTCCGCCAAAAGAAACTCAATGATGACACTCTGCTTGGAACGCACCTCCGAACAGACGCCATTTTGAAGTCTACTTATAACGGTACCACCTTCCGAACTTCATGAAACTATAGGGGCGGAAGCGGAAATATTCCATCCCACAACAGATTACGCTTTTCTTCACACTAAATTGGCCGATATAAAATTGTGTTGTAGTATTTACTGCACGCCCATCGTACATTAGTTCTTTCAACACCATATGATGTAATTTCCAAATGTAAGGTTGTTTCACAAGTTTGCTTCTAACCAACTGAACTAAAATTAGTCCCTTGTGGACTGGAGCACAGATTAAGATTGAATAGACTACATCTTCTGTACCAACAGGGTTTTAACTGTTGCGCAGAAAAATGTTTGCGACAGTTACCCGCTTGGTCTAATAATGGCACGGAAAGTATTGCACTAGCCTACGGACTGGGAGTGTCACGGCTTCTAAACTGGGTAAGAGAGGGAAATTTTTCTGTTTCCAGTTCCCCCAGGCCCCCTTGGCCTCTCAGGAGTAAAGGGTGACCTGGTGTCGAATAGAAGGACTGGAGCCTACGGGCAGCTACCTGGCAGTTGGCTCACGGTCCTACGCCTCATACTTTACCGTTTACCTTCACCCGCTTGAATAGTAGTATGTTGATTTCAAACAAAAACGGAAGTACGCCTGTAGCGCATTTGAAATATTTATTAAATTCCATCTTGCCTCCATCAACTATTTTCGGTTAGTCAGGTTTACAGTCACTCCTGTAAACATGTCTGACAATAATATTTTGCTACTTTAAATAATTAACGAGTATTCTCTCTTGATGTTATCCTTAAATCAATCGCTAAATCACAGAAACTGTGATTCTGTAGGTTCAAAGAATTAACACAACATATAATCTTATAAGGGCTTTAACAGATAGGAATGCCGACATAATACGTAACCTGTGATAATCGATAGATACATATGGGTAATCATTTTGACAGACTATTGGCAAATCACAGTCATACACTACTGGCCATTAAAATTGCTACACCAAGAAGAAATGCAGATGACAAACGGGTATACATTGGACTAAAATATTCTACTAAAACTGACATGTGAGTACATTTTCACGCAGTATGGGTGCATAGATCCTGAGAAATCAGTAGCCAGAACAACCACCTCTGGCCGTAATAACGGCCTTGATACGCCTGGGCATTGAGTCAAACAGTGCTTGGATAGCGTGTACAGGTACAGCTGCGCATGCAGCTTCAACACAATACCACAGTTCATCAAGAGTAGTGACTGGCGTATTGTGGCGAGCCAGTTGCTCGGCCACCATTGACCAGACGTTTTCAATTGGTGAGAGATCTGGAGAATGTGCTGGTGAGGACAACAGTCGAACATTTTCTGTATTCAGAAAGGCCCGTACAGGACCTGCAACATGCGGTCGTGCATTATCCTGCTGAAATGTTGGGTTTCGCAGGGATCGAATGAAGCGTAGAGCCACGGGTCGTAACACACCTGAAATGTAACGTCCACTGTTCAATGTGCCGTCACTGCGAACAAGAGGTGACCAAGATGTGTAACCGATGGCACCCCATAACATCACGCCGGGTGATACGCCAGTATTGTGATGACGAATACACGCTTCCAATGTACGTTCACCGGGATGTCGCCAAACACTGATCCGACCATCATGATGCTGTAAACAGAACCTGGATTCATCCGAAAAAATGACGTTTGCCATTCGTGCACCCAGGTTCGTCGTCGAGTACACTATCGCAGGTGCTCCTGTCTGTGATGCAGCGTCAAGGGTAACCGCAGCCATGGTCTCCGAGCCGATAGTCCATGTTACTGCAAATGTCGTCGAACTGTTCGTGCAGATGGGTGTTGTCTTGCAAACGTCCCCACCTCTTGACTCAGGGATCGAGACGTTGCTGCACGATCCGTTACAGCCAGACGGATAAGATGCCTGTCATCTCGACTGCTAGTGATACGAGGCCGTTGGGATCCAGCACTGCGTTCCGTGGTACCCTCCTAAACCCGCCGATTCCATATTCTGCTAACAGTCATTGGATCTCGACCAACGCGAGCAGCAATGTCGCGATAATATAAACCGCAATGGCGATAGGCTACAATCCGACCTTTATCAAAGTCGGAAACGTGATGGCACGCATTTCTCCTCCTTACACGCGGCATCACAACAACGTTTCACCAGGCAACACCGGTCAACTGCTGTTTCTGTATGAGAAATGAGTTGGAAACTTTCCTCATGTGAGCACGTTGTAGGTGTCGCCACAGGCGCCAATCTTTTGTGAATGGTCTGAAAAGCTAATCATTTGCATATCACAGCATCTTCTTCCTGTTGGTTAAATTTCGCGTCTGTAGCACGTCATCTTCGTGGTGTAGCAATTTTAATGGCCAGTAGTGTAGATTATATTAGAGATGAGTACTACTTACGTTCCCATCAGACGCGTTGGAGCGGCCTCATGAAAGGTGAATTTTGTTATTTTTATATATAGTTTCGTCTTTCTGTATGTTTATACCTGTATTTTTACACTGTATGTGATCTATACTAAAAAATCATAAAAATCAAAACTAAATTTTAATTTTTTAAATTCCTTCATCCACTTCTTTCTATACAAACGAGACTTTAAATCCTATACTTCGAACGCTTTCTGGCTGATGAAATATTACTAAAATGTTAACTTACTGTCAGGAAACAGCTGCCGCGACGGCATTGTAACTGTTAAACTACTTTGCATTCAAAAATATTATCGCTACTTCTTCGCGCGCCGTACTGATGTGAATAATAGCCTGATGCCTTATCTTTTGCAGAGTTCTTCGCCGAGTTTTAAAAGTAGATCACTTGTTTACCCGCAGCGGATCTGTTTGCACCAACTTTGGAGTCTTCGGACGTGACGCGCCTTCGCCGGCAGTCCGATTTCAGCGAACTCGTGTTGGCGTTGCTGGTAGGCGAGCTTGCATAGATTTACTTCGTCAGTCCGTAACAAGGAGGTTTTAGTTGATTATTCCCGCCCAGCAAATGCGAAACGGCCAGCTTCTTCGTGTCTTGTTTTTAAATTCAATTGTTGCATACAAATTGTGTGCTACTTGATTTTTAAAGTAAGACACGACATCACACAAATTTTTTCTTTATTTGCATCATTAGTCGTTACACTTGCACACCATGCCCTCAATTATTTGTTGAATTCCTTTCAGTCGCCGTCTTCTCCTAAAGTTTTTACCCTCTACATCTCACTCTAATACTACGGAGGTTAATCTCTGACGTTCTAACACGTGTCCTATTAACCTGCCCCTTCTTCTGGACAGCGGTTCTCATATGTTACTTCCTTCGCCGATTCTCCTAAGACCCCCTCATCCGTTATCTTATTAGCCAGCACTCTTCTGCAGCACCAAATCTCAAGTTCTTCCATTGTCTTGTGTTCCGGTTTTCCCACAGTCCATGTTTCACTACCATATAAAGCTCTGCTCCACACCTACATTCGCGTAAAGTTCTTCCTCAAATTAAGGCCTACCGGTAGAATACTGTTGGGCAAGAATACCCTCTTTGTCTGTGCTAGCCTGATTTTTATGTTCTCCGTGCTTCCTCCGTCATGGGTTAATTTGCTGCCCAAGCAGCAGAATTCCTTAATTTCGTCTAATACATGATCACCAACTTTGATGTCAAGTTTCTCGGTATTATCATTGTTATCTTCCTCTTATTCCGGTTTATTCTCATTTTACTTCCTGTACCAACCTGTCCATTGATTCAGTCTAACAGTTCCTATAATTCTTCCTCAGTTTCACTGAGAATAGCCATGAGTTATTTACTTTCACCCATAATTTTAATTTCAGTGTTGACCCTCCGTTTTGTTTCCTTCATTGCTTCTTCGATGCACAGATTGTACAGTAGGGGCGAAAGACTGGCGCCCTGTCTTACACTATTTGAACACGAGTACATCGTTCTTGCTCTTCCAGTCTTATCGCCCTCTCTTGGTTCTTTTACGTATTGTGTACTAACCGTCCTTCCCAACAGTTTACTCCCGTTTTTCTCAGAATTTCGAGTATCTTTCGACATCTTACATTGTCGAACACTTTTTCTAGGTCGACAAATCCTACGAATGTGTGTTGATTTTTCTTCTGCTATCCTTCCGTTGTTAAAGACGTCAGAAATGCCCTCTGATGCCTTTGTCGTTCTTAAAGCCAAACTGATCTTGGTCTAAGAGATCCACAATTTTCCTTACGATTCTTCTGTGTATTAACCTTGTTGGGAATGTGGATACATGAGCTGTTAAAATGACTGCGCTTTTTCCGCACTTCAAAGATTCTCCATATCAGCTTCAATAGTCGTCTGGTTGCCGTTGCCCCCCAAAGCTTTTATAAACTGCGGTGAAATCTTTTCCGTTCCTTCTGCTTCATTTGAACACAGTTCTTCCAGAATTCTTTTAAATTCTGACTCTAAACTGGTTCCTCTGTGTCATCCGGATCAGCTCCAATTACTTTTTCTACGTCATGAAGCAAGTACTACCTTTTGAGCCCCTAGTGTGTGTTTCCACCTATTAGGCCTCTGGTCTGCGTTTAACAGTTGAAATCTCTTATCACTCTCTGTTATATGGCCGTATCTTTTAATTTTACCGAAAGTTGTCTTGACTTTTCTAAAGGGTGTCAGTCCTCCCGACAATCACTTCTTTTCTGATTTCTTCACACATTTCCTTTAGCCATTTTGTTCTGGCTGCCAGTGCTGCATTCCCGTTTTTCCCTAACCGTTTTTGTACTTCCTTCTTTCATCGAACATTTATAGTATTTCTTCTGTTACCCAGGGTTACTTTGCAATTACCTTCCTCAGCAGCCCGCTTCCTTTGACACTAATAGTTCCAGACGATTCTCACCAACTCCAGTTTACTCTTCATCACTAAAAAACTGTTATCTGAGTCTGATCTCCACCTGGGTACGTCTTACAGTCGGGTCTCTATTTAAACATGCTGTATTCCAGCTGGAACATTCCCTTTTCCCTCGGTCTTTTCCGAATGTACCTTCTCCTCTTGTGATTCTTGAACAAAGTTTTCGCTGCTACCATCCGAAATTTAGTGTAGAACTCAATTAGGCTTTGTCCTCATTCATCCTACTGCCAAGCCCATATTCTGCTATAACCCTTTCTTCCATTGCTTTGCCTACAGCAGCGTTTCAGTTAGCCATGACAATTAGATTTTCATCTCCCTTTACTCAATGAATTAGCTATTACTATCTTCATCTGCTGCTTGCGACGTTGACGTGTATACGTGAACTAGGTTGCCGCCGTTGTTTTGCTGTCGAATATGATGAGAACAACATTATTACTGAACTTTTCATAACGAATACTACTCCAGTTATACCATTTTTTGCAGCTTTCGTATGACCGAAAATGCTTGTCTTCTCTCTATTTCATTTCACTGACCACTAGTATCTAGACTGAACCTTTGTATTTTCCATTTTCAGATGTTCTTTCGTATTATATTCGAGCTCGTGACATTCCATGCTCCAAATTGTGGATTGTTATGCCGTCTTTTGTTATCCCATCTTTTTCTCATGGTCATCTCTCCTATGTCAGTGCCTTCCGAAACACTCGAATGGGGAACAAAACCGAAATTGTATTGCCAGTGGAGATTTCATCATGACACTTTTTCAAATAGTGGCAACAAGTCCTGTGGATACACCCTGTGTGTCCTCGATGCAGTGGATTCCATCACCTCTGCATCCCCATGCTGATGATTATTGCCGATTCTTCCACTTTTGGGACAGTTTTCCACGCCAATGGCAACAGAGGGCCCTGTACCTGCGTCCGCTCTTCCACCCTATTTGACATGGCCGTTGGCAGAACGAGATTTTCTACTTACGGAAGTTTCCGACTGGCATGTTATTCAAAATTTGTGCGCTGTTTGGATTCTAACCTGCTCCGAAGGAGTTTTTGTTGGGATAGAAGAGTCTGCCCCCTCTTCTTCTTAATTTTATTCACAGTTGTTCTCAGCATTTGGTCTGGTCGGACGTGACATGACATGACACTCCTTCGACTTCACCGTCGAATATTTGATTCATATTTTTTTTCCCCATCTTTAGCGGTGACGACATTTCTTAGAAGCCCTTGAAGAACTGATTCAGGCTGTGGATCCTGATTCTGTCTGGAGGTATTAGATTTGAAACACAGTTTGTGTAACATTACATCACTTAACCTACATTGATCTTAGGGCGATGGGATTTTGGGATGTGGAAATACATCATAAGGTTTATTTACGCACAATACAGTGAAATGACCTATGATGTTGTTGTTGCGGTCTTCAGTCCAGAGACTGGTTTGATACAGCTCTCCATGCTACTCTATCCTGTGCTATTTTCTTCATCTCCCAGTACCTACGGCAAACTACATCCTTCTGAATCTGTTTAGTGTATTCATCTCTCGGTCTCCTCCTACGATTTTTACCCTCCACGCTGCCCTCCAATACTAAATTGGTGATCCCTTGATGCCTCAGAACATGTCCTACCAACCGATCCCTTCTTCTAGTCAAGTTGTGCAACAAACTTCTCTTCTCCCCAATCCTATTCAATACCTCCTCATTAGTTACGTGATCTACCCATCTTCAGCATTCTTCTGTAGCACCACATTTCGAAAGCTTCTATTCTCTTCTTGTCCAAACTAGTTATCGTCCATGTTTCACTTCCATACATGGCTACACTCCATACAAATACTTTCAGAAACGACTTCCTGATACTTAAATCTATACTCCATGTAAACAAATTTCTGTTCTTCAGAAACGCTTACCTTGCCATTGCCAGTCTACATTTTATATAATTTCTACTTCGACCATCATCAGTTACTTTTCTCCCCAAATAGCAAAACTCATTTACTACTTTAAGTGTCTCATTTCCTAATCTAATTCCCGCAACTTCACTCGATTTAATTCGACAACATTCCATTATTCTCGTTTTGCTTTTGTTTATGTTCATCTTATATCCTTCTTTCAAGACACTGTCCATTCCAATGAACTACTTGTCCAGGTCCTTTGCTGTCTCTGACAGAATTACAATGCCATCGGCGAACATCAAAGTTTTTATTTCTTCTCCATGGGTTTTAATTCCTTCTCCGAATTTTTCTTTAGTTTCCTTTACTGTTTGCTCAATATACAGATTGAATAACATCGGAGAGAGGCTACAGCCCTGTCTCACTCCCTTCCCCACCAATGCTTCCCTTTCATGCCCATCGACTCTTATAACTGCCACCTGGTTTCTATACAAATTGTAAATAGACTTTCGCTCCCTGTATTTTACCCCTGCTATCTTCAGAATTTGAAAGAGAGTATTCCAGCCAACATTGTCAAAAGCTTTCTCTAAGTCTACAAATGTTGGAAACGTAGGTTTGCCTTTCCTTAATCTGTTTTCTAAGATAAGTCGTAGGGGCAGTATTGCCTCATGTGTTCCAACATTTCTACGGAATCCAAACTGATCTTCCCCGAGGTCGGCTTCTACCAGTTCGTCCATTCGTCTGAAACGAATTCGTGTCAGTATTTTGCAGCCGTGACTTAATAAACTGATAGTTCGGTATTTTCACATCTGTTAGCACCAGCTTTCTTTGGGATTGGAATTATTATATTCTTCTTGAAGTCTGAGGGTATTTCGCCTGCCTCATACATCTTGCTCACCAGATGGTTGAGTTTTGTCGGGACTGGCTCTCCCAAGGCCATCAGTAGTTCTAATGGAATGTTGTCTACTCCCGGGGCCTTGTTTCGACTTACGTCTTTCAGCATTCTGTGAAACTCTTCACGCAGTATCATATCTCCCATTTTATCTTCATCTACATTCTCTTCGATTTCTATAATATTGTCCTCAAGTACATTGACCTTGTATAGACTCCCAATATACTCCTTCCACCTTTCTGTTTGCCCTTCTTTGCTTAGAACTTGGTTCCCATGTGAGCTTTTGATATTCATGCAAGTGGTTCTCTTTCCTCCAAAGGTCTCTTTAATTTTATTGTAGGCAGTATCTATCTTACCCCTAGTGATATGCGCCTCTACATCCTTACACTTGTCCTCTAGCCATCCCTGCTTAGCTATTTTGCACTTCCTGTCGACCTCATTTTTTAGACGTTTGTATTCCTTTTTGCCTGCTTCATTTACTGCATTTTTATAGTTTCTCCTGTCATCAATTAAATTCAATATCTCTTCTGTTACATAAGGATTTCCATTAGCACTCTTATTTTTACCTACTTCATCCTCTGCTGTCTTCACTATTTCATCTCTCAAAGCTACCCATTCTTCTTTTACCTGCATTTCTTTCCCCCATTCTTGTCAATCGTTCCCTAATGATCTCTCTGAAGCTGTCTACAACCTCTGCTTCTTTCGGTTTATCCAGGTTCCATCTCCTCAAATTCCCACTTTTTTCAGTTTCATCAGTTTTAATCTACAGTTTATAACCAATAAATTGTGGTCAGGTCCACATCTTCCCCTGGAAATGTCTTTCAATTTAAAACCTGGTTCCAGAACGTCTGTCGTACCATTATATAATCTATCTGAGACCTTCCAGTATCTCCAGGCTCCTTCAATGTACACAACCTTCTTTCATGGTTCTTGAACCAAAGTGTTAGCTATGATTAGGTGTCGGCCGGAGTGGCCGTGCGGTTCTTGGCGCTACAGTCTGGAGGTGAGCGACCGCTACGGTCGCTGGTTCGAATCCTGCCTCGGCCATGGATGTGAGTGATGTTCTTAGGTTAGTTAGGTTTATGTAGTTCTAAGTTCTAGGCGACTGATGACCTCAGAAGTTACGCTGCATAGTGCTCAGAGCCATTTTATGATTAGGTTATGCTTTGTGCAAAATTCTACCAGGCGGCTTTCTCTATCATTCATTACTCCCATTCCATATTCACCTACTACGTTCCCTTCGCTTCCTTTTCCTACTATCGAGTTCCAGTCAACCATGACTATTAAATTTTCGTCTCCCTTCCCTATCTGAACAATTTCTCTTATCTCATCATACATTTCATCAATGTCTTCGTCATCTGTGGAGCTACTTGGCATATAAACTTGTACTACTGTGGTAGGCGTGGGCTTCATATCTATTTTGGCCACAATAACGCGTTCATTATGCTGTTTGCAGTAGCTTACCCGCATTCCTGTTCTCCTATTCATTATTAAACCTACTCCTGCATTACCCCTATTTGATTTTGTATTTATAATCCTGTATTTACGTGACCAGAAGTCTTGTTCCTCGTGCCACCGAACTTCACTAGTTCCCACTTTATCTAACTTTAACCTATCCACTTCCCTCTTTAAATTTTCTAACCTACCTGCCCGATTAAGGGATCTGACATTCCACGCTCCGATCCGTAGAACACCAGTTTTCTTTCTCCTGATAACAACGTCCTCCTGAGTAGTCCACGCTCGGAGACCCGAATGGGGGACTATTTTACCGCGGGAATATTTTACCCAAGAAGACGCCATCATCATTTAACCATACAGTAAAGCTGCATACCCTCGGGAAAAATTACGGCTGTAGTTGCCCCTTGCTTTCAACCGTTCGCAGTACCATCACAGCAAGGCCTTTTTGGTTTGTGTTACATGGCCAGATCAGTCAGTCATACAGACTGTTGCCCCTGCTACTACTGAAAAGGCTGCTGCCCCTCTTCAGCAACCACACGTTTGTCTGGCCTCTCAACAGTTACCCCTCCGTTGTTGTTTCGCCTACGGTACGGCTACCTGTATTGCTGAGGCACGCAAGCCTCCCCACCAACGGCAAGGTCAATGATTCAAGGGTGGGGACGGCTGGAATGACCAAACTGTGTAAAATATCAAACTATTTCTGTTTTATTTCGAAGAACGGCTGTGATGAACACACTGAGCTGCCGCAGACAAAGACCTTTAATTCATTTCTCATCACCACGACGTTACGGATAAGGCGGTCTGTTGTCTGATGCCTGTCGCTAATTCTATTAATACTGACCCCATGAGTAATTAATAGCTTGAGACTTCCTGGCAGGTTAAAACTATGTGCCAGACCGAAACTCGGGACCTTTGCCTTTCGCGGGGCTCTACCGACTTTTTCTTTTACTTGCAAATTACCGGTCTATGCTTCAGACCACATTTTTGAGATAGTACTTTTATTAAATGAATAAAAAAGGCCCATAATCTTTTAGAAAACGAGTGAAAAAATTTGAGACCAAGTGGACGTGAACTTTTTACCTTTCTCTTCGTAGTTCACAGCGCAATTTTTTTTTGTTTTCTTGGTTTTTTATTTTGCTTTTTTTTAATTAGGAAGAAAGGTGTCTTTTAGTTACGACAAGCAAAATTAGAGTTTACATCCATATCAATAACAGAACAAGAGTACCTTGGAAACTATGAGATAGAATGTGGAACTAATAGCATAATGATAGTTAATAGAGAACGAAAAATGTAAGCAAATACTGCACGTCATTCCATGTTCGTGGCCCATCTGCGTGCAGATTCCATGTTCCAAGTTGATAAACATTTCGCTGCGTGTGGAGCACCATGACGGCAGTCATCCTCTGCCCGGTACTCCCCAACTGTGAGGGGGGGTTATCGAAGACACTGCGCAAATAGTTCGGAAATAGTTGTCGGTATCGGGGTGTACGCTCAAGTGTGCTATGACTGTCCTGCAGAAATTGCCAGTAATCAAGTACAATCTTCTCATCATCTCGAAAGTGGTAGTATATGGACAAGCCTTTAAACCATGCGCCGGCCGTGGTGGCCGAGCGGTTCTAGGCCCTTCAGTCCGAAACCGAGCGACTGCTACGGTCGCAGGTTCGAATCCTGCCTCGGGCATGGATGTGTGCGATGTCCTTAGGTTGGTTAGGTTTAAGTATTTCTAAGTTCTAGGGGACTGATGACCTCAGATGTTAAGTCTCATAGTGCTCAGAGCCATTTGAACCATTTGACCCTTTAAACCATGTGAGAGCGTGAATCTTCAGAGGCGGGAAATAAGTATCCTACGGACAAAGGAGGAGCCATGGTTCGATTGTGCGAGGTACGATACGTAAATAGCAGGAGAGGATCTTCAGCTCTAACAGCCATACCTCTAACGCCGATCCACAGGTTAATCGGTGTTCGTCAGTATCCACGAGGTGGCAATGTGGGCAAAGGGGGGAATCCGTCTACCCAATAGCATGCAGCCTTTGTTGTGTTACAACTTTCCCGTTCACAACCTGATACCACGGCTTCTGGACCGCTCTCCAGACTGCAGGCCATAGGGCCGATTGCCTTTTCCTCTCAATCACATTGCGAGGGATGGACCTTAGCAGCGAACTGTAAATGTGACTCGCCTTGGGAGTGCGAGTGTTGGGAAGGTCTGGGTGCACGTTCCTAAAAAATAAATGCCGAGACGTGCGAGAGTGAGAGAGTAACGTGCGCAATCGTGACAGGTGGCAGGAGAGACGCCAGCAGCAATTCCTCTAACACACGTCCCGTAAGGGAAGCGTCTTGATGGGTCTGCAGTTTCATTATTGTGCGTAAAACGCTGTAGCTCTCTCTCCGACATTTACAAGTCCAGTCCACTTCACAAGGAGGTTGGGCGAGTGTTTCGTAGAGGACTTTGAATAGGAGGCCGGCGGTAAGGTAACATCTAACCGCTGCTTGCAGCATGTGTGCCATCGCTGCCGATATTGGTAGAACCTGAGCCATGTGGATCACCTTAGTCGCCATGTGAAGGTTGAGGTATTCCACACGCTGTAGGAGATCCATCCGTCGAAGAAGGTTCCGGCGAACTTCTGTGCGGATCGCCTGGAGTAATCATTTATAGTTCATGGCAGCTGTGTGGCGCACATCCTGTGTAAATGTTATGCCCAAGAACCGGATCATGTTGGCTAGTGGGAGTGGGGCTACAACGCCCTCCTGTAGACCTCTCCCAATATGCATCGCTGCCGGCTTGGCCACATCAATGGGGCTGCCTGCTGGCAACGCATATCGATTGATCCATTGTATCACCAAGTGTACCTCATCACCAGATCGGACAAGTAAGAGAAGGTCGTCAGCATATGTCCTGCAGTGAAAGGTGTGATCCCTCTATGACATGCCCGAGAGCCTGTTTTTCGACCCTCCGATAAGAGGTTCGAGTGCGATCGCGTGAAGGATCATGGAGAGTGGGCATCCTTGGTGAACACACCGTTGGATCAGCAAGGGACCCGTAATCCGTCCTTTCACCAGTACACGGGATGCAGCTCTGCGGAAAAGGCGCTGAAAGATGTCGAGAAAGTCAGGCGGGAAGCACATGCGGGCCATAACTGACAGAAGAAACTTGGTCGAAATCAATGGAGATCAGAGCAGCTCGAAGGCGACAGGATGGGGCGATGGCTGTTAAATCCCTGCATTCGCTGGTTGCAATTTGCATGCTGGTCACTCCGCCCTGTCATTTGCTCCAAGGATACGAGTAGGGGTAGAACCTTCTTTATGAGAATGGCTAGTAGTCGTGGGAAGATTTTATAGTCCTAGTTTAGCACTGTAATTGGGTTGTAGTTGTCGAATGTCCGACCTCTGGAAGGATTGTGTATCGGTATGAGAAATCCAGGTGGCATGTGGGAACCGGGGGTCATCAGTTCTTGGTACATGGTGATCTTTCGGGCCATAATTAGATAGCGGAAAGTCCGATAAAACTCGAGCGGCAGTCCGTCTGGCCCGGGCGACTTGCTGAGTGCTCCCTTGTTATGTACGTCCTCGATGTCGTTCGGTCTAAGTCCAGGTAAAAGCGACGCCGCTGATGCTTTGTAGAGAGTGCGCGACACGTGTTTCTGTACGTCGTAATCGTCCGCTTCGTCTGTGTTTACCTCTTCGTAAAACCGGCGATAATGATCTGCAAAGGCTTCCGCAACCGCCACCTGAGTCATTACGACTCTACCATCCGGCAAAATGAGGTCCGTAATCAGCTGGTGTCAGGGGCGGCGGCTGTCGAGCACGATGTGCTGCATGGACGCAATTTCTCCTACCTCTTGGTCTTGACGTCGCGACCGCACGATGACCCCCTCGAAACGTCGCCTCGTAAGAGACAATATTTTACCTTTAATTCGCCGGATTTCCATTTGTCGGTCTGACGACGGTGGTTGGGTGACGAGTTCGCGGAGCATTGTGTAATAAATGTCCAATGTGTGACGAAGCCATGCTGCGATATCTTTTCCCTATTGTGTTAGCACACGCCGAATCGCTGGTTTTGCACATTCCATCCACCATGCTGGAGTCGAAGGCTATCGGGGAAGATGACGTTCGCAATCAACCCATGTGCTGGCGATAATCTGACGGCATTCATGGCCTTGATGGTGTGCCACATTCAGCTTCCAGGGTCCACGGCTGCGCCATATCCGCTGCTGCTGTAGAGTGACCTTGCATATAAAAGCGCTATGATCGGAGAAGGCAAGCGGCCGAAGTTCTGCGTCCAACACCCCCGGCGCTAGAGTTCGCGAGACATAAAGGTGGTCTAGGCGACTGGCTGAGTGACTAGTAAGGTATGTGGATCCGGGACGGTCACCATGCATTTTCTCCCAAGTGTCGGTGAGAAGCAGATCTCGAACCATTAGCCGAAGTTCTTCACAAGTCGAGAAATGTGGGACTTGGTCTTTGGGGTGTAGCACACAGCTGAAGTCGCCGCCGAAGATATATTGATCTAAGCGACTAATAAAGAGTGGGGCGATATCCTCCGAGTAGAAATGCGATAGCTCGCGGCGTTGGTCAGTTCCTGATGGAGCGTAAATGTTAGTGATGCGCGTGCCCAGCGTTGTGATCGCCAGCCCTCTTCCTGACGGAAGGTAAGTCACTTCGTCGATGGCAATTCAGTCGCGCAATAGTATTGCCGTACCACTGCCATTTCAGTCCGCCGGTGACATATATGTCACATAACCGTAGAAGACGGGGAGGGCCGCTATATACACTTTTTGCAACAGGGAAATCAACATCCGTAGAACGAAGCATCTCACGGAGCAACTGTACCTTCACTGCCGTTATGGTTGTATTGAGGTTAATCGTGGTGATACGATACGCATTGAGATTGGAATTGTCTATGGAGTTTCCGACTGTATTGGCATCTCCGCATCCCCTCCAAACCTCACCTGCAACCGAGCGAGGTGGCGCCGTGGTTAGCACACTGGACTCGCATTCGGGAGGACGACGGTTCAATTCCGTCTCCAGCCATCCTGATTTAGGTTTTCCGTAATTTCCCTAAATCGTTTCAGGCAAATGCCGGGATGGTTTCTTTGAAAGGGCACGGCCGATTTCCTTCCAAATCCTTCCCTAACCCGAGCTTGCGCTCCGTCTCTAATGACCTCGTTGTCGACGGGACGTTAAACACTAACCACCACAACCACCACCTCACCTGCAGACGGTTATAGAGAGCTGGCACCAATGGAGTGGGCCCTGTTGGCATAACTAATACGGTGCCGTCGTCGTCGTGGTCATCCGCCCACACCGGGGAACTCAGAGCAAAATCGGCTTCCCTAGCTTTCTCAGGACACGGCATGGGTGCTTCCACTCCAGAAGTTGGTGGGCAGCATCTGTCCTGCATATCGGCATCCGATTGTGCCACTGTCGACATGTGTGATTTGTCCTCAGTTCCGTTCGGTGGTGCCACACTGCAGCAAATGGCGGCCACCTCTGTGGTAGCGTCGTCATTGAAGGTGGAGTCGCCGTCCTCTGGAGGCTGTGTCGTATCCCGTTCGGAGGTTGCTCTATGCCTCCGCTACCGTCGCTCCGAAGAGCGTTGCTTCCTCGTGTGACCTTCTGTGTCAGACGGTGGCAACGACTCACGAAGTTCCAGCACGAAGGCCGCCGTAGGCACAATAAGCGAGTCCACTCCATGCTGTCGTCATGTATCGCGTCATCCGTCGTCGGGAGCGGCGCCATCGTAGTTGAATCCGTAACTTGTAGAACGATTGTGTCGTCTTCGCCCTGTATTGGAGGATGGAGCCGCGACCCAACAGTGGATATCGGCTGTCATGGAATCAGCGTCGGCTGCGATGGCGGGTCCGTGTCAGCCGGCGGCAGTTGAGTGATTAGATACAGTCGGATCTGAGGTGTCCCTCCTTCCCACAACCAGATTGCCCGTCGTAGAAGACAATGGCACGGCAACCACCGATATTTAGATACGAAGGTACATGTCTTTAAGTTCTATTTGGGCTGGCGGACTCCGTTCAGTACAGGATATATCTGGAATTCATTTTTCCGCAATATGATTATGCACCGTGCCGTAGGAGCACAGCGCTGCCACGACGTCCTCCGCCGGTAGTTCGAATGGAAGTTCGAAAAGTCTGATCGTGTAAAGTCCCATGCCAGAATAAACGACGTGCACAGTCCCCACATTGCCTTCAGCATGGCAGAAATGGAGGCCCTGTTTCGTCTCCCGAACGATCCGTTCACATGTTGCGTCGTTGATGATCTTGATATACACGATGCTACTCACAGTGGACAAGTGAATGCCAAGAATGTCGGTCGCTGGGATTTTTACCTCTTCTCGTGGAAATCATTCGACTTCCAGTGCTTTAGGTCTTGCACATTCGTTGCGGAATGCAGATTTGAGCGTAGATTTTTTGTATTGGTGCGCCACGGTGATCTATATGCTGAGTACGGCACGCGCGAAACGGCCCAGTACGATGTAAACAAAACGAGAGCTCGCTCCGCGGCAGGAACACACAAGCAGTGCGTCCTCACCGCAGCACAGCCAGAGGCCAACTGCCAGCTGAGCTACCGAAGCACGACTCGCGACTCTTCCTGGATACTTCAAGTCTGTCAGTACTTCGTCTCCTTCCTTCCACACTTAACAGAAGCTCCTGAGTTCGAGTCACGGTCCGGCACAGGTTTTAATCTGCCAGGAAGTTTCATATCAGCGCACACTCCGTTGCAGAGTGAAAATCCTACTCTGGAATTAATAGCTTATTTCCACTCTTAGTATTATGTTTACATTTTACCTTATTCTTTGCAAATATGGAAATGCCGGCAACAATCAAGTTATTTTTTTTCTTCATTTGTAAGTCACATCTGGAGAACTGCAAATGTGGTTCATTTTCCCTTGGATGTGAATATACTGAAATTAAGCCGGTGATTTATTTCTGGTTCCACTATTTTTGTATTTGATTTTTTGTGTAGTGTTATATTTTAGTTTGGGAAATGCATGTAATAAGCTGTACCATCACTTAATGATAATACACTCCTGGAAATTGAAATAAGAACACCGTGAATTCATTGTCCCAGGAAGGGGAAACTTTATTGACACATTCCTGGGGTCAGATACATCACATGATCACACTGACAGAACCACAGGCACATAGACACAGGCAACAGAGCATGCACAATGTCGGCACTAGTACAGTGTATATCCACCTTTCGCAGCAATGCAGGCTGCTATTCTCCCATGGAGACGATCGTAGAGATGCTGGATGTAGTCCTGTGGAACGGCTTGCCATGCCATTTCCACCTGGCGCCTCAGTTGGACCAGCGTTCGTGCTGGACGTGCAGACGCAGACGCTTCATCCAGTCCCAAACATGCTCAATGGGGGACAGATCCGGAGATCTTGCTGGCCAGGGTAGTTGACTTACACCTTCTAGAGCACGTTGGGTGGCACGGGATACATGCGGACGTGCATTGTCCTGTTGGAACAGAAAGTTCCCTTGCCGGTCTAGGAATGGTAGAACGATGGGTTCGATGACGGTTTGGATGTACCGTGCACTATTCAGTGTCCCCTCGACGATCACCAGTGGTGTACGGCCAGTGTAGGAGATCGCTCCCCACACCATGAAGCCGGGTGTTGGCCCTGTGTGCCTCGGTCGTATGCAGTCCTGATTGTGGCGCTCACCTGCATGACGCCAAACACGCATACGACCATCATTGGCACCAAGCAGAAGCGACTCTCATCGCTGAAGACGACACGTCTCCATTCGTCCCTCCATTCACGCCTGTCGCGACACCACTGGAGGCGGGCTGCACGATGTTGGGGCGTGAGCGGAAGACGGCCTAACGGTGTGCGGGACCGTAGCCCAGCTTCATGGAGACAGTTGGGAATGGTCCTCGCCGATACCCCAGGAGCAACAGTGTCCCTAATTTGCTGGGAAGTGGCGGTGCGGTCCCCTACGGCACTGCGTAGGATCCTACGGTCTTGGCGTGCATCCGTGCGTCGCTGCTGTGCGGTCCCAGGTCGACGGGCACGTGCACCTTCCGCCGACCACTGGCGACAACATCGATGTACTGTGGAGACCTCACGCCCCACGTGTTGAGCAATTCGGCGGTACGTCCACCCGGCCTCCCGCATGCCCACTATACGCCCTCGCTCAAAGTCCGTCAACTGCACATACGGTTCACGTCCACGCTGTCGCGGCATGATACCAGTGTTAAAGACTGCGTTGGAGCTCCGTATGCCACGGCAAACTGGCTGACACTGACGGCGGCGGTGCACAAATGCTGCGCAGCTAGCGCCATTCGACGGCCAACACCGCGGTTCCTGGTGTGTCCGCTGTGCCGTGCGTGTGATCATTGCTTGTACAGCCCTGTCGCAGTGTCCGGAGCAAGTATGGTGGGTCTGACACACCGGTGTCATTGTGTTCTTTTTTCCATTTCCAGGAGTGTATATTACCAACGAACAGCCAGTATTTTTCAAATGTTTCATTATGTCCCTTTTCTTTCCGTGGTGGACAGTAACATATTCAATGACGGTCCGATCGCAATCGTAAAACAATGACGGCTTTACCCCTAAATATCCAGTAATAAAACAATGGCGGCACCGTCTCTGATATATCCCGTGGTCTGACTTCGGGTGGAATGTTATGCAAAACTAAAAGTGATGCATCTGATAACTCAGCTCTGGTGATCATTACAATGTATTTCATACATCTGATGTAGCCACTCTATATCGGCGTAAAGAATGGAAAAATGTATGTATCGGGCCCTTTGTGCTCATGTCCAAACAATACACCAGCCCAAAGAGTGTTCTTACTATATTGATTCGTATATGTTATCCTATGAACGTGGCTCCTAGGTGAAAATTTTGTCTTTGTAACTGTAACCACGCTTTATCTCTAGTGTACTGGTAAACTCAGCAGTCAGTGAACGAGTAGTTACAGATTTTAAACTTCCACGTGTGGGATAGCTAGTAATCGCGCTTCTTTAATCTACCTTTTTCTGTCTTTGACTAGGGAAAAGACAGATTTTTCTAAAAACTGTATCTTATTCCCTGTAATAAAAGTGGCGCCTGATAACGACACCTAAGATCTGCCGTCTCTCTTGAAATAACTCTGGTTCAACTTTTGACGACCTTTGCAGAATATAGAGTAATAGGAGGCAGTCGAAGTCTTACGGTACTTTCTATCAACTTCTTTATCCACCAGAAGCGATGCATGACATTATCTTGCCTTACATTGGAAAAGAAAGACCTTTCTGTAGCTACACTCCTGGAAATGGAAAAAAGAACACATTGACACCGGTGTGTCAGACCCACCATATTTCCTCCGGACACTGTGAGAGGGCCGTACAAGCAATGATCACACGCACGGCACAGCGGACACACCAGGAACCGCGGTGTTGGCCGTCGAATGGCGCTAGCTGCGCAGCATTTGTGCACCGCCGCCGTCAGTGTCAGCCAGTTTGCCGTGGCATACGGAGCTCCATCGCAGTCTTTAACACTGGTAGCATGCCGCGACAGCGTGGACGTGAACCGTATGTGCAGTTGACGGACTTTGAGCGAGGGCGTATAGTGGGCATGCGGGAGGCCGGTCGGACGTACCGCCGAATTGCTCAACATGTGGGGCGTGAGGTCTCCGCAGTACATCGATGTTGTCGCCAGTGGTCGGCGGAAGGTGCACGTGCCCGTCGACCTGGGACCGCACAGCAGCGACGCACGGATGCACGCCAAGACCGTAGGATCCTACGCAGTGCCGTAGGGGACCGCACCGCCACTTCCCAGCAAATTTGGGACACTGTTGCTCCTGGGGTATCGGCGAGGACCATTCGCAACCGTCTCCATGAAGCTGGGCTACGGTCCCGCACACCGTTACGCCGTCTTCCGCTCACGCCCCAACATCGTGCAGCCCGCCTCCAGCGGTGTCGCGACAGGCGTGAATGGAGGGACGAATGGAGACGTGTCGTCTTCAGCGATGAGAGTCGCTTCTGCCTTGGTGCCAATGATGGTCGTATGCGTGTTTGGCGCCGTGCAGGTGAGCGCCACAATCAGGACTGCATACGACCGAGGCACACAGGGCCAACACCCGGCTTCATGGTGTGGGGAGCGATCTCCTACACTGGCCGTACACCACTGGTGATCGTCGAGGGGACACTGAATAGTGCACGGTACATCCAAACCGTCATCGAACCCATCGTTCTACCATTCCTAGACCGGCAAGGGAACTTGCTGTTCCAACAGGACAATGCACGTCCGCATGTATCCCGTGCCACCCAACGTGCTCTAGAAGGTGTAAGTCAACTACCCTGGCCAGCAAGATCTCCGGATCTGTCCCCCATTGAGCATGTTTGGGACTGGATGAAGCGTCGTCTCACGCGGTCTGCACGTCCAGCACGAATGCTGGTCCAACTGAGGCGCCAGGTGGAAATGGCATGGCAAGCCGTTCCACAGGACTACATCCAGCATCTCTACGATCGTCTCCATGGGAGAATAGCAGCCTGCATTGCTGCGAAAGGTGGATATACACTGTACTAGTGCCGACATTGTGCATGCTCTGTTGCCTGTGTCTATGTGCCTGTGGTTCTGTCAGTGTGATCATGTGATGTATCTGACCCCAGGAATGTGTCAATAAAGTTTCCCCTTCCTGGGACAATGAATTCACGGTGTTCTTATTTCAATTTCCAGGAGTGTATTTCGGAGAGCAGTTGCGTACCCGAAGACCTGTTTATGAAATATAATATTTGGACACTATACGGCGTCGGTTTAGGATGAGTAGGGGGCATTGGTCGGCAGAGAATCTTGTGTCCTTTAACTGGGTAGACGGTGTGACCACTCTGCACACAGTCTATAATAAGTCGTCGTTATTAACATTACCTTCGTACGTACTGTAGCAACGTATTTCTTGGCACAAGTGAAGCTGTCATTTATTCAAATATGCTCTAATAACACGTAAAAGTTTAGGTTAAGTGACGTACGAGGGTTGCCCAGAAAGTATTGCACCGCATTTTTTTCTCAGCCGAGAACAATGCTACGAATGCGAAACGTTACGTATGGATATTTTAAGTCTCGTGGGCGAGTTTCTATCACTTCCGATATATAGCGTAGCTACGGGAAAGTATCAAAACGGCGTCTGTAGGTGATGTACGTTACAAGCAACGTGCCGTAAATGAGTTTCTCAATGCAAAGAAAGAAATTGTGGGGAATAATCACAAACGCTCGTGCAAAGTCTATGAAGCATCTACTGTTGACCTATGTATAATTAGTCGATGGGCACAGGGGGGTGATGTCATTAGAAGGCGGTTCCGCGGAGCTCCACGGTTTGCAGCGGTCGGAGAGAACATCCATGGCTGTCACACCTGACACACCTAACCTAGCCCCCTCGGACTGCCACATGTTTGGGCCATTAAAGGATGCCATTCGTGGAAGACATTTTGGGGACTATGAGGAGGTGATACACACATTTATGCACTGGGTCTGTCACCAGAACAAGGATTAGTACCGACAGGGCATACGCGCCCTTGTTTCGCGCTGGAGGAAGGCTATAGAAAGGGATGGAGATTGCTTGGAGAAATAGTGTGTATAGATGAAACACCATTCTTTGTAGTTCTCACTATCTTCAATAACGAATTGTTGAAGAAAAAATGCGGTGCATTAGTTTCTGGGCAACCCTCGTATCACTCGTCACTTCGTGACAAACAATGAAAATGAACTACAATGGCGGAAAAATGTGACAAGGCTTCAGTAGTAAAACTGTTGATGTTGAATAAAATATACTGTTTGTTTCATGAATACAACTGTGATTTCATAGATGTGTGTTAGGTGAATAATCTTTTTTTTTTTTTTGGAATCCTTAACTATTTGTTAAAGAACAGTCACTATCCACTGATTTGCTTAATGGACCAGTATCAGTCTCCCTATTTGTTAAAGGACAATCACTATCCACTGATTTGTTTAGTGGTCACGTATCAGACTACTATTTGCGGCAATTACTTCACGATGTTATTTTAACAGAAGTAATAGAAGATAGTTAGGCTGACCAACGTGATTAAGCGATATTTACTGTTCATACCAAAACCACTATCCCAGCTGAACAAGATACCACTGCTGAGTCTATTTTATGCAAAGAGTAATCCACAGGTTACGCACTAAAGCGATTATTAATTAATTCAGTTTGTATCGTTTGCGTAAACAATCGAAGAGCATTGCTATGTCACAGTGTACGTATGATGGAGGGCTTGATGACTTGCTTCACTGTCACTGACCAAACTTGAGTTACAATTACGGCCCTACATATGCGCATATGTTCCGTCAAAACAGATCAGTACTCAGCAGATGCCTTCTCTAAAGTCACACACGGCTAATGCTCACTTCTGTCTTGGCGGTTAACAGATGATCTACGTACACAGTCATACACACAGTCACGCATACACAAAACAGATACAAATATAAAATTACAATATTATTAGGTGTGGCTATAAAATGACGGGGCTGATGCCGTCACAGAATAAGCATTCATACATCAAAGATGAACGACTAGTAGCTGCGAAGCCTGAAGCTTTCTCAGTCGGATGCGGCATCTTTGGTCTCTGTTGGCCGTGTTCTTCGTATTCTGTTTTACGCGAAAAATGTAATAGCAGAGCAACGAATTGGCGTGTATTTTCACATGAAACTTACAATAACTCCTACTGAAAATTATCTTTTACTAAAGGAAGTGTATGGCGAAGAGTGTTTGCCACGTATGAAAATTTTTGAGTGGTTGAAGCGTTTCCAAGGCTGTCGAGAAGACGTCAGAGACGACTCACGCCCGAGACTCCACTCAACATAAAAAGCGGAAGATAATGTCCAAAAATTAGGTTATCTGGCTTGACCTGACCGTCGGTGAATTGAAAAAGAATGTGTAAGGCAAATTTTCATAACCAGTTTCAATAAGAAAAGCGCGTGCGAAACTGGTGCTGAAAATTCTCTCTATCGGACAAAATGAAGCTAGTGAAAATGTTTGTACTTACACTATGAATATCGCTAAAAATGTTATTCATTTCTTGATAACGTGTGACGAATCTTAGTTTTTCGCTTGTGGTCCAGAAACTAAGAGCCAACCCATGCGATGGAAGCGCATAACTTAATCGAGTGCGGAAAGATCTCTAATTAGCAAATTAAAATTCAAAGCGATGATAATTGTTCACGGAACTGTGTTTCTTAATTGGGTTCCTGAAGGTCAAACTATTAATCAGTATCATTCGTTGAGTTTCTTGCTCAACTCTGTAAAAAGATACGGAACAAACGACACAAATTGCGGAAGAAGAAACAATGGATTCGGCATCAAGAAACGCATCATCCCATATCGCGTTGTTTATTAAGAGGTGTCTAGCTAAGTACAGCATCTCAATTCGGATGACCTAGAACCATGTAATCTATCCCCCAAGGTCAAATCTGCATTCAAAGGAGTAAGATTTCAGGCCGCTGATGCAGTGAAAGGAAAATCGGCCAGCGTCGTCAAAGCTCACAGAGGAAGGTTGTAAGCACTGTTTCCACGTATGAAAAATTCTCATGGAGCGTCGCAAGAATAGAAGAGGGGTGTATCTTGAGAGTGACAATGATTAACTATGTATGTTTCTGAAACAAAATGTTTTACAGCAATAGTCCCTTTTATAGAACACACTGTTTACACTGAAGGCAATAAATAAAAAAAAAGGAAGATTGTGTGCTCAGTGATTACTTCCACTCCAAATCAGAACACACAACACTGAAGAAGTGGCGAAATTTAAAAAAAAGAAACATTGCTATTGTCAACGTGTCAAAAAACCAAAACCGCCGCGTTATAAACAGTTTGTCGCAGAGCACTGATGCCAAGTATTTCACCTCGCTGTCCACATTGAGCATATGGTTAAAGCTTAATGTGCTATGATAAATATCTACATCAGAATTTCGCGAAACACTCTTTGGGAAATCCTGAGGTAGAGCAATGTTTCTTGCATTAAATTCAGGATGATGAAACTGACCTGAATTTATTGAATTTTTTCAGCAGTATTTACGTAAAAGTATTAACCAGACAGAAGCTTCACATGATATGGCTATCGTTGTTTGTGGATTCGCTTATGTTTAGTGCTGTTTTCGTGATATACAGAAGATAGTATAGTTCGTGGGAAAACTTTTCAGACTCTCAACTCGAGCCAGCCCTGTAATAGAAGTTCAGTACACTTTACTTTTCCATTTTTATATGAAAGCATTTACCTTACGTGTGCTGAAGTCCTTTCCGAAAGTATAAAAATAACTCCGGAAAAGTAAAGTCTCTTCAAACGTGAAAATATCATCTAAGATGCAACATGGTTATGCACCTTGGAGTAAATATTCTATACATATATACAATTATTCCAATTAAGAACATTTTGTCAATACTGGATTTAATTGTCGATGTGTTACATTTTACTCTACATCACACTAATTATCAGAAACGGAATTCTCATTATGAGGACGTGATATCAAAAACCAGTTACCAGTAAAAAATGTTTCTGAATTCAATTTATTGTCAGTGTTGTAACCTGTTGTGACAGCGACCGGAACGGTCGCGGGGTGGCCGAGAAAGCGCGACGGGACCAAACGGAGAGCGGCCTGCGAACAAACAAACGAACGGAAGGCACAGACACGAAACAAGCATGGAAGATAGAGAGAGACCTTACGACGACAACACGCAAGAAGAAACGGAGTGACAGAGACAACCAAACGAATCCAGGACGTCCACTAGAAATGAAAACAAAGAACGATAAACACGCTTTCTGTTGTCGAGGCGATGTGTCGAGACTCACGCAACGATTAGACTCGCTGGCTGAGCTTTTTTTTTTCCTTTATTGAGTTTTGATTCCCCCCAAAGGGGGCCGGCTGACAGCAGCTTAGTACACCGCTCTTCAGCCTACAGATTTTTTTAAAAAATGATGAAGATAATAAATAATTAAAAAAGGCGATAAAATCGGTGTCTTAAATGGTAAAATAGCGGAAGATCGTGGAACTTAAAACATAAAACAAAGGGTTAATGATGCTAATAAAATACATAAGAAGCAGACAGGTTAAAGAATAGACGTACAATTAAAAAAACACTGGGACAGTCTGGTTTCTGTTCGCAAGAGATATAAAATTTACACCCAGCGACAGCAGCACTTTGGAAAGACGAACAACACTGAACATTCACTTGAACACTGCACTAAAAAATTTTCACAAATATGATGTACCACAGCCGAGGGCAGGCGGAGGGAACCTGGACAGATGATGGGAAAATAAGAAAGGGGGGGAAGGAGAGGATAAACGAAGGGGGGGGGGAGGGAAAGGATACGATGGAGGACGAGGACCCATAAGAGGGGGGGGGGGTTGCTTGGCAGACGCGAAAGAGAGTGGGGAAGACAGAGAAGGGGAATACAAAAGGACTCGGGGGGGGGGGGGGAGAAGGGAGGTAGTGAGAGGGTAGGTGGGTAGGTAACAGGATGGAAGGGGGGAAGAGGGAGCCCAGGGAAAGGGTAGCAGATAGGAAGGGGGTGAGGATCAGAGTTGATAGGAGGGATAAATGGAGGGAGAGAGGGCATCATGTGGGAGGGGGAGTTGATGGAAGCCACCTTAGGAAAGGAGATGAAGGGTGTAGAGATGGAGGGTAGGGGGAACACAACAGTGAAGGTGTGGCAGGGGGCAGGGGCGGGAGAGGAGAGGAGCAACCAGGGGGTCAGGGTGAACGAGACGGCGGGAGGTCGAGAGTATGCGGAGATGTGCAAGGAATAGAAGCAGATGGGAGAAAAGAATGAGGTCATAGAGGATCCGCGTGGGGGACGGGTGGCATATATGGAAGGTGAGGAAGAGTGCATGATGCTGAAGGATCTGGGGGGACTTATAGAATTTGGGGGGGGGGGCAGATATCCAGGCGGGACTAACATAACAGAGGATGGGACAGATTAAGGCTTTGTAGGCCTGCAGGATGTTAGAGGGGTGCAACCCTCATGTCCCATCTCCACGTGTTCCACTGTGGCGCCCTCACACTAAATGCGGGCAGGACACATGCGCCGCCACAGCTTACAGCGCGATGGTGCAGAGACCTCTAGGGGTCTTCGACATTCATGACGTCTGGCAGGGATTCATATTCCGCGGCGCGCGGTATCAGAGTCAGGTAGCACAAATTTCAGTCTTCAAGATATGGAATGCATGTGCCAATATCACTTGTTCCACGACAGAAGTATGCGTTTCAGGGTACAAGACTGCTACTTGAATCTCCATCCAAATTATACTCATTTTTGGAATATGGTTGTCCAGATAAGTATCACCGGATATGTGGTTGTTGAAGCAAATGACAATCGCTGGACTTCTAATGTGCTAGATCTGACAATGACCTATCACAAAAATTAATACATTAACTTCATAAAAATAAATACACCGATAGGAAAAGGATTGTAACAGCAAATAATAAGTAACCTAGAGTAGCGAAGTTTCGGAATACATTTTTCTATGCTTCATGATTAAGTGATTAACATTGCAGGACCACAGGTTAACGTCAGCGTGAGATAAGCCATTGCAACTGTAAAATGCTGGTGCGTTAATAACCAGCATTACCACCAAAACGTTGAACGCAAGCATACGTACGTTCACGCGTTGTTTTGTACAGTTTGTGGGATAAAGTTCCGTGCCTGTTGCAGTTCGTCGGCCAATACAGGGACGGTCAATGCTGCTTACGCATGATGCTGGAGTTTTCATCCGATTATGTCCCATATGTGCTCGACTGGAGACAGATCTGGTGATCGAGCAGTCCAAGGTGACAGGTCGATGTTCTGTAGAGCATATTGGGCTACAACAGCGGTATATGGACAATCGTTATACTGTTGGAAAACACTCCCTGGAACGCTACTCATGACTGGAAGCGTAACAAGTCGAATAACCGAATTGACATACAATTTTACTGTCAGGATGCGTGGGTTAAGGACGAGACTGCTTCTGCTGTCATGCGAAATCGCGTCCCAGACCATAAATCCAGTGTGTATAGTTAGCCCGCAAAGAGTTGGTTGAGGCCCTTAACTGACCTCCTCCTAACCAACAAACGGTCATTACTGGCACCCTGGCAGAACTAGCTTTCCTCGGAAAAAAACAATAGACTGCCCTGCTCTCCAACGAGGTCTTGCTTGATAATACTGAAGCCACAAATGGCTGTGATTTGGAGTCAGTGGAATGCTCGTTACATGGCGTCTAGCTCGGAGCTGTTCTTGAATTATCCATTTCTAACAGTTCGTTCCGTCACTGTGGTGCCAACTGCTGCTGACATTGCTGCTGCAGATGCAGTATGCTAACATCAACCTACTACTTCCTGTCTCAAAGATAACTAAGGCTTACAATCGGTACAGCGCGTATACAAAGCAAACAATTTGCATACCCATAGTTGCCGTACTGGCACCATTCTCTAGCGACTGGTGCGAAATTTAAACAGACGTCATCTCTCAGATGTAGAAACACGCCTACCAACTTTTGTTTATGCCCCAGAACTCGTTTTTGAAGTTGTGATTGTTTTCCGTTAGTGTAACTCTAACTGTCGTTCCAGCACACTATGTTTCTGTTGAACCATCTTTAAACATTTGTGATGTAATATGAAAATTGGATTTACTGGGCTAATTAACAGATTCACACAGTTTCTGAAGCACTATGATGAATGCTCACGTAAAGATTTATTTAAATTACATGGAGTCTACTTATTAATATTTCACGTTCAGATTTAGTGCGTATTTTAATGCTCACAGTGAAGCTTTTTTACATAACTTGATCGGTTCACCCTCCACCTTCTCAAAGAATAAAGTCAATGGAGTCACTTTCAATTATATGATACACACCTCCTCTGTGATTTAGTCTCACTCGTTCTCTTAGACAAAACGAGGCCGTGATCTCCAACATGCACAGTCTATGACAATACGCCTAATAATTGCTTTTTGAGATGTAAAGTGCCCAAAGTTCTTTTCCTTCTGACGTCTTGAAATTTTCGCTCTCCTGTTCCCTTCTATGTAGATAGCTGAATGTTCAGTTTTAAATATCTGCTGCCTGTTCTTTCTGTTCTGGCTTTTCTTCTCCAATGAGTATTTCGAAAAAATTGTGTTCTCCTCGTGAAATTCAATAGATCTCAGTAACAATGCTGTTTTGATAAGTTTTGGAAACGTTTTCGTTTTTTTCGTCTCCGGACTCTAAGATTTTCTCCACTGTCTCAATATTTTAAGGATCCTCCGTTCATTACACTGACCGTTCCCACAAAGGAAACAGACTTTTTTCCGCAAAATACCAGCCTTTTCATTACTAGTAATATGTGACGTCTTCTCAATCCATCATTTCACTTTAGACACCAAGGTTCTATTGTTCATCTTTATCTGTCCCTTCCGTCTTAATAAATATTTACGAAGACTACTAATCTTCTATCGGACCAAAGCACTCTTTCACATGTACATTACAAAGAAACCACATGAAGAATGATACATATTTTATCTTAAATATTCGTGAGATTTGTGTCCATAAATAAACAAATATATAACAGAAAAGAATAAAATTGTTCCTGAGGAAAGATATATAGCTCTCTCCTTTTTGGGTAGAAGGCGGTTAGGGGATTCACATATGTGAGTAAGTTGGAGATCTGTCTTCTTCAGCAGTTACTAGGACAAGCTAAAAATTTTATTATTGAAAGCCATGGGAAACTCCACGCCCGTGTCTGCATATAAGATCAGCTGCGTCAAAGATGAATAGATCAAAAGGGGATTAAGGGTCTGAAATAGCGTCATTAACCTACAGGATAACGTTTCTCTACATAAGAGCTTTTGTCTTTTTTCTGTGTTTAGGGGGAAGGTGTAAAAAGTTTACGTCTATGTTGTGCCTCTCTTCCAGCAACTTCGTGTGAAATATATCGCTGTATGGCAGTGGTAATGAATGCAGTAAAGACAGAGATGTTCGAAAAGTTGTGGACTGAATATTTACCCTGCATCTGGTAAGGTTTACATTGCACATTTGTGAAATGTTAATGAAAACTTGGATGATAAATGTTGTTGTAGAAATTACCATAAGTTTTTACACGTTTGTATTTGAAGAACAGACCTAGTAAAATCGGTTATTTTCGAAATAAAGGCTTTGTAGTCCTGTGCGTAAGTTATAGTGTATCTCATGATTCTATCTTCATTCAGACAGAAAATTTTGTCTTATACCGTTAGAGGAATATATTTAGAACAATCCATATGCTGAGAAGATTAGTGACCAACACATAACTACACGTTTTGTGATGCAAGCGCTCGATAAAAATGTTACCGCTTACAGACAGACCAACTGTAAAATGTTGCTATTTAAGTTCCATCAGATTTTATTAGTATGTCATTAGGCGTAAGTCTAGAACTGACGAAGTCTAGTATAGCCTAGAGATCACCAAATGGGAAAGATAATTCACTGAGTATGAATACTGTCTTTACATTGAGTGATAAGCCGTACTAGGATATCCCTCGTATATCTTGGAGATTAACAGAAATAAATATCGAGCCGCCACATACCCTTAATCTGATTTAGAAATCTGGGGACCGGAAGGTCTACACTGGAACTCTCATATCAATCGAGTGTCTTTAAAATACTCTGTCAAAGTGAAGGTGTAATGTAGAACCAGTCTATCTGAAAACACTAATATCTAACGGGAAGCTGTTTCTAAACAAACTCTGCACGCTATTTCGTTCGATTGCGGATTGCGACGGAATCCACATCAAGGCTTCAAATTTATCCAACGTAAACGTATATGTAACTACTTGCTATTGACAAGAGATATATATTACCTCAAGTGCTATTCCGTGCACACGAACCAATATGTACCGTGGATCGTCAGTCCAGATTACCAATTCCCATGCTAATCAGTGCGCAGGCGGGGTCCGTGCAGGTGGTACAAGGAACTCGTATTGACAGTTAGCGTTTGTAACCTGTAGTGAGAGGATTTAAAACTTTAGCAGTGGTGACGTGTTGATGTCGTCATCACCCACATTGTTTGCTCTCATATGATGGCAGTTTAATACCTAATTTGTCATAAAGTGTCAAATTTATCTAGCCATCCACAGAAGTAAATGGTACATTGTAGAGAGTGATATACTCAATCTTTCTGCCTTAAAATACTATCCGAACTTGAATTCTGCGGGAACGAGTTCGATGTTTTGCACGAATTCGACGCCTTGTTGGTTTAAAAGCCTAGTCATTGAAGGCCAAGAAATATCGAATGGGAAATAACTCGTGCAGTCGAAAATTTCTGTGCGGTGTTAGTATGAAGTGCCATCTACAACATACTGAAACACTTGACCGATTGAGGAGGGTCGGGGGGAGGGGGGGGACGAGAGGGTATTGCCGACGTAAAAAATTAAACATTAAATTTCCTGCAAAAATAGTCATGTTCATATTTTCTCTGGGACTAGTAGTTTGCTCGACGAGTACTAGAGAATATTAAGATATTATGTGGATATTGTGGGGCTATCTGAGGTAGTCCACGATTTGAAGGGCCACAAGTGTCCGGTGTACAACTGTTTGTCTTGACTCCCGCTAGACCACTGTGGTAAGTCTTATTCAGTTCCCGTTTACACTCCATAGAATCGAATACCTTCAACACATAGTTGGAGTACAAAACAATAATACCGTGTGTTTCTCATAACAAATATCAGGTTTGTGGCTTTCTAGCATTATTTACAAGTAAAAACAATAATTCAAACGAAAGAGAAACTCAGTTTCGCTTGTACCTTGGAAACAAAAAGTCCACATTTCCTGGATAATATCATCATCAGTTATGAATTGATATTTCATGTAAGCGGAAATTTAAAAACACGAAATGTGCGCATCCTCACAAGTTGGCACAGTTGCAACAAGACTCCATCAAATTGAATGTTTTTGTATTATATATGAATTATAGTAGTCACAGGGGACGGGAAAGCGGTTGCAGGGTAAGTTGTAGACTGGGGCTTACAGGAGAATATGGGCTTGGTAGTAGGAATGAGAAAGACCAACTGAGCTCTGCAGTAAATTTCACCTAGCAATAATGAATATTCTGTTCAGAATCATTGCCAGACAGATTTTCCGACTGAGATATTGGATTGTATGGCGTACCCAGGATCAAATATAAACTCAGATCACAACATAGTAACGATAAGGAGTAGACGGAAGTTTAAGAGGATCGTTTGGTAGAATCAGTGCCGAAGAAGGTGGGTTGCCGAAGTAATGAGGTATCATGAGTTCGCTAATGATGAGGATATGCCATATTGAATAATTCAGTAGGCACTTTCAATGAGGAGGAGTGGATATCACTAAAAAGAACAACCATAGAAGTTGTAAAAATACGGAGGTATCAGGAATGTAATTGGAAGGAAACCTTCATTAACAGAAAAAAAAACACTTAAGTTGATCGAGGAAAGAAGGATCAGGAAAATTCAGGAATAAAGAAATTCTAGTACCTTAGGAATGAAATAAACAAGAAGTGCAGGGAAGCTAAGGAGAAATGGCTGCTTGAGAAATGTGCAGAAATAAAAATGTAAATGATTGTCGAAAAGACTGATTCAGCATATAGAAAAGTCAATATAACCTCTGACTAAATGAAATGCACGGACAGTAACATTATAAGTGACATGTAAATTACACTGTTAAATGCACAGAAGGCAGAGGACAGGTGGAAAGAGTATATTGAAACCTTCTATGAGGGGGACGACTTATCTGATTGCATGATTGAAGAAGAAAGAGAAGTAGAGAAGTAGATGGGAAAGAAATACAAGATCCAGTACAAGAATTAGAATTTGAGAGCAAATAAGGCAGGACAGACAGATAACATTCCATAGAAATTTATAAAATCCTTTGGGAAAGTGGCAACAAAACACTATTCAAGTTAGTGCGTGGAGTCTGAGTCTATGACACTGGTGACGTACCATGAGACATCCGGAAAAATGTCGTCCATAAAATTTGGAGCACAGCATTTTATGGCAGTTTAAACATGGACTGTGGGGAAAACAGAAGGGAAAATAATCGAAGCATTTTTTTAAGGTGTGGTGGTAAAGATGAATGTTGAAAACTAGATAGACTGACAAGGTGAGGAATGAGGACTTCCTCCGCAGAAACGGCGAGGAAAGGAATATATGGAAAATACTGGTGAGAAGCTACCTATCTTGATACACTGAAGCTACGGCTCTTCCTTCAACTGGAAGTAGCTTAACCGCAGAACTGTATTTGATAGCTAGAGAGTGTGTCGTCTGGCATAGCTCAGTACGCAACAGGTAAAACGGTGTTGTATCCTGCCGTTGCTTTGGGTGCAAGAAGAGTGATGACAGAGCTTGTTTTATATGGCCTCCACGTTCATCCCACCTGATACCACGCGATTTCTACCTTTGGGGTTCACACAGGATTGTGTTCCTTCGTCTCTATTACGAGCTGATCTACTCACCTTAAGAAACGGGATGGGAGGCATACTGACCAAGGTTTGGGAAGAACTCGCCTATCCACTCGATGTGTGCTGTGTGGCGGTGAATGTTCACACTGTACACTTACAAGAAAAACTATCTGAGTTGGTCTTTCATTTTAAATATCGTTTATAGCTGTGAATGGAGTGCAATAAATGCTACGAAGCCTTAAAACACCGATATTTTGTTTTTGAACGACGCAGTATTTTCTTATTAATAACAGACTGTAATTTTTCTATGTGTTTCACGATCTCTGTTCTTAATGCTGTTCAATGGGGGCTAACGTTTGAAGTTAAGGCGATGGTCCATGGATCGAATGTTGACGGTTGAGTCCTGCCGGTGGAGTATATTTTCATCACCATTCTGTAGCTGGCAGTAAGAGCATAATAATGTTTATTGCAATGAACATGTCACAAGAACTTACAAATTCCGTAACCCCCTATACCTTACAGATATTTTTAATATTTGGTACAAAATATGACTGAAAAAATTTCGTTGATATGTAAATGGTAAAAGATGCAATTTTCTGGCTGATAGACCAGGCAGCAGAGTACATTACTTTTGTTCGTGGTTAGTGCTGTGAACTGCGTAAAGGTGTGACAGCACAGAAGAAAGTCAAAACAACCTTTGATGAAATTAAAAACAAGGGTGGTAACATTAAGAGTGCAACCGGAATTCCATGGTTAAATGCAGGGGTGAGCGGATAGGTGGAAAGAGTAAATTTAAGACCTCCATGACTAGGCAGATTTATCTGATATGATAGAAGAAGAAACAGGAGTCGATTTACAGGAGATAGCGGATCCAGTATTAGAATCAGAATTTAAGACAGTTTTGGAAGACTTCAGATCAAATAAGTTAGCAGGAATCGATGCCATCCAATCAAAATTTCTAAAATCATTAGGGGAAGTGTCAACAAAGTGGCTATTCACGCTGTTGTGCAGAATGTATGTCTCTGGCAATATACCGTCTGACTTTCGGAAAAATATCATACACACAATTCCGAGGACTGCAAGAGCTGACAAGTGCGAGAATTATCGCGCAATCAGCTTAACAGCTCAAGCATCGAAGGTGCTGGCAGGAATAATATACAGAAGACTGGAAAAAAAATTGATGATATTTTGGATGACGATCAGTTCGGATCTAGGAAATGTAAAGGCACCAGAGAGGCAATTTTGACGTTGCGGTTGATAAAGTTAGCAAGACTAAAGAAAAATGATAACATGTCATAGGATTTGCTGACCTAGAAGAAGCATTCGACAATGTAAAATGGTGCAAGATGTTAGAGATTCTGAGAAAAATAGGAATAAACTATAGGGAGAGGCGGGAAATATACAATACGTACAAGAACAAGAACCAAGAGGGAATAATAAGAGCGGACGAACAAAAACGAAGTGCTCGGATTAAAAAGGGTGTAAGACAGGGATGTAGCCTTTCGCCCTACTGTTCAATCTATGTATCGAAGAAGCAATGATGAAAATAAATTAAAGTTTCAGGAGTGGAATTAAAATTCAAGGTGAAAGGGTATCAATGATACGATTCGTTGATGTAATAATTTGTTTTCCTGTTCATGTGCATCACACTCGGATAATTCCAATAGGATGTGTACCTTTCCTTTGCCTGTGTGTGTGTGTGTGTGTGTGTGTGTGTGTGTGTGTGTGTGTGTGTGTGTACGACAATTTTCAAACAACCTTTTCACCCGAAATTTTCCTGTTTGCATGACTTTTGCCGTAGGTACTGGTAAACGGTCTGTGACAGAAACAGCTCTCACTATAAGGAGCAGCAGCTTCAAATCATTCTGGAATATTTTCTCTATCTTTATGTAACTTGTTATGGACAAGCAACGAAAGTCCACCTGCGAATTTAGATTTCATGACAAACTAATCTGTGTGATTATTTCTTTGTCTTAGAATACTTTTTCGAAATCTCGCTTTGTTGGAAGATCGTCTACTTTAACAATATCTGCGATTGCATATCAGCTACATTCGTAACTGTCATAAACCAATTAGCTACTATCGTTGGGGATAGTCTTAATCGGTTCAGTATTTTTGCCATGGCAATTGCAAATTTTTCATTTGCTGCTGCATGGTGTTCTATTTTATTTACTTCTCTCACAGATCAACATTGTGTTCCTGTTCGCTTCGCATCTTAAAATGTAACCTAGTCTTGACAACACCCTCATAAAATTCAGTCTCTCAGGTAAATTGCTCATGCTGTGGTTACTCTCACGTAATACTGACGTACTGCATTCCCTACATATGTCCTGAAAATCGTTAGTACTACCCACAAATTACTTTCAAATCTGAGGCTATTGGATACAGAAAGTGAAAATCTAATTAGTTTTTATTATTAGTGAAGATTCTTCACAAGCAAGTCAGCTCTAATATCATATCCCGTGCTTGCCCGAATACTGCTTGGTCGCATTGTGAATTATCATGTGTCTGTGTCGTGCTGATAACTTTGATGAGTGCATGTACACTGCACTGTTGGGTCTGTGTTCTTATGGATGGATGAAAGGGACTGGATGAAACTCTGTGCTGGTAAAGTGAATAAAGTTCCAAGTGACTTGTGGATAAACATCAACATTGTCACATTCCTTCTCTGTACTGTGGGAAGTTTGGAAATATACTGGTGTCCAAAATTAAAGCAACAAACCGTTATTTCCTCGTATTGTGTCTAATTTACTGTATAATAGTGCAAAACGTAAACATATATCCACACAATCGTGTTCTTCACGAAAGATACCATTCCAGTCAATGGACAACATTGTGGAAAGAAACCGGTATTGAGGAGGTTCCTTAATGGCGTGGGCAGGGATTATGTTGACCACTCGAATACCTCTTCATGAAGTTGTACAGTTGAATCGGCAAGGTTTACCTACTTGACAGTAAGGTATGGCGACGAGGTCATGGGACCACATGTACCGTAGTTGCGAGGTGATGTACCTTTCCCCGTAATAGATAATTAATCAGTTTATTAATATAACTGACGTGCATAGCAGAACAAGATTTCCTGAATTCTCTTCAATATGTGATCTACGCTAAGCTTGTAAGCGCAGTACACTCTTTCAGTCCAAAAACTTTCAAGTTCTCACAAAGAAATTCGCACATCTCTCTCCACTTTCTCGTTTCATCCACTTCTTGAAACTGTCATACGAAAGTCATGTTAAAATATAAAAATCTAGTAAATCTGTGTATAAATGAATGGGTCATTATTTCCAGTCTAGAACTTCGTTAGCATTTTAAGAAATCTGTAAATATTCAACTATCTACCACTAGATTATTTCTTAGAGACAACAATAAATATTGATCTTCACGAAACAGATTCTGTCCCAGCGTGCACTGATATGAGTAAACTGATTAAAAATGTTCTACGCAGTATTTTGAAACTTTATGAAGGAAATTAATCACCAACGTAAGCTCCAAGATAAATAATTCGTTAATGTAGGATTTCGGTCAAATTCCATCATCCAGTACAAATGTACAAACTTCTTGAATACGTAAGAAATTAATGTGAGAAGTATATCTCAAAATGTTAGTAAAAATACATGCGATTTTGGAACATATTCACCTTAAATTTTCACGTGCCCTTGACGTTTGTAGAACAGGTGCTGGATGATTGTATTTGACTGAAACTGGCTGTACATTAAAGAATAATTTAAACAGAAATTTATGGCGCTATATATTGTTATTTCTAAAGTCTACCAAAGTTATAGAATTACGGGGCTCCGAAGAGCCCTTTCTTACACAGCACTTATAAAATACATGTTTTCACGGAACGTATTTTAGCTAGGAAGTTGAAATTTCTACTGGTATTTGTTGAGTATTGGCTACAACGTAACACAGGGACTTTTAAAAATCGGAATTCAGTTGTTGGAGATTAATTTTTTTCTATTATAGTGAAGATTCAATACTTTTTTGTATCATTTTTGTTTATATATTCAACAACATAGAGGTTTTTGGAAAAGCGCTGTGTTAAGTTACGCAGAAGAGGCTATGTAACATTTCCTGAAAATTTGAAGTAAATTGGTTTGGTAGATCCTGGGGAAACACGTAAATTGTATGAAAAAAATAATCGAGCGAGAAAGGTTAGACCATTAGACCACCTTTTTAGTGCATTCCAGGTCTATAGAATTGATTATCTTCACCTTCTGCGAACTCCCCCTCCTGTTTCCTCTTTGTCCCTCTGATGATTACTTTTGTTTGTATTTCCAGCATATTTACGGCCCTTTCCGCAGCTTGAAGGCGTTCCTTGCCTGAAACACGCATCGTTGGTACCATGTTGAAACCAATCTTCATTCTCATATTTCGAAATACTTTTCACCTTACAAGTTTATATTACAAAAAACCACAGGCTTGGGGATTCTTGACCATATAACACTATTTACACTTTCATTGGGGTTTTGAGTTTTTCCATTAACAACAGTTCATGTGATGCTAAGTCTCTGCAAATAGGTTTTATCATCACTATTACCGCATCAGGCAGACTATGTTTATAAATGTACACTTTACCAGTTAGCAATTGCTTGTTGTACTTACACCTACTGTTTTCTCCTTTTGGACACAAGTAATGATGGGGACTTTCACAGATTCAAAAAGAATGAAGAAAATAGCCCTAACAGCTTTCTTCATTTCATCGACACTGTGTGTGTTTTACCTAAAAGCCATTCCGTAATAGTTCTGTATTTTGTCAGTCACATTGTCAGTTAATCTTCCCATCCTATCCAACCCTTCACCATCACCGAGTTTTGGTTTTTTGTAAGAAGCTTTCTGTCGCCGAAGTCATGATCCCACGCGCTTCTGTACGTGTCCAATACACTCAAATTACTTCACTATAACACCATCACCATTGGTCTTCAGTTCTTGAGTGTGTTTGGATCTTTTAGACTCACCATCACCAAGGTAATTCATATATCATACTTTATCACATGCAACAGAACGTTTAAATATAATAGAAACACCAGTCACTTACATTCCTCTACTACTACCACTATAGTTTGCTGTGCAATACTTTTCTTGTGGACCTTTACTTTATTGTGAACACCTACAATATTTAGATATTACTACTAGATCTAAAAATTTTCCTGTATACATACTGGTGGTAGATACTGCACCATGAAGAGATGTGTGTCCGCGTTTATACCGTGTACCATCGAATTCTGCAGTCAAGTCACTACTACTCCTGTTTTCTATTACTGCCTCTTCCACAGCTTTCTTCATAGATTCTATACATACATCTTCTACTTTAGACCCTACAAATCTGATATATTTTGTAGACTTGGTTGGGAGATTTGGAAGATTATCATGCCACAGAAAATTTCACCTGCAGTAGCACCCTTACTGACTGGGCGCAAGGCATAAGTAAACCTATGCTTCGTGAGACGCCGCATAAATCACGCAGGGCTAACAGGTAATTAAGGTTGTGGGAAGGGCCAAGGGAGTTGCGGTCGGATTCACTTCACAATTGTAATTTACTACCATTTGGTTCCAAATACACTTTTAAAAGAATTAAATTTGCTTCGCGGCTGAAGGCCTCCAAACAGATGCTTCAGAATAAGTTCGATTTTGAAAAGACATGATACACAGTTAAATTTACAAATAACATAAATCGTATACAAATATGAGATTATGCGGAGTGGCTGAAGGCCGCCGGATTAAATCTTCAAAATTCCAAGTATACTATGATTATTACTGAAGGCAGAAGGCCACAATGTTTCGAGATGCTAAGAGGGCTTATGGCCCACAAGGTGCACAGAAAGAGATAAACAAACGTAATAAGATGGCTGAAGGCCGCAAGGTTAAATTCTGCAATTTAAGGAAATATATATTGCAACAGTCGGTAAAACAATACATTAATTTTAAAAATCTCATTTTGCAACACCAACGGCGGAAGGCCCACAATAACTTGTAAAATCTTTCAGAAGAAATTACAATAACCTGTCAAGAGCAGAAGGCGATAATGTTTGAAGGAAATTCTGAGAACATGTTTCCAGGGCTGAAGGCCCACAAATAGCCTTTCCAAATTAAAAACATAAAATACTGTTGTATTACAACAACATTAACACTGCCAAAAGGATAATTAAGAGAACGGCACTGAGGAGTCGCCAGTGAATCGATCTGCCCTAGTTCACTTAGGCGAGACAGGTGGTGAGTCCATCAACACTTATTTCGTGCGAACGAAACCAATTGACGGTCACGGACCGACCGACCAATCGCTTGCTTGCCACGACGGAGTCCACGAGAATTCAAGGTCCCCCCAAAAGAATTACAGGTATCACTATCCCCAAAAAAAAAACGCGTATGTAAATGAACTGCCAAAACTACACACCATGTTGGGCGGCAACAACCAGTGAGGAAAAGGCACTGCCTAAAAACTACGTTAGCAGCAGGGCAGGTAACCAGAACACTAACGGCCACAAGGCAGAAAATTCCGCTGGTGCACTTGACTATGGATAAATTAATTTGATCAATTCCACCTCACGGCGGCTATCTCCAACACTTCACTCGTTGTTGCTTACAGGAAAACCTCCACAACAGCAACGCCAAAACCAACAACGCAATGTTCAAAACCACTCAACCTTCACGTCTTGGCTCGGCGAGCGACGATGTTCGTACAGATCGGACAGCTCCAGACAGACTCCGACACTGGGCAGAGACAGCCAGTGGCTCAGTCGACTATGCCGCACGATGTCCTTGGACGAAACGACCGACCAACAATCCGCCAAAAGTGAGGCCTGGCTTAATTGATGGATGGCAACAATGGTCGGGCAGGCTATGTCCAGGCAGGGGTCACTGTAGCTGCAAGCCGGCGACTGACTGGCCCTGGCTGCGCTCCAGACGCGTTGCAACTCCCTGGGAGAACCCATCTCACGAACCGAACTGCCGTCGTGAACTCTCCTCCTCTGAGAATGCCGACAGCATCCACAATAGTCGTCAGTGGAAATAACGCCCAACAGTAACTAAGCACACAGGAAGACAAAACGGGAGTCGATGCATGCACACACACACACATACACACCCGACTCATGAACGATCGGCGAGCCAAAACGCGTCATCCGGTAGGACAACCGACGGACGATCCACCAAGACCGTGGCCCGGCTCAAGTGATGCGTGGCGGCAATCGTCGAGCGAGCCATGTCGACGCAGACCTCACTGCTGCTCCAACCCGACTGCACTAGTGCCGCATTGCAACTCCCCCACTAGCAGGTCCGGACTGCGCTTCAGACGCGTTCCAACTGACTGACAGCACGAACTCCTTGTCCGAACTCACTCGCTTACGACAGACAACGACCGGAAAGGAATAGCCGTGAAGCAAAGATACTGTGTGAGGGGATATATGGATACGCGCTGCTAAGTCCGCTCACGGTCAAGCAAAGCTGTAACTCAGTGACAGTAGTAATTTAAATTAACGTAGTGAGGTGGAAGTACGTTAAGAAAAGGGTATAAAATACATGATGATGGGAACACGAGCCACGCACGGCTCACTGTGTTCATAGATTTTGCTACCATTTTCTTCATTTGGACTTACTGTAACACTTCCAAAATGTTGCCATGTATGAATACTTACCATACTTCAGTTCCATTTCCTGGCAAGTTCTACGTGACTTTTTTTATAGAGAGTTCAGACAGACTTCTCTACACTGAATACACCTTACACTGTTTGCTAAAATTCCGTTGGGAACTGAAATATCAAATATCTCAATCACAGCCGATTCGCCTTAAAACATTCATACTCTTCACTAACTGAACCAGATTTCCTCCGCGAACTAGTATCTTTCTCTCTTTCATTGTAATGAGCAGTTGTACCAGCAATGTTAGATTCACACTCTTGGTTGCCGCTATTGTTTACAGCAATAACAAAAAAAAAAATGGTTCAAATGGCTCTGAGCACTATGGGACTTAATATCTGAGGTCATCAGTCCTCTAGAACTTAGAACTACTTAAATCTAACTAACCTAAGGACACCACACACATCCATGCCCGAGACAGGATTCGAACCTGCAACCGTAGCGATCACGCGGCTCCAGACTCTAGCGCCTAGAACATCTCGGCCACCCCGGCCGGCTGCAATAACACCTACCTTTGGTTTTCCAACATTTCTCCTTTCCTCAAAAGCCTTCAGAGGATGTCTAGTCACTTTACGTTTACCCATAATTATCTTTCAATAAAACACAGACTTCAATGATCAAAATTCACTACGAATATTTTAAGGATTGCAAAAGAGTAAAGAGACATGAAACACATGATAGTGGTGCATGTGCATGCAGAATATATTTCACAAATACTGGATGAATTATATATCACTTGAAAGGGGAAGTCTGTGGAGTTTTAAAATACAAAACGTAAACATTGAACAATTCGTTATTTTGAACCTTTATGGAGCCCCTTAAATCAGGCAGTGCTGAAAGAATTTGATGAGGAAAGGAGATAAAACAGTAGTACCGGTATGTGCGTTTAGCACGATAGTCGAAGTGGAGAGGATTTGAAATAGAGACTGGCAATGGCAAGAATAGCATTTAAGAAGAATAGAAATTCGTTAAGATTGAATTTAAATTTAAATGTTAGAAAGCATTTTCCGAAGGCAATTTTTGGAATGCAGGCATGTACGGAAGTGAAACGTGTACGTTGGAAGGTTCAAACAAGAAGGTATAGAAGCATTTGATACTACAGGAGAATCCTGAAGATTAGATGGGTAACTCGGATAACTAATAAGGAGAGACTGAGTAGAATTGGGACGAAAAATATTTGTGGTTCATTTCGACTTACAGAAAGGATCGGTTTATAGGACTTCCTGAGATATCAAGAAATCGTCAGTTTAGTACTGGGGGTAAAAATTGCACAGTGATACCAAGGGACGAGTCCAGTAAGCACGTTCAGATGGAAGTGGGTGGCAGTAGTTATTCAGAGATGAAGACGCTTGCAGATGATACAGCAATGCGGAGAGCTGCACCACTGCGAGAAATATACGAGGGTAAGTCAATTATTGTCGGCAGTTTTTGTTTATTTTGGTAGTACTGTCATTTTACCTTGATGACGCATTCATTCTTTATTTGTTGTTATATCTTTACAATTTTTAAGGTGCCAGGTTAGTTCTGTTATCGCTGCCGTGCTGTTAATCATCGCTGGTCCGCTGTCTATTTGCACCAAAGAAGAGCAAAGCTCAGGGATCCGTTTTATGTGGTCGGAAGCCGTATCAGGGGCCTAAATTCATCGAAGACTTTGGGTACAGTACGGAAACAGTGTTTCACCACAACAGAGTGTCTACGAACTGATTGAAAATTTCCGAAATGGTCGCACAAGTGTTGCGCATGATGTAGGGGCCAGACGACCGTTTACCGCCACAACTGCAGAAGCCACAGACGATTAACTATTGACGAAGTGGCACCTCGTCTGCAAATTAATCATGGTTCTGGCTACTAAATCATCCTCAACAGACTTGGTTTTCGTAAAGTTTGTGTAAGATGGGTCCCAAAACAACTCACACAGTTGCATAAATAAAACGCGCTTGGACATCTGCAAATAACATTTGGGTCGCTATGGTAACGAAGGGGACAACTTTTGAGACAGGATCATTACTGGTGACGAAACATGGATCCATCATTACGAGCCGGAGAGTAAACGGCAAAGAATGGAATGGAAACATCCAAATTCGCCGTGCAAGAACAAGTTCAATACCCAACCGTCCGCAGGAAAACTGATGCTTAGCGTTTTTTGGGACGCACAAGTTTCAGTACTGGAACATTATGGAGTAAGGGACACAATAATAATCAGTGTACGTTACAGGAAGATGCTTACTGCCAAGCTAAAGCCTGCCCACACTGCTGAAACGTGTAATACATTAGGTATTTTATGGTGTGTTTCTGTGTGCCTGGGTGGGGGGGGGGGGGGGGAGGGAGGTGGATTTAGTCAGTGGCTGCAATAATGGTTTCTCAGTATTGTTAGCCATATCTCCGAAGTCTAAAATATACATTAATTGATGTTTCGCATTCGGCGAAATGCTAATGGAATGAGGCTAGACTTCAGGGTAATGCAGATTACCAGTATAGAATACATTTCCTATCGATACCTATTCTCAGTGATCAATGACAAAATTTTATTCATTATCACTTTTGGTTCTACGGACCTGCTCTCTGAATTCCGTATTGAGGCTATTCTCGGTGATCAATTACGAATTTTATACATCAAATATTTGGTGCTACAGACCTGCTCTCTGCATTCCATACTGGGTCTGCTTTCATTATATCTTTGCTGCTAGCCAAATGCTGGTGCCTTTCCTGAGAGACGGAGTTCCGGCCGATATGAAATACTTATCATCCGATTTTTTCGAAAACTTCATTTTTGCACATCTTGAAGTCTGATGTCTTCAGTCGATAAAGAACTGAATTTCTTTTTGCTATCAAACATACATAATGCGCTGCATAAAATTAAGTAAACCACTGAACGAAATTTTAGAGTTCGCAGAGGTAAATACGCACTGTGCAGACCTTGCTTATGGTTCATTTTAGTTCATACATTGTAGGAAATGAAATGTAGACAAGATATCGGAATTTTACTTAAAATGGAGAGCAGCTAATTTTGTTCTCGAGTTACTGTGTTTTATATCCGACGGAGTCCGCCCCGGTAGCTGAGTGGTCAGCTTGACAGACTGTCAATCCTAAGGGCCCGGGTTCGATTCCCGGCTGGGTCGGAGATTTTCTGCGCTCAGGGACTGGGTGTTGTGTTGTCCTAATCATCATCATTTCATCCCCATCGACGCGCAGGTCGCCGAAGTGGCGTCAAATCGAAAGACCTGCACCAGGCGAACGGTCTACCCGACGGGAGGCCCTAGCCACACGACATTTCCATATCCGACGGACGGTAGGTCGCGATGTGTCCAATCCCCTTCTTGCTCATCGTGAATTTTCGTTACATTTCATAACCGATTCAGGACTTCGAAAGTAGGTTCTCTGCCGATGATGGCATACAATGAGGCACATAGGTTTTTCTGTAAATACTCCAAACGTTTTTATTCGCCGGGATATGAAAGTAACTCGTCCCCAGCAGTGAGAGGCTGGCGGCTCAGTACTCATTTAGACGTCCATAGCAGTGTAGGGAAAAGAAAGCGGTGTACATATAAAGTCCACCACACATGGGGAACGGCGTAGCACGACGTGTATACCTGTCCCCAGTAGCGAAAGGGCTAAAATGTTATTGATTGCAACTACGACGTACTTGTGTTTTCTTATCAGAATCAGTGTAAAGAAAAGCTTACAACACTAGACGAAACAATTATCTTACTTTAAATCAATTAAACACGGATTGCGTTCGAAAGACGACGAATTATACAGTGACATTAAGCTGGCCAATCAGGTTTTTGCTTCTTAATGACTGTAAGTGTTCGACAATTGCATCGTTCAAGATCCAAGACTTTGGTGGACCATCCTCAGGTGTTGGCTCTGTGGGAGGTATGGTGTCCTCCTCAACCCTTTTAGATTCCTTCAGTCTTTGTCTCTTTGTCCCACAGAAACGAGAATAACCAAATACTCTGCATTCGCACGCCGCTTTTTGATAGATTCCGCCGACCTACCAATCCTCCTGCCCAGCTCAGCAATCAATTTCGCTTGGACACTCCATTAGTTTCCAACTAAACCTGATGTCCAGCTAACTACTCCATTTCGGCGGACGTCCAGTTCCGTTTGCGCTTACCTTCACACTGTGCAAGATCTTCAGTGTTAAATACTAAGGGATGGGACTTTTTCTCAAGCAATTGGACGCATATAATGAAACGTCCCCTTAGAAAACTTATGAATGACTGTGCTGATAAACCTCTTACGTTATTTGATTTTCAAACAGCTGAGCAGAACTTAACGTACTCAGACATTTCTCTCTTTACTTATTCTGATCAACACTAAACTACCACACAATATTTTTAGCGCAACGCAATCTTATTTTCAACAATCCCTACAAAAGAATGGCCCTTACTAACAATAACCTATACCTTTCATGACTCACTTACCTCACAAAAGTCTTCGTTACTCGAACTACTGCAATACAACGAGCGCCAATACTGCCAGCTAAATAAAAGATTCTAACTACTGAAAGCACTAACTACTGATCGGCATAGTTAGCAAATGAAAGATTTTGATACACAACAGACGATGTATTTACTTTAATAATATTCAGAAGTCATCATATATATATGAGTTCATGATATCCAGTATTACAAATTTAGTCTTTTTGATGGACACACGTCCAGATCGTCCGCTCTCAAAATTCTGCCATCTCTCTCCCCACACCCACAACTGCTGGCGGCTCACTTCCAACTGCGCAACGCTACACGCTGTTCACATCCAACTGCCCAACACTACAATAGCAAATATTCCAACAGTGCAAACAATCCACAGACTGCACACAGCATAGTCAGTGATTTTCATACAGAGCGCTACGTGGCGTTATCAACATAAAAACCTAAACAGCCTACTTACAAACCTGAGAAACTCTAGTAACAGTGGTGACAATTAATCAAACCGTCCTCTTTGGAACCGCGAGGTTTCGCTTTACATCTCTGAATGCGTTGCTTTTATTGTGCTATCTAGTTCACATAAGGGACATAACACACTGCCAAAGGTAATTGGTGGATCCATAACCATACCAGGAACGTTGACATTATCCAATCCAGTACCGTGCTGGGGGCACTATCTATTTGAAACCCCCATCCCTGGCTTAACTGTTTTACTCACTGCAAGTGAGTGTCTCAAAAGAGATGGCAGAATTCGGGCTGCAAACCCTACTCACCCACGGCGGGTTGTCTGAACTGCCAGGGCTCGTCTCAGATACTAGGACAGCCACTACCTGTCCAGACACCTGAAGCAATGGGCCTGGTATGAGAACAGGATTCAACCCATTGTCTCCAGGGGCTGCTGGCCAAACGCCAGCGTGGCTGATCGCCCATGGTACATAAAACAGATCAGAACACTGCTGCAGGAGCAACGAAAAAAAGAGTGCCAAATTTTAAACCACGTAAAATCCTCTAGATTGGCTAAGTTGTACCGAATCTCTAAATGTGGAACAAACTTCAATGCCAGATGTCTTTAATAGTTTCCACATTGAAACTCTGTCTCGAACTCTGACAAAAAGCTCACATAGATACTGCTTGTATGTAAAGTACACCAGCGATAAGACACAATCACTACCTTCACTGCAAGATAAGAATGATAATGTTAATGATGACAGTGCCACAAAAGCAGAGTTACTAAAAAGGTTTTTTCCGAAATTCCTTCACGAAAGAAGACGAAGTTGAGTAGAACTGCCAATATGAGTAACACACAAGTGAATATCCTCGATTTAGTAAAGTCACTCAATAAGGCGTAGGCCTTCGGTCCTGATTGTACACCAGTCATTCTCCTTTCAGAGTATGTTGGTACAATAGGTCCAAATTTATCAAATATATACAACCGCTCACCTATCGACTGATCCGTACCTAAAGGTAGGATGGTAGCACAAGACACATCAGTACCAGAAAAAGGATCTGGGAGAGACCCATATCACTAACATCGATTTGCAGTAGGATTCTAGAGCATATACTGTTTACCAATATTATTAATAACTTCGATGAAAATGGTTTATTGACAAATAGCCAACACGAATTCAGAAAATGTCGTCCTTCAGAAACACAATTAGCCCTTTGTTCTCTCGAAGTACTGAGTCGTATTGACAATGACGTCAAATTCTTCTATATTCTTAGATTCCAAAAAGCTTTTGACACCGTTCCTCCAAATTCTAATCAAACTGCATGCCTGTGGAGTATCGTCGCAGTTGTGCGACTAGATTCGTGGTTTTCTGTCAGAAAGGTTACAGTCATAGTAAACGATGAAAAGTCATCGAGCAAAATGAAAGTGATATCTAGCGTTCCCTAAGGAAGAGGGATAGGCCCTCTGCTGTTATTGATCTTCATAAACGATTTGGAAGACAATCCAAGCACCCGCCTTCAATTTTTTTGCAGATGATGCTGTCATTTACTGTCAAGTAAAGTCATCAGATCATCAAAACCAATTGCAAAACAGATTAGATAGGATATATATACAGTGGGAAAAGTGACAGTTGACTCTAAATAATGACAAGTGTTAACCCATCCACGTGAGTACTAAAAGGAATCCGGTAAAGCTCTGCTAATCGATAAATCACATATATCTAAAGGCTGCATATACCACTAAATACTTAGGGATTCCAACTATAAATATATTAGATTGCAAAGATCACATAGATAATAACCAAACCATATCTTGCGATTTATTGTAAGGTAGAAAATATAATGGATCTACAAGAGACTGCTTACACTACTCCTGTCCGCCCCCTTATGGAGTTTTGCTGTGCAGCGTCGGATCCACATCAGATAGGAGTAACTTAGGACATCGAAGAAGTTCAAAGAAGGGAAACTCCTTTTGTATTATCGCGGAACATGGGAGAGAGTGCCACGAATGCGAAACGCGAATTGGGCTAGCAGCAGTTAAACAAAATCCGTTTTCGGTTGCGACCGCATCTTATCATGAGGTTTCAAACATTAATGTTCTCTTCAGAGTGAGAAAATATTCTTTTTGCACCTACTTACATAGGTAGAAGTGATCAACATTATATCATCTAAACAAAATTATAGAAATCCTAGCTCGACCAGGAAGATTTAATTGTTCCTTTTTCTATTCGCTCTGTTCGAAACTGGAAAGGTCAAGAAATAACTTGAAAATGGTTCGATAAATCCTCTGCAAGGCACTGAATTGGGAACTGAATTCGGGGTAATCATGTAGATGTAGATATACATCTTTCACCTGACGTCACTATTCGATTTGTGTCTTTCTGGTTTGCGTTCCAGACCTCAGATCAACGACGTAATAAAGGAAAAGGTAGTGTTTCATATAATTTCAGTAGCGTTTCGTTAATTGTCTTTTTGTTCAATATTTTTTCGAATTTTTGGAAAATGATGCCCCACAGCTCGTAAGCATTTGTAAAATGTTAGGATTAGCGCTTCGAGCTGCTGATAAAGTACTTTATTTAACAACCAGTTTCGGTCGACAAACCATCATCAGGTTATTAAAAGCATTTACAGCATCGTATTAGACGAGCATAAAATCATTGACGTCGGGTAATAATACTATGAATTGTCACTGTTGACAACAGTGAAATATTTACGGTTCAATTGTCTAAATTAGTGATTTTATATTGGCCAAATACGATGCTGTAAACAGTTTTAAGAACCTGAACATGGTCTATCGAACGAAACTGGTTGTTCTAAAAGAGTTTTATGAGAAGCTCGAGGCGGTAATCCAAACATTTTTCAATACAGTTTTTAGTCTTCCACGACATGATCAAACAGCATCCCAGGTTCTTATAGTGACTTACTTGATCTGTTGTTTCGTTTTCAATCACTACATTTTATCGCGCCTGTACTTTTTGTCAAAATGCCATTACTTTTTTCTTTTCTGTAGATATTTTGAAACTACATTTCCGACTAATTTTGTTTAATTTAATATTTCTTTGTATTTGATCTTCTGAATGTGGCTGTTGTAGTGTGGTCGTCAACATACGTTAATGCTTTCATGATATGGTCTTTGTGTAGTTTCGTTCCTTTGCTGTTTTCTGTTTTCTCGTTTCAGGTTTTAGTCATGCAGTTACATGTAAACTGAACGAAGCTAGGGAAAGAATGTAAGCTTGTTTGACTAGTTGGTTAGTTAGAATTCCATTCTTAATTTTAATAAGTATAAAGTTTTTATGACCAATTTCAGATTCCGCGGAATTCCATTTTCTTATAAAATTGACCAGTTCTTTGTCCTCTTAAGCTGCCAAATGCCTTAACACATTCGATAAAAGCTATGTGTGTCTCGTTATTAACGTAATTTCTTTTATTTAGCACTATCTTTAAAGTGAATATTTATCCATTGTTGTTTGTTCAAATCTAAATCTACTCCGGTATTCAGTTAAAACTATTTCGGCTAATAGTCTTAAAGGTATAAAAATATTTCCATTGTAATTATTTTAGTACTTTCGATTTCCTTTCTTTAAAAATTAAGTATGCAATAACTGTTCCGAGATCTCTAGTATTCTCGCTTTCCCTCAGCATAAATTTAAGGAATGTAAATGCCTTAGTTTTTGAATAAATTCATTAATACCAGTTCTCTTCTGTTTTCGTTGTTTTTTGAAGTTTCTTCGAATTTTGGCACTGTTTGTACATGTAGCCCTTTCCCACTTTCATATATTTCTAGTTGTTCCATTATCAGCAAAAATAACTTAGAGATCGTTCGGAGACCGATTACGTACCTGTTAAAGTCCTTGTTCGCCCCCATTTTCTATAAAGTGGTCGTGTAACCGATCATCAAGCTCGCGAAACTTAATTCCCGTTGTCGAGCGTGACGTGCTCGCTTTGTCTTTACGGCGCCCGTAAAGTGAAAATTTTCCTTCGCGAGCTTTTAAGGGCTCGCCGTCCATTAAGGAGGCGTTACACGCCATGAAAGTAAATAGTCGCGACGCCAGCCGTAATGGGACGCAGATAGCACGCGGGCGGAGGAAGCGTGCCAAATCTTCCCCCGCGGGCGAGGCTTCACTTAGCGTGGTCTGTGGCCCCAGCGTCCCTTAATGCTCGCCCGGCCTACCCACTGCCCTCCGCACTCCGGAGTTTGGTTACAGCTGTCTCACTCTCATGTAGCCACTGCGCCTGCCTTTGTTCACTTTGTGTACCACGTGATCTCGCTCGAGTGTGGTAAGCATTTGTGCGGAGAGCGAGGTATGATCTCTGCCAACTCGCCCTGGGACAGTATTACAACTTTTAAAAATGGTAAATTCATTCACTATGCGAACTTCTCCTGCAAGGCACAAGCAGTCCTAGCCTTTTTAAGGTGGTAGCTGCTCCAAGTGATATTGTTTAGGCATTTGGGGTTAGTTTTTGAGGTATGGGCTATTGGCTTCTGTTTCGGGATCATACGTCGATGTTTGTTTGATTATTTTCGTCCTCCAGTGGTGGTACCACCTACTCTGATGAGAATAGTACTCTCACTGATGGATCAGCTATCGTTAACACACTGTGTCACCTTCGAATTTATAAATAACACTACTCTAACCATTTTCCGTTGCATTTCATATTACTCACACTCCTCTGATAAGAAAACCCTACCATATTCCCATTTTATTTCACTGCTATGGCAACTAGACTGAACCCATGCGTTTTCGTTTTTATACCTTTCAGAACCCCTACGAAATGATTCAACTGGCTCTGAGCACTATGGCTCGGAGGTCATCAGTCCCCTAGAACTTAGAACTACTTAAACCTAACTAGCCTAAGGACATCACACACATCCATGCCCGAGGCAGGATTCGAACCTGCGACCGCAGCAGTCGCGCGGCTCCGGACTGAAGCGCCTAGAACCGCTCGGCCACCGCAGCTGGCGACCCCTACCACAAGATGTCTTTACACACTTGTACAGAAACATCTGACATTGATAAAACTAGTACCAGAGAATCGAATTCGATGGTTCTCTGGCGTCCGTGCAAGACTGCTTAGCACCGGTTTATCCATCTCGCCAAGACGAGAGTCGCTCTTGCGTTCTTTAAGCCGGATAGTTCCTTTGCACACTAGACAACACATACACTGGCAGGACAGACATCAAGGGTAATGTCTTTGCACTATCCCAAAATTCACGCAACTTTCTTATCACTTAAAACGCTGTGTTAATACTGTGCCTTTTCAACACTATGTTGGTGTGAACTAGAGGAAACCTTTCAGTTTAACTGCTCATATTTTCAAAAGATTACCCATTTTCATGACATTTGTGTACCACGTATTTCTTTGTTGTAGTATTCACTTCTACCGAAAGCAATTATTAAACGATTAAACTCTACAACAATTATTACTCCGCACGGATTATTCCATTTCAGTTCACATATTTTTTAAATACTCCTCTTTCCAGTTCACCTCCCTGTACGACAGGGACGTCGGTGCTACTCCGCAATCTTTGGCGGTGGTCAGATGACTTTATAGCTTGATACTTGCGTGACTACTACGAAACAGTTCAACAGTTTCGGTCTGATAAACTAGTTTATATCTGAAATCGACTAGTGAGTTCTCTACTCTCTTGAGATGTCTCCTGCCGTATAAAGGCGAAGGTTGAGGCACATGGCTTGGTCCATGGCCTAATACATGTAAAACCAATGTTGTTGTTCTTCAACCTCTAACCTGTTGCATCTTCACAAAAGCACTCTTTCCGTTTGTCTTCCTGTAGCTGTGTGCCCTTTAAGACTGTTGTCTGTTGCATGCCAATTCTTTCTGCTAGCATTCTTTCGGTATGCTTTTTCCATTTTGTTACCCTATTTTCTTTTATTTCAGTCAGGCAAAATTGATTCTTTACTTGTTACAGAATACTTTTCTTGATCTCTCAAATATGTATTCTGCTACTTTGTTCAAAATATTTCCTCTCAGTTGACCGTTTTCTTCTTTGGTCTTGCTTAGTTATTACCCAGGTCTCACTTCCGTATGTGAGCGTAGGTGTTGCCATTACTCTATAGACCTTTGTCTTCGTGTCTTTCCTAGTTTTATTGGCTAATTTTGGGTGTAGTGCTACATATCATTTGAAACATGTTTAACTTATTCGAGATGTTATTACCATATTTATATATCACATCCTAACCTATGAAAGTGAGATATCTGTTCAACTGGTTTTCCATTCAGTACTTTATAACATACTGGGTATTATTTTAACCATATTTGCGGTTTTATTTTCTAATAATTCTCAAGTTATGGAATCTTCCTGTTGAGTCCAAGAGATTGAGAGCAAATCGTGAATCTTCTTTCGAGACTGGAAATTTTTTGGGTGATTTCGTGATGCCATCAGCTGCCATTTTTAATATCATGTACATCTGTACAATTTCTGTTTTAGGCCATTTTCAAGTATTTTATGGCGATTCTTTATGTTATATTATGTCATGTACGTTCTTGATCCTATGACTGCATGTAATGGTCACAAAACAAATTAGGAATGGTTTCCCGTTAGCAGCTAGGAGCGCGATGCTTTCGAGCAGTTGTATTAAAGCAAGTTCTGTAAAAATTATTTTGTTACCAGTAAAAAATACACCATTATCTTGGATTAACTTCCTTATTCCATTGTCTAACAATACATAATATATATTTTGAATAGAATAGTTGAGACACTGCACATTTATCGTACTCCTGTGTTCACTATTATAGGTACAGTTTTCTCTTTGACTGGTTTCATTAAAAATCCATTATATAAATATAACTTATCATTAAGGTAATTATAATTTACCATTCAGTCTTAGCTGCACTATTTAACTAGATTGCATATTACGATCACACTGAATCATCTTCAGGTCTAAAACAAAGTAATACTCAATATGTACCATCTAATAATTTACTAGAAGTACAAATTTTGGATGGTACATATTTGGTTTTACGTTATTTTAGATCTGATCCAGTGTGATCGGAACATGTAATCTAATTAAGACTCTGCAACGGAGATGGAACAATAAGTGAGAATTATTGTAATCATCTAAGTAGTTACCGAATCTTTCAAGGCGATTAAGTTGACTATAGTGACCAACTTATTACTTTTGTGTAATGTTTAAGGTAATCTAATCTTCCCATTACATTCCACAACATATACGCCGACCGCGGTGGCCACGTGGTTCTAGGTGCTGCAGTCCGGAGCCGCGCGACTGCTACGGTCGCAGGTTCGAAACCTCCCTCGGGCATGGATGTGTGTGATGTCCTTAGGTTAGTTAGGTTGAACTACTTCTAAGTTCTAGGGCAATGATGACCTCAGATGTTAAGTCCCATAGTGATCAGAGCCATTTGAACCATTTTGAACAACATATACATATTCAGTCCGTCGGGGGCTTTTTCATACCGGCAAACTCAATATGAGTCTCCATATTATGTTCTCGTCTATTGTCATCTGTCGCGTTATTGTTATATTGCCGCCAGCGATATAAATACAGTCCCTGGAAGACTACATTGTATGGTGAAAGAGTTAATTCTGAGTCTCTGGGAAAGCAGCTGATATGCTGTTAAAAACTAAATGCTACCATCTCTTCTCGCAAAGCCAACTCAGTTTCTCCACCTACTATCTGAGAAGCCTATAGAAAGAGTTCCAACGCAGTTTAAGGGTCGTGGTATTATCACACTAGCTACCTTACTTCGAGAAATGGTAAGTTACGCACCGGTAAAACAGGACAATACACTGAAAATGATTTGAGAGCTCATTGGTATCGAGCAAGGCGTAGCTCGACACGAAGCCACTAGCATGTCAGTTGACCAGAAGACAACATTTTCCGATTTGCCGGCTCTGTTTGGGGCGGACAAATAATGTTCACGCGGATGAAGAGCGCCCAGAGAGGTACTTCCCCGCGGGCAATTTATTTGTCGGGCACCGCGGCTGGCGGTTGACAGCGCACGTGACAAACGGGCCGGCGAATCCACTGTGCAACAACGCGCTCTCCGTCACGCCGCTGCGTCATCCGCCGGTGCAGAGCGTCTGGCCCGCAGGCAACCCGCTGAACACGGTGCTAACTTGCAGCTGTACTAACAAGGGAAGCGTACTTCCAACTTCTCACCGATTTCACCCAACCCGTTTACATGGGGCTCCTAAAATCGGATTTAGTATACCGATTTTTCTGTACCGCTTCTGGGTGGTCATGAAAACATTCAGATTGTTCGGTTAATATTGATGTGACTTACGAAGTTGGGATGAGGGGTACACTTAGCATGAAAGGTCAAGGCCCCTATTATATCACTCCTTATCACAGCAACTAGCAAATCAATAATTAACAATTTATTCAAAACAAACTCTTATAAAACAGATAAGAGGCAATCAACAAGTGGCCGTGTCTAAGACAATATCAAAATATACACTCACAACAACTGACTTAGAAGATGAGCTACGGAGTTTTCAATACTCAAGAAACATAAATCACAAGCTGAAGGCGATATTAAATTTTAAAAGGTGACACGGATAGCTTTTTTAAGGCAATAATCTGCAACAGGAAAGTGATTTACAAGCACACCAGTTCGTTACGAACGCAAATAACACAAGGACCACAACACGTTAATACAATTGATTCATAAGCAAGTTAAAAACCCCTTTTTTTTACCTGTACATGAAACAGGTGAAATGTCTACCAAAGGGGCAGTACATCAGACTGCCCTGGGCAAAAGGAGACCTAACTTAAAATGCCGGAAGCAGCAGACCAGCCGTCCAGAACAACACCTAAACGCCGGCGCCCAACAGGAAGTCACTTCCCATTAGACGACAGGACACACCTTCTGTGCGCCGAAGCAGAACATGGTGCCGCGCCCACACACCCCAAACAGACCGTTGAAAACACGGCAAACACCAAGCCAGCATCAGTTAATATAAGTTTAGAGATCAATAAACAACAATGTAAATGATGAACCAATAAATGCTTTCAATAGAAGTGACTGAAGTTTTACAGCAATATCGATGCTGTAAAACATTTAAACTAAGAACTGTACACAAATCATATGCTGCAAATATAGTGTCACACTTTTACAGTCTTATAGTTTGCCAAACAATATTCCCACATACGATTAACGCCGGCAATGTGTACAAAGATGAAATGGAAAAAAAAATTTCAAGGTAATATCACCTTCCAGAATGAGATTTTCACTCTGTAGCGGAGTGTGCGCTGATATGAAACTTCCTGAGAGATTAAAACTGTGTGCCGGAGCGAGACTCGAACTCGGAAACTTTGCCTTTCGCGGGCAAGTGCTCTAACAACTGAGCCACCCAAGCATGACTTACAACCCGTTCTCACAGCTTTACTTCTGCCAGTACCTCGTCTCCTACCTTCCAAACGGGGCGTAAGTCGTGCTTGGGTAGCTCAGTTGGTAGAGCACTTGCCCGCGAAAGGCAAAGGTCCCGATTTCGAGTCTCGGTCCGGCACTCAGTTTTAATCTCCCAGGAAGTTTAATATCACCTTATTTAAATTCACAACCTCACAACGTTTTGTGCACTTCGAATTTCGTTGCATAGGTTTGCAATGTAGCTGCCAGTTGTGTAAGCTTGGTATGCAGAAAATTACAACTAGACTATGACCTAATATCTTCAATACCTTAAAGTTACTACATCATTTGGGAACACTGATTTTCTAAAGGAAGTAGTGAGTGCTGTTCTCCATGCGGTCATACACCTGGCCGGCTGCTCTTACTTGAACAACACTTACAGTAACGCAGCCAATCAACAAGTACACTCGCTGCACCAAAAATTGTTCAACGAAACGAAGACACCAAAATCACTTACACCTTCGATGGAGAGCGTTGTTCGAGATGGTCTCGAGGGATGGGTCTCTCCGAGAAAACAGGCACCATAGCAATGCGACGAACAGAGCCCGGAGTTGAGATCAGGCAGGTCCACCACAATCGCAACCGTCTCACAAGCTAGACCAACCGACCGCTCCACTGCTGGCCGAGCCCGCGTATTTTCCTTCTTCGTCCCCGCGAGCGCGTCCTTCCGCCACTAGCGAGTCTGATCTCACCTGCCGCCACCGCAAAACAGCCCCCAGATCACAACTGGGGCAGAGAGCGCAGTACAGCCGGGTAACTGATAGTGACGTGCGAACGGGCTGGCGTGCCAGAAAGGCGGACCACGGCTCGATGGACTTAATGTCCAGTGAAGGATCCGGCCGCTGTAACCGAGCAGTTCTAGGGGCTTAGGGACGGAACCGCGCTGCTGCTACGATCGCAAGTTCGAATCCTGCCTCGGGCATGGATGTGTGTGCTATCCTTAGGTTAGTTAGGTTTAAGTAGTTCTAAGTCCTGGTGACTGATGACCTGAGATGTTAAGTGACATAGTGCTTAGAGACATTTGCAGTGAAGGACAAGCAGAGGTATTAGACTGATCATGAAGATTTCTACCTGTAATATTTAAGTGTAGAAAAATATCGGTCGTGTTGACTGAATCAGAAACTGGATCAGCTGTTTTCCAGTCGCCATATTTAACTGGCCTGGCAAATCTGCGTCAGACTTAAACATGTAAGAACGACAGCGAAAAACGGTTTCCGAAATTCGGCTTCCGGCTTTCGAAATATGTTTCACATGTAAACGTCGTACTTGTAGAGCATACTTAGAAGTAAAAGAGTACTGCCCCAGTATTATCTCAAACGTTTATGAGAAACAAGTGAGCTCAAGAGTTGTCGAGAAATACAGGGTGAGTCAGCTAACGTTACCGCTGGATATATTTCGTAAACCACATCAAATACTGACGAACCGATTCCACAGACCGAACGTGAGGAGAGGGGCTAGTGTAATTGTTTAATACAAATCATACAAAAATGCACGGAAGTATGTTCTTTAACACAAACCTACGTTTTATTAAATGGAACCCCGTTAGTTTTGTTAGCACATCTGAACATATAAACAAATACGTAATCAGTGCCGTTTGTTGCATTGTAAAATGTTAATTACATCCGGAGATATTGCAACCTAAAGTTGACGCTTGAGTACCACTCCTCCGCTGTTCGATCGTGTGTATCGGAGAGCACCGAATTACGTAGGGATCCAAAGAGAACGGTGATGGACCTTAGGTACAGAAGAGACTAGAACAGCACATTACGTCCACATGCTAACACCTTTTTATTGGTCTTTTTCACTGACGCACATGTACATTACCATGAGGGGTGACGTACACGTACACACGTGGTTTCCGTTTTCAATTACGGAGTGGAATAGAGTGTGTCCCGACATGTCAAGCCAATAGATGTTCAATGTGGTGGCCATCATTTGCCGCATACAATTGCAATCTCTGGCGTAATGAATGTCGTACACACCGCAGTACATCTGGTGTAATGTCGCCGCAGGCTGCCACAATACGTTGTTTCATATCCTCTGGGGTTGTAGGCACATCACGGCACACATTCTCCTTTAACGTACCCCACGGAAAGAAGTCCAGAGGTGTAAGATCAGAAGAACGGGCTGGCCAATTTATGCGTCCTCCACGTCCTATGAAACGCCCGTCGAACATCCTGTCAAGGGTCAGCCTAGTGCTAACTGCGGCATTTGCAGGTGCACCATCATGCTGATACCACATACGTCGACGCGTTTCCAGTGGGACACTTTCGAGCAACGTTGGCAGATCATTCTGTAGAAACACGATGTATGTTGCAGCTGTTTGGGCCCCTGCAATGAAGTGAGGTCCAATGAGGTGGTCGCCAATGATTCCGCACCATACATTTACAATCCACGGTCGCTGTCGCTCTACCTGTCTGAGCCAGCGAGGATTGCCCACGGACCAGTAATACATTTTCCGTAGATTCACTGCCGCGTGATTTGTGAAACCCGCTTCATCGGTAAACAGGTAGAACTGCAACGCATTCCCTGTTAATGCCCATTGACAGAATTGCACTCCATGATTAAAGTCATCACCATGTAATTGCTGACGTAGCGACACATGAAACGGGTGAAAGCCGTGACGATGCAGTATGCGCATGACACTACTTTGACTCAGTCCACCGGCTCTCGCAATGTCCCGTATACTCATGTGTGGGTTCATAGCAACAGCAGCTAACACACCAACTGCACCCGCTTCTCCTGTGACGGGCCTGTTACGGACCCGTTTGCGTGCTAAGACCATACCTGTTGCATGCAGTTGGCGGTAGATGTTTTGCAATGTGCGGCACGTTGGATGCTCTCTGTCCGGGTACTGTTCTGCATACACCCTGCAGGCTTCAGCTGCATTTCGTCGACACTCGCCATAGATGAGTATCATCTCCGCCTTTTCAGAGTTCGAATACACCATGGTCACAGTTCCTACAACATTACACTATCACAGATGTCTGGTAACACAATCCAATCCCAATCCAAAAACAATATGATTCGGCACCATACCAATGCTTACGAACAGAAGTGCTATATAATAAGGTACCAAATAATATTTATGACAGACTGAGGATTAGCGAACACTGCAAGCTAGTTTGGACGGAGATTCATTAAATGAATTATAGCTAACTTCAGGCGTGCCCAAAGAGAGTGTAGTGAGACCTTTGAAAGACAATTTTAAAAGTCACTGATGGCTATGTAGATGTACCTAAAATAGGTACTACCCGAAAAAAGACGTACACATACAGATCCCGATAAGACTGCAAAGTGGCGTGTACTTCAGAAAATGGAAAAAATCGTATAAAATGTTTTATTAACGAAAATTAGGTAATACACAACTGGAGTTTAAACTGATAGCGTACTAAATGTAACACACACGAGATACTAACTCCTGTACAACTACAATGGGATTCGTATATTTGAAAATCTTCACAATATGAATTTAACAGCTGCCGCTCCTCTGAGTGTGATTTTGTGAGGAAGGTTGACGGCTGTTAAATCATTAATCACAGCCCGTACGATGCAACACTATCTCCTCGTGTTTTTGTCAGTCGTCTATTGCTTGAAGGACCACGTTTCTAGTATTTTTTATTCATGGAAATAAATTTCTTCTAGATTCGATGACAAATGTTCCATCTCCGATAGCCAGACATGAGACAGGGACAAGCTTGTTTACTGTTTTTCGAGGCAGTCCTCGAGGAAGAAACTATGGACGGCCGTCTCAAGAACCCCGTACCTCTTTGTTGTCAAATACGGAAAGAATATGAAGCGAATGAGTAGCCTGAAAAGAGTGATATTAAAGGGAAGCAGCAGAAAAGAGTTCAGCGGTAAACTTAACTCAAGATTTTGAGACCACACCATACATGCATTGCATGAATTCGGCTACCTTGGAGGTAAGGGGGTGTAAGAAGCTAAGAGGCACAAGCAAAAATGATAGTTCTCCCTAAAATATAGAAGCTAGTATCAAGCATAGTACATGGTTTGAAGAAGAAATTTCTGACAATATATGAAGCTTAGCATTGTATCGAAGTGAAAAATTCACCGTATGAAAATAGGGAGAGAAGAGAATTGAAATACTTGAGCCGTTATATTACACGGTACTGAAAATTGTGTGGGGTGATAAGAAAAGAAATGAGGGAAGAAGTTTTCCAGAGAATCGAGGGGGAAAGGGATGTGTGGGGAACACTAGATGGAAGAAGAGCTGACATGCTGGGATATGAGAGTATCAGAATAACTCCCATAGAACTAAAGGGAACCACTATGAGCCCCTAACGCCACCCCTCAGCCTGAACAGAGAAGAGAAATCTTTACTTGTAACTTAGAGTTGGGAACTTCACTGTGTTAGTAGAACAGAAGGAAATCTTGGAAAAACAGGTTTCATTTTTATTGAAGAAACAACAAAACTTGTAACCTTCCCTTACTAGACCTTCATTAAAGCCGTCTCTCAACATAATTTCCTCCAACCCTCGCAGAAGGAAGGTATGGGAAGGGGAGTAGTTAATATCCAACATCTGAAAAAAATATCCAGTGATTTACATTCCGTTTTAAAATTTGAAGGAATTTTTATTGGTTTTAATGTTTTAATGTATTCTTCGAGCAGATTCCATACAAGTTTTATGTTTGTCAATTAAACGCAAACAAATTTATCTATTTAAAATGTATGTTGAGAGTGAAAGTCAACAACCATGAACAAAATCAGCATTTTTAAATGTTTCTGCGCTGGTCATAAAGTCGATAGTCTATGTTACTCAAAATCCATTGATATTGCTACGAATGAACTAAAAGTAATTTTCAGATTTTAAATCCTATCTATACTTAAGTGTCTCTTGAAAGAGTATATAGTTAATATAATGAAACAACTATTAGAAAATTTGGTTTCGATTTTAAATTTTTGAGGTGGAGAAAAAATCCCTCCATCCCCCTCCTCCATTGCTAACGCGCGTTCTGGAAAGTGCCTTCGTATTACGAAGGTCAATGTAGTGCAGGTATCGTACCAATAAACGGACTTGTGAACGTCTTTCTCATAAAAACTCTGTTATTAACGAACATATCTTCAAAATCAAGACGTTTCGATTGTCGTCGTCTTAAGCCAAAGTCCGCGGCATTAGCCATGATTTATAATGTTTGAGTAGAGGACATAATTAGTGTGGCGAATGACCAGTTACCTTTTATTTGAAATTTGGTAAGCTTGCAGGAATTTTCGTGACTTTTGAGGAGCAAAGCCCGTCCACAACTGTACAAGACACTTCAGTAAGTGTTATTTGATGTTCCTAGTTGTTTAATATTTCGGTGTGCACTGTCGAATTTGCCGTTGAGCCATCAAATGAATCACAAACACGTCTTCCCCATCCCAAAATAAAACGTATGAATACTATCGTAATTAAGTACTAAATGACAGTATGAGAAAAAAGCAAGCTATACAACAGATCTTTCCACTTAATTACACATTTTCGTTTTCACCATTATTTTATACATGTACACATTTGCTTTGTAGATTGACCGTCTCTTCTTTACTGACGTAAAATTTCAAGTCTCAAATTAAAGTGGATTATAGTGTAAGTAACGGGTCAATTTAACTCACTGTATGGTAGCAGCTTTTGCGTAAATTATCATAGATCACCTCTTCAGGCGACCAGGTACCAGAACAAGAGAGAAATTAGCTGCACATTAATGAGCAAGGTCGTGAACAATGGCTTCTTAACGTCGTTAAATTGATACAAATTACCTGAAAACGAAGTGCCTACAGGCTGTTCTTAGAAGGAAACTAATAATGCGTAACATAAATTACCGCTCGTTCTTCCCCCAGTTTCAAAACAATTAAGGTAAACCAGTATTTGCACAAAACTGCGCAGCATGAAGTCTAAAAGCCCAGTGAGGATGGCACTTCAAAAAGATGTCAAATTTATGTGTTTTGTACTGGTAATTATAAGTGATTCATGTCAAGCCTATCGTTATGGACTGACAAAAGTTGGTGGAATTAGAATACCAGGATTCATTTAACTTTCTAATTGACTTAAGGCATTTCACGCAAATCACTGAAGTCAGTGAAGTTGCTTTACTACAGCACTATTATCACATTAACTTGTAACGATCCATGCATATAATACATAACCTTCTACTCCTAAAATTCGTGAACTTATACCGTCTTTGCAACGAGTGGTTGGTAGTTCCTGCTGAACTGCATCCGTGAGCGGCAGTCGTAACGTCTAACTATAAACTCGCAAATATTAACAAAATTTACGTGTCCAGAACCGTTTTTACTTGAAGTGAACTCATTTATAATAACTAACAACGTGCATACTTATTTTATTACTTTAAGGGTATTGAAATTATTCCAGAGCGTTTAGCGGAAATTTAGGGTGCCCATTCTCTCTACAATGATTTAACACTGCACTTCAGTCTTGCCTCATATACCGCTTTAATAACTTAAATTTCCCTCTTAAACACAGTGTCATTATTAAAACTGGGCCAGGAACCTTGAGGATTTTCCTTTTAAAAGCAATAATTCTCCCTTCTAAAATCAGTCGCCAGTCCTTAAATAACAAGTTTTGATATTACTTCTGTACATTGAACTTGGAACAGTTAATGAATTTATTTTTGAATGAACTTTAATTTTTAGTATCAGAATAAAACTCGTCAGATATCGTTTCATTAGTCAACATAAATAGTTTCAACTAAAATTTTAGTTTTTCCTTAGTATTTGTCTGAATTTACTTTTGTCTTGAGAAACAAAACAAATTTACTTAAGTTCTGTTACAATACTACCCACCAAATTTGCATTTGTCCACTTTCCTATGTAAAATAAGCCACACAAACTTTACCTTAAATAAAAGCCATTGTGTTAACAATATTTTGATAGGATTTTGGTACACACTACAGGCGTAAGGTTGCCTGGGAGCAGAAGCACTGGGCTAAATAACGGCTGAACACCATCCGTGTCAAAAATTTTACTAACTTATCCCAGCCAAATAACTTCATCAATTAGGTCAACAGGACCTTTACATATTAAAAGGAAACTGGATAAAATAATTTAAGAACACATTGTGATAATAGATCAGCAATGTTATCAAATATCTCATTGAGATGGAATAAGGAAAGGTTATAGCGTTATGTCATATGCTTGATTTCATCTCTCCAACATTCATTCATGGGAACATAGAGTATGAAACTTTAAATTTACTACAAATGTTATTTTCCTTCAAAAAATATGAAAATCTGGTGTGGCACTGGTTATTATTGTTCAGATACGTACACCAAATTCTAATAAGAGAATTAAGATAGTATTTCAGCAATTGAAATTCCATAACGATCTCTTCAAAGGTTCTAAGAAAACATTCTTCAAATAGGTAGATCACAAATATCTTTAGAAGGTGTCTGACTAAAGTAGAGCAAGTAATTCAGGTTTACCTAACAATTAATCCATTAAAAAGAAACTGAAACAGTTAAAGCTGCTTGATGTGATCCGGAAGATTGGACTGGAAATTCCTTAGGGCTGGTCCGATATGCTGCTCATCAAGCTCGTCCTTTCGTAAGCTACCAGTGGGAACACATCCCAAGGCACTAACACATAATGATAGTCTGGTGAACAGAGAAGTAATTTTTTCAGGGAAATAAGTAATACTTACATCACCAAATTACACGCTGGCAGGGTAGGCAAAAGATTAGTGAAAAGCCCATTAAAGATAAAAAGGTGAATACAGAAAAGAAGTGCAGTAGCCAACTGGGATTCCGTTTCAGATCACAACACGAGGCGCAAACGGAAAACACGTAACAGTCGCAATGACTGAAAACAGGTAGAAGGAAGACACGAACGGTTGGCTGATGAACCTCACCTAAGCAGACACAAGTTTGGCTTGGAAATATAACCTGCCAAAATATCAGCAACAAGGTTGATCCCGGCGAGGCGCATAAGCTTGCTGGCTCCAAATAACAAAGGAAAGCGACTTGGCGATTTAGCAGACATGTACTAGGCAACAAAAACGTTTAGGACATCATGATTATTCACACTAAACATAAAAGAAATTTACTAAGACCCAATAATTTAAAACACTGACATAGCCGGTCCCATGTCCGATTGAGGAAGAGGAGGGGGAGGAGTAACACCTGACTAAAAAATTTTGGCTCACCTGACCCAGGTGATAGTACCTCATGAGGACGCCTTGCCAGGGATAGGTGAAGACCTCAACTGCAGCGAATGCGGCGGAGCTGGCGGAAGAGGCAGTCTCTTGTCCAAGTCCAGAATGGATATAGGGCACGACGGCTCCACATATTACTGGCGGCACCCCGACAGCGTCTGTTCCACATGTTACTGGCGGCTGAGTAAGTAATATTCACGGATAACAACCTGGTCTTACTTTGGAAATTCAGGGGTGGCTTTGGATTCTTACTCTTTACAATTTACATCTTCAAGTCGCTAAATGGAAAGTTCGCACAATGGATGCTCTACCCCAGGTGGTAACTCTGATGAGGAACAAACCATTACATCACGTAATCAATGGGACCTAGGATTCTGGGGAGTCCCAACATTTGCGGTGAGAAGAGTGGGAATATATAGAGAAGCCTTCCATTGTCAGTTCAAGAAGAAGTACTACTGTGGAACGTTAAATGTAAATTTTCTTCTGAATATTGGGAAACAAAAAGAATTAGAAGTATTTCCATAGGAGAACGATATGTAAATTATAGCAGTCCAGGAAACACGACTCTTAGATGAGAATGTAGTTGATACACAACATTATAGAATTTATAAAGGGAAACCGGCAATGAGAATAATGGAAAAATGCTAATGTTTGGAACAGCATTTTATGTAAACAAAGAAATGGTAGACAGAGTAACAGAAATTAGATCGAATTCAGAAAGAATATCCGTGCTAACAAGAATAAAAGTTACACCTTTATAAACTGTCATGCCGCTATAAATGCTGACAACAGAAGAAATCTGGTCAAAGTAAATCAATTCTGGGTTCTTTAAGAATCAAATTTCTGTCATACCTAAAAAGAACTTTAAAATACTTCTTCGTGACTTCAGTGCGCAAATTACGAGGGAAGGGAACTTTAGGACTATTGTACGTGAATATCAAACATACTCAAGAACGAGCAGAAATGGTGAAAGACTGAAAAATATGTGTAAAATTTTCCAGTTAAACCTTACGTCCACACATTGCCGCAAACTACCAAGAAAAGTCAAAACTTGGAGACATGTGAACCGTGAATTTTAGCCTTTCAAAAACTTTTCTCGAAGAATTTACTTTATTAACTAGCGATTCATCAAGAACACTAACACACTATGTGAGCGTGGAAGTAGTTGCCAAGGAGTAACTGATGGAAACAAACAGATTGAAAATTATAAGCAGAAAAGCACCCTCGAAATATCAAGTTACAATTACTCAGAGGCAGAATATATATATTACTGCAGGAGCCTTCGGGCTGAGAAACTTCCGCTCCCTCTCAACACGTCCGTAGTCACGACCCCTCACAACGACCTCTGAAAAACTACACTGGCGCAAATCTGCAACACACCAGATTACACTAAACTAAAAATTTTAACAACTCTCACAAACACATTAACTGTGCACCCCGTAAGAGGGATGGAAATGGTACAAAGACTCACACTGAGAAATTATTTTCCACCAAAAGTGCAATTTGTTTTTGAAAGGGCTCTTACGGTTGAAGGGTGGCAACTTTATAAAAATGAATATTTAAATAAAACAAATGAAATTCAGACTTGCATAAAGTGTACAACATGCTCTAAATTGCACATATACAGCCTAGCAAGATGACAGGCAAGATAAAAACATTTCAGGAAGACGGCCTTTACCTTAATTCTATAAATTCGTTAACACCGAATCCGACAAACATGACAGAGGCAGCTATTAACGTATGGCAGACCGACAGACAGAGACACTAACTGCTTAACAAATGCGGAAGGGAGACAGACGAGCAAGCTGGGGACGAGAGACTGACCAAGAAAACAAGTAGAATTTAACAAGTAACTGAAAACAACATATCACAAATCACTTCTAAAACAGCGATGTCTGGCGAAGACCTGGCGCCGGGCCCCCAAAACGCTCCCCCGAACCGTCCGCTGCCAGCCGCTTCAACGGACGCAGGAAGGCGCGCCGATCTCCCGTCTCACGGCGTCGCAGCTCGCACCTGGCAGACCGATGTGGTAGGTTGTTTCCTACTGCTCTCGTGTCGGCCGCGAAGCCACTACCCCTCGCTACACGGCGCGGGCGACTGGACTGCCGTGGCGACCTCACATGCGCCGACGCTCAAGACGGACAAGTCATCTTGTGTCCCAATGCGCGACCGACCAACCGATCGATCCAACCGCCAATGCCCATTGTCTAAACAAACTCGAGCAGTCTGTCGGCCAAACACATACTAGCACTCCGGACGATAAATAGACACTGACTGCCGCACACTGAGCCGGCTGACCAATTGAACTCGCCGAGACTGACTGAGTGACCCAGCCTCACTCCAACTGACCAACTGCCCCGACTCGCTTCGACTGACAGACCCACCCTGGCGAGTTTATAGCGACCTTAAATGCGCGTGAATAGGCGACCTTTTCCCTTTTTCACCAGAGGGAGACACCAAAGCTGCGATTGCCAGAGCGGCGACACCGCCAGAAACGGAGGGCGACTGCTTCACACTACGCGCTGTGGCGCGATCTTCAAAACATCAAATTTTACCACGGCTCAACATCCAAATACAAAACTAGGAGAATTTCAACAGGCTCAAGTAGCCATAACTAAAATGTGTGTCACGGAAATTATGAGCGATAAAATAGTCAGAAATGGGCCATTCGATTCAGATCATAATCTCTCTAAGATTAAAATAAAATTCCTCTCATCTGAAACAAAAAAGACGACCAAGGAAGGGATCAGATACAAGCCACTAAAGCTAATATTACAAAAGGAAATAAAGAACAATTTAGAGAAGAAACTGAGACCAGTAAAGAAGGTGATTGGCGTTAATTCCAGATGCAAATAACTCAAGCAGCAGAGAAAACTTCAGGATTGGCCCAGAATAATAAAAAGGCATGGTGGAATGAGAAGTGTGAAGAAGCACTAATACAAAGAGCTCAAAAACGGAGAAAATGGAGACGTTCGAAAAAAGAGGAAGACCTCGAACAGTTCAGACAACGAAGAAAATAAACATCAAAAAAATTCCGGAAAATGAAAATAAACTTTGAAAATTCTCATCTTATTGAAATAGATGAAAATTTCACCAACAATAATACTAGAAATTTTTACCAAACTTTTAAAGACATACTTAAAGGATTTCAGGCAGCAACAACTTGTTTCAAAGATGAAAATGGCAACATGGGATTAGGTAACAAAGAAAACTATGAAATTTTAGCAAAATTTTTGAAAGGCTGTTAAACTGTCCAGTTCCTACCGATAACTAAAATTTTCAGTGACACCTCAAAATCTAGAGGAAGATTTCCCACCAACTGACTTAGAAATTCATGAAGCAATCAGAACACTCAGAAACAATAAAGAAAGTGGGGAATACTCCATTACGGCAGAATTACTGAAGTGGTGAGAACCAAAAATCATAAAGGATTTATAACTGCTTTCTTAGGACATTTGGAAAACTGAAAAGATTCCAGTTGAATTGAAAACAGTATTATTCCACCTGTTACACAAACAGGGAGACAAACAAAATGTTAATAATTACATAGGAGTGTCACTTCTACCAGTGGCATACAAAATACTTAACTGGGAGAATATCAGGGCGGTTTTCGTTAGGAAAAGGCATATCAGGGCAGTTTTCGAAGGGGAAGATCCTGTTCAGAACAAAATTTTGACTCAAAGTCAATAATTAGACATAGAGTGTTAACCATCAAACAAATAATAGTGTCATTTATTATATTCAAGAAAGCATTTGATTCTATAGACAGAAAAACAATAGATAAGGTCATTACAGAATTTGGTGATAAATCAAAATTGGCAAATAACTCTTGGAAGGAAAACAAATGGAATTAAGGTAAACTGCTTGGCTTTTGCGGATGATTTTGCAATACTTTCAGGAAAGTTGACAGAAGCAGTTATTTAAATAAACCTTCTGAAAAAAGTAGCAAACAGAACCGGTCTCAAAATTTCAGCTGAGAAAAGAAAATTCATGACAAGTATAAAAAAAAACGCCTAAATTCATAGAAACACAAATAGGTAAAATATAGTGAGCAAATAAATTTAAATATCTTGGTAGGAACTATACAACAGAATGGACTAGAAAAATCTGCAATATATGTAAGACTTAACAAAATGGAAAGAGCATATTGTTTAACCAAAAATATTTGCAACAAGAAATGTATATCTAGAAAAACAAAGCTCTCCAACACACCACAGTGGTATGACCATAATCTTTATATGGATCTGAATGCCTAACAATGAACTATAAGGTGGACAAACTAGAGGTACTGGAAGGAAGGATTATTAGAAAAATAATGGGTACAATAATGACTTCAGATGGTTGCGAAATAAGAAGTGATTAGGAGATCTATAAAAATATAGAGAAAATATCTGAAATAGTCGCCAAACACAGCTTAACCTTTTTCGGACATATCAACCACCGGCCGCTGTGGCCGAGCGGTTCTAGGCACTTCATTCCGGAACCGCCCTGCTGCTATGGTCGCAGGTTCGAATCCTGCCTCGGGCATGGATTTGTATGATGTCTTTAGGTTAGTTAGGTTTAATAGACTAACAAAACAAATACTCCAGTGTTTCTGGAAGAAGAAATCAACAATAGCATGAATTACAGAAGTAAGGAAAGATCTAGAAGGAAACAACATCAAAGAATCAGAAATAGTAGAAAGAAATTATATTAAAATTAATTATTATTTGGAAGGCTTTCAAAGCAGAAGAAATAAAAAATCGGGAACAACATGGACAGAAGAAAGAAAGAGATATTTTGGGAAGAAAATGAGGGAATACTGGAAAAACAGAAAACAACAACAAAGGAAGAAGCGGGACAGGGGTTGTTAAATGTGATAGTAGTCGGTCAATACGATTGGGAAAAAAAAAATGAAATCAGATTATAAGTCACTGGCAATTACCAAATGGAAACTATTATGTTCTGATACGAGAGAGACGCCCCTCAAGTCGTCGGCCAGACGCAGAAACAGGGAACAACAACAACAGAAACAGGAGGCAGAACCGAGTCCATTATAGAAACAGCAGGGCACAAAAGTGCCTTATCAGACGGAGTGTGCTTGAGAGTATATTCGAAATGTGCTTTCACAGTAGCTTCACGTCTCATATTGCATATATAGGTCAAAACATGCCATTCTGGCTGTCTTTTGTAACCATTCTTGATGTAACGAAAATGCAATGATTACAGCACCAAATATAGCGTAGATACGTGTTATTGTCTTGGCTACAATTTATATGAGATGAATTATTAGTGCGGAACTGCTAACCTTCTCCTTCCTCTATAAACGGCACTATTTTAAACATAAAATATCAAAATATTTTAGAGCATGCTATTCCGTGAAACATACTTGCTTTCTAGCTACTTCTTGCAAAGAGAACGCGTACCGAAAAACGAAAAAGACAAGGTCACCGGTGAACGCCGTAACGAGTGTTTCCGCTGGTCAGCGTAGTGCGCAATTCTCCTAGAGAAAAGGCGTTCCAGAAACGGAATCGAGAAGTGTAACAGCCTGCCAGTGAAACAGACATAATGGTCTGCATTTCAGTGTTGAATACCACTTTTTTCTATACAACAAATTACTTTCTTCACAGGAAGAGATCGAATGTTCAGAAATATGATTGTTGTAAATACTTAAGTGCATAACAATGTAATAACATGATCAACTGCAAATTAAAAATAATTATACAATAATGTTATGATAATTCTGTCTCAGTTTAAAACACATTAAACAATAAATTCAAATCTGTTCCATTACACACTTCAAAACGGATTAGAAGCTATAAACAGTCATGGACAAAGTATAGAAATTAACAGCAACTGTAGCCGCTTTTTAATAACCTCAGTCGAGCTACACTTGCTACACTTTCTTTTTAAGACAGATTTATCACTTAAAAGCATCGTAATTTCACTTCATCATCTGACACAGATGTCGAATGTAGCAACCTGCAGGTTGACCCTCGAGATTACTGGCACTACTACTTTAAGGTTTTCGCTCCCTTTGCCATATGAATAAGCGATTGACGTCAGAAAATGAAGGGACTACGTTCTTAAAAATATACCGTTACCTCAGGTCTCAAGCCGCCTTGTCTGTGTGGAATTTTCTCTACAACAACCACATCACAATCGTGGTCCACCAGAAAAAAACCTAAGAGAATAAAACATTACCATGAAAATAGCCGAATCCCCCTAAAGTAACTATAAAGAACCTGAAGCGATGACGTAGTGAGAATCTGTTTACAATGTCATGTATATGGTATGAAGACAAAATTACTCTGCTTGGGATTATAACTGTATTGTCTCGTGAAGCTATCCGTCCGTATGATTGGCCTTTCCGTAGACTATCCGTCCTGAAATGAAAGTGGACTTATTTGTGTTTTTCCGTGGTGAAAATGACAGAATTAATATCATTCAGAAAATTTCGAAATTCTGAAGTTTCGTTTTCTTATGTTGAAGCATATTAGAAGTATCGAAACAAACAAGTGATTTTCTACTGATTATAAGTATTCCAGCTGTATTTCAGCATCATCATATAAAATACTGAACATACTAAAACATACCGATGTTCCAGGCGATTTGCGGTCCTGAGGAGGCCGCTGCAACTTGACCGAAAAGTCGGTACGGTTTAGTAGGTTAAGTTTTTTATAAAATTCAACGTAAATATACCCAGAATGCCTTTAATGAGGGTAACACCAGCCGTGGAAGCCTAAGCATTTATATTAGTTGGTTAATTCTTAGTCTTCCAATGGGGCGGCTTCTTCAAATTTTTCGACGTAGAAATTCGCTATAACTTAGCCATTTCTTTATAGGCACGTGACGAGTTGTCTAGTAGAAGCTGTTATCCTAATGAAAGTCATTTGATGTGAAACAGTGTGTAAAGAGGTTTGTCATACTCTTTGCGATAGCACATTTCAAGCGTTATGACACCTTACTTGTAAGTAGTAAACATTGCTACATCATCAAACCTGACCTTAGTCTCTCTTACGATGTACTCGAGGGATTAAAACTGTTTGGAAACGTGCCAAGATTAGACCGTTGCACATTTACCAATAAAGAATTCTGCTTTTTATAGTACCCCGTTAAAAATTAACTGAGTTGTAATTATAAATAAATCAGTCTCTGTGTACAATGATGGTATTAAATATCTAACTGCATTTTGAATTTAGGGACTACGAGCCACATCTGGAGAGCCATCTTCAGAGGCAACTTGCATATAGACAGCCCCAAAAACATACGTTTTTCATATTAGGTGCATTGCGCTGCCACCTACTACTAGGTACTCCATATCAGCGACCTCAGTAGTCATTAGACATCGTGTGATAGCAGAATGGGGCGCTCCGCGAAACTCACGGACCTCAAACGTGGTCAGGTGATTGGGTGTCACGTGTGTCATACGTCTGTACGCGACATTTCCACACTCCTAAACAGCCCATGGTCCACTGTTTCCGATGTGATAGTGAAGTGTAAACGTGAAGGGACACGTGCAGCACAAAAACGTACAGGCCGCCCTCGTCTGTTGACTGTTGAACAGGGTCTCAAAGAAAAGCTTCCAGAGGAACCGACCAGTAAGGAATAAGAAAGAGGAGATACTAACTACACATGAAGAACAATCACGTAGATGGAAGAAACACTTTAACGAAGTTATAAATAGAGACATTAGCGGTGAGGTAGAAGAACAAGATCAAACGGAATACAATGATCCTAGTCCCAGCATTGGTGTAAATGCACCAACGAAGGCAGAAGTTCGGATAGCACTGAAGCAGATCAAGAATGGGAAGGCACCAAGACCAGATAATTTAAAACCTGAGATGCTGAAAACAGACTTGGACACCACTGTGAAGTTATTGTACATCCTCTTAGAGAAGATATGGAGAGAGGAGAAACTGCCAACGGATTGGGAACGAGATATTATCGTGAAAATACGCAAAAAAAGGAGACGTTACTAACTACACCAACTGCCGGGGCATTACCCTATTGTCAGTACCGAGCAAGGTACTTTCGAGGATCGTTTTAAACCACATATAGATTCTGTGGAAGTGCAACTGAGGAGAGAGCAGGCGAGTTCTAGAAAACATCGAAGCTGTGTGGACCTTATCAATACTCTGAGAATTATTCTAGAACAAAGTGCTGAGTGGCAACACGCCCTCTACCTTACCTTCATTGTCTCTGAAGAGGCCTTCGACTCTGTCAGTTAATGAGTCATGTGGTATACACTTGCAAAATATGGCATTCCAACGAAGATTATTAACATCATCAAGGAAATGTATGAAGACTATGAAAGCCAAGTACGACATAATGAAGAACTAACAGAGCCTTTCCAAGTTAATTCTTGAGTACAGCAAGGGTGTATTCTTTCGCCAACACTGTTTCTTCTGGTGTTGGACCATGCGATGAAGAGAGTGATATGGGGGGGGGGGGGGGCGGAAGAGAGGTGTACAATGGGGAATGCGAGATAGGCTCGAAGATCTAGATTTCACAGATGACATCAGATTAATGGCACAACAATATCGAGACATCGAACTGGCCAGGTTACAGAGAGAAGCGGAAGTTGTAGGCCTCAAGGTACATGTTCACAAAACCAAAGAAATGCGGGTAAATTCGACCATCGCGAATAGGCTGGCCATTAATGGAGAGGACGTAGAACAGGTCCAATCCTTCTTCTGTCTCGGAAGTATGGTCGCGACTACAGGAGATGCTGAGGGGGACGTCTGTAGTCGCATCCGCAAACCAAATGGCCCGTTTGTACAACTGTACTCTGTCTGGAGAAATAGGAATATCTCAAAGAAGACCAAACTCCGATTCTTCAATAGCAATGTGAGGGTTGTTCTGTTGTATGGTTGCGAATCTTGGAAGGTAACTAACAACATCAAAAACCAGTTCCAAATTTTTATCAGCCACTGTGTCCGGCGTATTTTGAATGCGAGATGGGCAGATATAATGACAAATGAGGATCTTTGGAGGGAGACAAATTAGTAACCAATCAATATTCAAATCAAGGAAAGAAAATGGAACTGGATTGGGCATACATTGAGGAAACCAGGTGGAGCCTCTTCCAGGCACTTAAATGTGATTTGCAGAGTATCCATGAAGATGTAGATGTAGATGTTGTTTAGCTGCTGAAAGGGTGGCATTGGATTGGAACTCTGAAGGAGTTAGAAAACGTTGTCGTCCCAAACTAGCCTGGGAAGAGACGATCGAGAGAGAAGCTGCAGAGGATGGGAAAAACTGAAGTGAAGAGACTTGCCAGGAATCGTACCAGGTGGAGGAATTTCGTCACGATCCTCTTTTCCAGAGGGAATGATAGGAACTAAGTCAGTAAGTAACATGTAACAGGCAGACATCTATCTAGAACCTCACACAGGAATTCCAAACTGCATCAGGATCCACTGCAAGTACTGTGACATTTAGGCGGGAGTTGAGAAAACTTGGATTTCATGGTCGAACGACTGCTCGTAACCCACACATCACGCCGGTAAATGCCAAACGACGACTCGCTTGGTGTAAGAAGTGTAAACGTTGGACGATTGAACAGTGAAAAAACCTTGAGTGGAGTGACGAATCACAGTACACAATGTGGCGACCCGAGGGCAGGGTGTGTGTATGGCAAATGCCCGCTGAACGTCATCTGCCAGCGGGTGTAGCGCCATCAGTGAAATTCGGAGGCGGTGGTGTTATGGTGTAGTCATCTTTTCCATGGAGGGGCTTGCACCCCTTGTTGTTTTGCGTGGTAATATCACAACACAGGCCTACATTGATGTTCTAAGCCACTTCTTGCTTCCCACCGTTGAAGAGCAATTCCGGCATCGCGATTTCATCTTTCAAGACTATCGAGCACCTGTTCATAATGCACGGTCTGCGGCGGAGTGGTTACATGACAATAACATCCCTGTAATGGACTGGCCTGCACAGAGTCCTAACCTGAATCCTATAGAACATCTTTGGGATGTTTTGGAACGTCGAATTCGTGCCCGGCCTCACCGACTGACATCGATATCTCTCCTTCAGTGCAGCACTCCGTGAAGCCCTTCCCCAAGGAACCTTCCAGCACTTTATTGAACGTATGCCTGCGAGAGTGGAAGCTGTCATCAAGGCTAAGGGTGGGCCAAGACCGTATTGAATTCCAGCACTACCGATGGAGGACGCCACGAACTTGTACGTCATTTTCAGCCAGGTGTCACGATACTTTTTATGACATAGTGTATGCATCAACACTCTAAGGATAAAAGTGAATTTAAAAAAAAGACACACCGTGAAGGAATTATCCGAAAGGAATGGGAATCTGTTGATTTGATTAATATTTACAGACGAACAAAAGATTACAATTTCAGAAAAGTTGCATGATTTATTCACGAGAAAGATCTTCACAAAATGAGCAAATCAGTGACAAACTGGTCCACCTCTTGCCCTTATGCAGGTAATTATTCGGCCTGGCATTAACTGATAGACTCGTTGGGTGTCCTCAAGAGGTGTATCGTGTCAAATTTGTCCAATTTGCGCCTTAGGTCGGTAAATCCAGAGACGGTTGGAGGGCCCTGCCCATAACGTGCCAAACGCTCTCGACTGGGGAGACATCTGGCGACCCTGCTGGTCAATGTGGGGGTTTGGCAAGCCCAAAGAAAAGAAGTAGAAACTATCCTGTGTACTGGCGCACAATTAGCGTGCTGAATTGTAGGCTCAGGGTAGCTAGCCATGAATGGCAACAAAACGTGGTATACAATATGGTCGATGTACCTCTGTGCTGGATGAGAACCAAAGGGGTCCTGCAATGAAAAGGAATAACACCCAGGCAATCAATCCTATTTGGCGGGCCGTATGGCGGGCAACAGTCTGGTCGGTATCCCACCGTGGTCCGTTGCGTCTCCAGACATGTCTTCTGTGTGGAATCTCATTAAAGTAAGAATGTTTTAGTGATCACACCCGCTTCAAAATGAGCCCCGATGACCAGTGAAGAGTGTACAACGCTAGTATCTTCGGTCTGCGGAGCTATACGGAAGGAAGACTGTCGCCAGGGCAATGCTTGGCAGACGGTGACAATACATCCGCTGCTGGTGAACGACTTGTGCAAATAAAGAGTGTGAGGTGGGGGGGTGGGGGGTAGTGGGTGGGGGAAGACTCTTTTCGGAAAATACACGGAGCAGAAGAGTGTCCCAGCACCCAAGGTGCCTACGGTGCCTACTTGCACAGGTGATTGATTCTCGCATAGTGTGCATTTTCAAAAGAGATCGCACGCTCAGAACACCTGTCTTTATAATACAGGTGTGTACCTGCTTCCGTACGTAACGTCTCGGCGTTCAAGTCATCTCATTATAATAATGAACACGGTCCTAAGAAATCAGCACTTTGGAAATTGTTTTAGGCTGAAAATATTCTACTGTAGGCTGAAGATAAGACCAATCTTCAAGGAATACTCCAAACGTGTTAGAATCGGTTGGAACAGTGTGGAGTACGCCTCAATATCAAGATGATTGAATTCCTATCATCGTAAGTAAATGACATGGACATCATCAAGTTGGTATAGATCTTCCAAAGACAAATACCTTGTAGTACATTGGCTCAGAAATCACTGCTGACGGCTCACTCTTTCTCTGAATCACAATTCGCCTTAGCAGTTTATAGAAAAATGATGGACAATGACTGATATTGTTTGTAAAAGGAAGATCCTAGACGAAGTCAGGTCGAAAACATACCTCTCTAAAATAAGTCTTTGCATTGTACGGAGTATACTGGTGACCGCAACAAAACAAGCTGAACAACACTTTACTGTAAGGAACAAAATGCCTCTGTGGAATTCTGGCCTGAAACTTCACGATTATATGATCCGTAATGAAAGTGATAGGCGATACGAAGTGACAGCTATAGTTAAGAAGATGAGTAAAAGCCTTACTATATCGTATGGACACGTTCTTCAAGCAGACAGATAACCAATACGATAAGTCTGTTTTCGTGGGAAATCGATCGTAAACCAACTTTAGGGTGATCAAGGCAGCGTTGGCTAGATACCCTCTACATCAGTAGCGAATCCAGGTATGGTTTGGAGGGCTATTGGGTTCGCCGTCACCAGGTCTATACATTCTTCTTCTTTATCTAGAAAATTCGAAATTTTCTCGCTGTTGCAGTTGGAATTATAACTAAGTAACAAGACTACTTCGTTTAGAGAATTTTGGCATTAAATTTCTATGAACTCAGCCCCGACCACTTCCCCCCTTCCCCAGACGGAGATCCCTCTGCTACACATAGATGAGAAGATAGTGGGTCTCCATCCTGATATAATGCAAGACTGAGCCGAATGGAGCCAGAGCCAAAAGGTCAGAACACACTATACAGCAGAATATACACTGAGAAGAAAGGAGGAGAAGGAGACTACCTTCGCCTTTGTTAAGATCATCGCCCGGTTTATATCTAACTAAGCATCTCCATGAAGCTTTGCCCACATATGCGTTCAACACATAGATGTACACACTCCCCCTAAGTGTCCACATCTTCCTTCCTCTATGTCCACCCCATCCGCCAACCACTATCTATCTGCTCCTTCCACTCTATCTCCTCCTCCCTACACTCTTTATCCCTTGCTTATTCACTCTGACAAGCTATGTAAAGCAGACTGTATGTATAACCCCAGATTGATTTCCACAAAATTTTACACAAAACCAGCAAACTTCCGGGGTATCGCAGCACTCCGTGAATGTTCGAAATTTCCCAGTATATCGCAATACAAAAAGGTATTGATACAATCAATGAAAGATTAGGCAGAAGAAGCGACGCGAACGGTAAAATGTGCGTATCTAGAACTTTAAATTGACACACAATCTTGTAGAGTTTAAAGATGGCGGTGAAAAAAGGTTCACGAAAATCGAGTTTCGCGAAAAACGTAAAAAAGAATGAGTCTTTATGTATTCAGTGCAAAAAAAGTATCGTTGTTCGACCTGGAAAATGTTACTGCTGCGAAGTTAAAGCACAAAACGCAAACGAAATCATTACAAGATCAAAATCTAGTGAAAAAACCGTAGCAAATGCAAATTCAGTGACATCGACATGTAAACATTGCGATGATTTTCGTCTCGTTTTAACTGCAAAAAACAGTGAAATCAGTGAACTTAAAAGGACTGTAGCCTTATTGGAGAAACAGCTGCAACATCTTGGCTGTAAAACTCAACAAACAGAGCATGGTCTGTACCTGGAAGAAATATCGGCTACAAGTGATGTAATCAAAGGAAGAACTACTGTGGAAACCAGTACAAAACTTGGAAATAATAAAGTAAGTGCATCAAATAGTTATAATGACAAACGTGATTCCACAAACAATGTCAATCAGGAACATATGAGTCCAGATAATAATTACAAACAACAACAGCCGTGCACTCTAAATTTTTCGCGCATGTCGCATCCTAAACAAAGAAATGTGATTAAAAAATCAGTCGACTGGCCTCAAGTGTGCAAAAAAGAACGAAAAGTGTTGATTTTTGCCGATAATCATGGACGTCAGATAGCAGAAAAGGTAGCAGATACACAAACTAACGCAAGTGTCCAAGCCTTTGTCAAACCAGGAGCAGGCATTGCAGAAGTGACAAAAACAGTGGTAAAATCGTGTGGAAACCTTAACCCAAAAGACTGTGTCGTAATTTTTGCAGGTGCGAATGATGTTGCCAGAGATAAAGGTAGTGAACTCATCACTGTTCTTGAAAGTGTGCTACCCAAATTAGGCAACACAAATGCAGCTGTTGTAAATCAACCACACAGATACGACCTTCCTCCTTGGTCATGTGTAAATAAGTTAATAGAAAGAGTAAACAAAGAGATAGATACTGTATGCAAAAGTTTCTGTACATGAACTTAATAAATGTAAGCACGTTAGACAGGTCCATGCACACCAGCCATGGCCTTCATTTAAATCACATTGGGAAACAATTTTTGGTTGAAGAAATCTGTCGTCTAGCAAATTGGAATCACAATAGGCCTAATATAGAAGCAGTCCAAAGTACTTTGGACAAATGGGTCATAAAGAAAGATGCAATGTCTTATAAAAAGGGTGAAAGGCATTTTTTAGGGAAGTAGACTGTATCACAAATAAATGTGATGCAGAATTAAATTGCAAATATAGACTGAAGATTGTACACCAGAATGTACAGTCATTAACAAAAAAAGTTGATGAAATAAATATACTCCTCAATAGTGAATGGAAAGATGTTTCAGTGTTATGTTTTTGTGAGCATTGGTTACAAAATGAGTATTTTCAGTACTTAAATATATTACATTTTAACCTTGCAAACTGCTTTTGTAGAATGGAATCAAAACATGGGGGAACTTGTATATATGTAAAAGAAAATGTAGATTATAAGAGTATAAGATCTGTTTGCAAACTTGGTTGTGAAAGGGACTTTGAAATCTCAGCTGTAGAGTTAATGTCTGAAAATACTATTATTTTATGTGTGTATAGATCTTCTGTTAGCAACATAAGTGTTTTTTTCAAAAAATTGGACCTTGCTTTAGGCAAACTTAAGACAACTGGGAAAACAGTGGTACTATGTGGTGATTTTAATAGTGACTTTCTGAGCCATAACCCTCTCAGGGAAACGTTTTTAAATATTATAAAAGCCTACAATCTTTGTCTTACTGTTAGCTCTCCAACACATGTAACTAAAACTAGTGTCACTCTCCTTGATCAGGTATGTGTAAACATGGACAAGTGTACATCAGAAAACTTTGATACCGGGTATAGTGACCACCTTTCACAATTACTGACCATACCTGTAAATCACATTTCGACCAGTATAGAAAATGTTATCCATAAAAGGATTTATAGTGGGAAAAATATTGAATGCTTCCAGTACCTAATCAGTGAACAATCTTGGAGAGAAGTATATGATACCTCTAATACTAACGAAAAGATGGAACATTTTTTGAACATTTTCAAGCATAACTTTGACATATCTTTTCCACAAAGGAAAGTTATTTCCAAGAGCACAGATAGATTCAGAAACTGGATTACATCAGGCATCAGAGTATCTTGTAAAAGGAAGCGGGAACTTTTTCTGCAGTCAAAAACTAACAGCAGTCCAGAATTTATTAATTATTTCAAAAAATACAAGCTAGGTTTGAAACGCATCATAAAGGAGGCAAAAATTAAGGAAAATGACCAATATATTATGAAGTCATCCAATAAAACTAAGTCCATGTGGAAATCTGTGCAGGATCTTACTGGGAAGAAGACAACTCACAAAAATATTGTGATATCACATGATGGCAAGGATGTCACTGACCCTAGGGAAGTTGCAAATAGTTTCAATTCTTACTATGCAACTGTTGCTGGGAAATTAGTGAAGGAAAAATTTGGAAATCCACCTAAGACAACATGGAAAGAACTTTCATCTATTGAAATAAATAATATATCCATGTTCCTCAGTCCAGTAAGCCCAACAGAGCTCCTAAATACCATTAATTCACTGAAGAGTAAGTACTCAACTGGTATTGATGATATTCCAGATTATATTATAAAAATAACAGCAAGACAAATACTTTCACCTTAATTGGACATATGCAATTCATCCTTATCATGTGGTGTCTTCCCTCAGCAACTGAAAATGGCAAAAGTAATACCGCTATATAAAAAAGGTGATCATCAATGTATGGGTAACTATAGGCCTGTGTCTGTATTGTCAGGGTTTTCGAAAATTATTGAAAAAGTGTTCCTTTCAAAACTAATTACATTCTTCGACAAGAATAATATTATTTCTGGATGTCAACGTGGCTTCAGACCACAGAGATCAATTGAAACTGCCACTTTCAATCTGATAAACCATGTCGTAAATGCAGTGGACTACCACAGAAATATCTCAGGTTTATTCTTGGACCTAACAAAAGCTTTTGATGTGATTGATCATTCTATACTCCTGAGGAAGCTCGAATTGTATGGTGTAAGAGGTGTGCCAAATCAGTGGATCAAATCATATTTGGAATATCGTTCTCAGGTAACTGAAATTAAGTACACAGAAGGAAATGAACTCCAGGTACACGTTTCAAAACCATGTGGACTAACTCATGGTGTTCCACAGGGCTCCATTTTAGGTCCCTTTCTTTTTTTGGTCTACATTAACGATTTCCCATCACATGTTAGAGATTCTGAACCAGTACTGTTTGCAGATGACACCAGTCTATTGATTGAAGGGAATAATGAAGAAAATCTTACTGCTTCTGCAAAAGCTATTACAAAAGGAGTGTCTGAATGGTTTACCAGAAACAGGCTAATAGTTAATCCCCAAAAAACTGTACTAATGAATTTCCACACTGATCAAAATAAAAATCCGGCACAACCTGTAATATGTGTAGATAACCAAAACATTAGTTCTGTCAATGAAACTAAATTTCTTGGGATTCATATACAGGAAAATCTTAAATGGAACACTCATATCACAGCCACAAATTCAAAACTTGCAAAAATGAGCTATGTGGTAAGAATTCTCTGGAACAGTACTAGTGCAGAAACAGTTAGGGCTGTATACTTTGCTCGTGTACATTCAATACTGAAGTACGGTATCATTTTCTGGGGAAATGTACATCAGGCCATAACAGTTTTCAGGAAACAAAAGGCAATTATAAGAATAATGAAACAAGTGAGCAGCAGAAAATCATGCAAACCTTTCTTTAAAGATCTAAAGATCCTACCCCTTCCCTGCATTTATATACTGGAAATAGTCACGCATGTCAAAAAAAGCATACTGAGAAAAGAAAACCTATTTCCTCAAAACAAAAGTGTCCATGATTACAGTACCAGGTCAGACAGTGACATACATGTCAATCATTGTAACACCACATTATGCCAAAAAGGTGTATATCATGCAGGAACAATACTTTACAACAGATTACCAAGACATATAAAATCTCTTACTGAACTACAAAGCTTTAAAAAGTCTGTGACATCCTACCTTCTGAAATACTGCTACTATTCAGACTCACAGTATCTTATGCAAGAAAAAATGTAATTTGTATCTTTAATTGCAGAAACAAGTTATAAATATACAGTATTTCAAAAATTTGTAATTATTAACTGTATAGATCCAATTTGTCATAAAAATTTATAAAATTTATGTTTGATATTTGAAAACCCAATAGCCAAAAAAGGTTTTCTGTCCAATATCCTGTGTACAATATATGTACTTAAAAAGAGATTTATATGGACAAATAAATAAATAAATAAATAAATATAACTTCCCAGCTCTAACAGGAGCGGAGATACATGCAGAAAAGTTTTTTTTATTCAGCCCCTGCAGTACAGGCTGCCCTGCACGACAGGTATTTTGTGTTGTAGTAGTATCAGCCTGCTTATCGACATTTTTGCAAGAGTTACATGAGCGGATTGGCTTCGTTAAAGGAAGGTTGAAATTGCAAGTGGTGTGATGGACAGGAGGGGATGGACGGAGAGAGAGAGAGAGAGAGAGAGAGAGAGAGAGAGAGATTAGGAACTACGATTGGCGTTATCGGTATCTGAAATTGTAATACGGGTATAGAGAAAAAGGTGATAATGATGAAAACTTAGTCATTATTCGCCTACAAACGTCTTTAGTGTTCAATGTTTCTATGGCTATAAGGGGACCTTCTTCAAGATTTCGTTGGTGTTTAAGGATGGCTGAACACTATGGAAAAACAGTGTTACAAACACTTATAAAGGGTCACTTTCCTACGCATTTTCAAAGTGGAGTAAGTGGGTAAAATTTTGGTAGCTAATGTTGGTGAGAACGGGTTTTTAGGAATCTAAGCTTGTTACCCAAGAAGAGTAATAATTACATAAAGAAACTCCATAAAAATTCGAAATGTGGGAGAATGAGTACAATTTCAGTAAAGGTGATGGGCACAATCTTCCGTCTTTGTACCTACCTGCTGCCAAAGACGTAAACATCCAGCTGTGGCAAGTGAGAAATCCGAACAACTAACAGAAACGAAGGAGTTGTCTGTTTCAGTATCTGCTTTCAATATTTATCCAATGTAGCTGCTCCACCGATGGCAGCCTGAAGTTTTTTGCCCAGTAATTACGCTTCTCCCAAAAAGAATGGGAAACTAGGTTTTTAAGAATCCTCAAGAAGATCACAGTAGAGGACTCGAAACACCTAGCAACGAAGAACTTAGAAGAGGAATATGCCATGCCTTATGAAAGGGAAGGTTTCACTATTCAACGACAGTGGCCACACAAGCACGAAGACTTGTATAAAGAAATGGTGTCCGCCTTCATTTGGTTAGGTTGTTACACAAGTTTTGTAGCGATTTCCCGTAAGTTTAATAAACACATCAGGTACACATGATAGAGAATTTATTAATGAATAGTGTATTATTTTTCCCTGTTTACAACAGTCTGGAAACGCTGGGGTAACTTAGGAAATTACTTGGTTTTGTTTCGGAGAACTCGTCGAGCCATGTTCGGAGCGCATTTTCATCCGAAAAGGTAGTTCCTTGAAAGGTGTACCGTAGAGGGCAGGAAAGGTGAAGATCTGAGGGTGCAAGGTAAGGCAATTAACGTGGGTACGAAATGACATCCCAAACCGGTTATTTTGGGCGCTCGCTGATCATTGTACGGGGGTTCCTGCTTTTTTTGGGCTCACGTTCTCTTCCTTATGTTAGCGTAAAAACACGATTTCCCATCGCTAGTAACGATACTGGATAGAAATGTTCGGTGCTATTTGCGAGCCAACTGATGACGAGCAAGCAACCGTTGAATTTTGTGATTTTTGCTTAAGAGCCCGCTGTAACAATACACCGGCTTTTTGAACCATCTTCCTTGCTTGCAAATGTCACAAGACGGTGGTCTGATCACATTTCATCACATTTTCCAATTCTCGAGTACAGTAACGTGAATCATTGTAGATTAATGGGTTCAAACGATCTTCGCCAGACCCCGAAGATCGTCCTGAACGGGAGAGTCAAAACTATCCTCCTTAAAACGAGGAAATCATTTTCTTACCGTGCTCTATCCAATGGCATTATCTCCACACATGGCGCAAATGTTTCCGTTTGCCTCCTCCGTTGTCACCCCTCTACTGAACTCAAACAGAAGAATATATCGGAAATGTTCCGATTTCTCCACTTGGAGCTCAAATTTCTTGCGTCCACAGCTCTACTCACTATATGGAAATGATAATATGTAGCCTCAAATAGCAATGGTGAACTACAATAACCGGCCGGAGTAGCCGAGCGGTCCTAGGCGCTACAGTCTGGAACCGCGCGACCGCGACGGTCGCAGGTTCGAATCTTGCCTCGGGCATGGATGTGTGTGATGTCCTTAGGTTAGTTAGGTTTAAGTAGTTGTAAGTTCTAGGGGACTGATGACCTCAGCAGTTAAGTCCCATAGTGCTCAGAGCCATTTTTGAACTACAATAAATAAACCCATAATAAACGGAATCCCAGTATGCAAAGAAAAAACGCAACGAACTTAGACATGAATCTTATATTATAGCACTGGTGCCTTCGGACGTCATGTCTTCAGTTACGATCTTCATTTCCCCCCATCTCGTATATCAGCCCAGCTTTATTAAAAATTAGAGTCGCATTAACTGGGGCGTAGCATATTCACGAGAAGAACGTGAAAGTAGCTGCGAGGGTGTGAGTGTGGTGACGAGAGCCGGAGACGCCTTGTGCGTCACACCTGCCCCCCGAGGCGGGGCAGCGGCGGACAATGGCGGTCCGCGGGCGACTCTGAAGATGAGAGGCCGGGCAGGCGCCGAAACAGCCGCGCACAATGGGGTCGGCCGGCCGCCGCGAGCGCCGCCAACAAAGGTCCGGCAAACATTACTCCTGCGAGCGTGTGCCGCCATTGTGCCAGCCGCGCCGCTTCCTCCGCCGCCGCCGCCGACAGCGCCGCGACGCCAAGTCGCCTCTTTCCTCCGCCTCATCGCGGCCCGCCCCTTCATAATTACGCGGCGGCGGCTGGCTGCGTGCTGTGGAGAGCCGCATAATTTGCTAACGCCTACATCAGCGGGGAGAGGTTGAGGTCGCGGAAGGGGTTGAGGCTTCCGCGGTGGCGCGCGAGATTAACTGCGCCCCCGAGCCCTTGTGCCGCCGGTCCACGGCCACTGCCGAGGATCGCCGTCTCCGCTGCTGCTCCTCACCACAAGCTGCTCTTTCACTGGCGATTCATTTGCGTCGTGGCGACCGGAGCGGTATTCCACACAGAGCTTAACTGGTTGTACGTGCTCACCTGTCTCCTGTTGCTTCTAGCTCACACACCGTGCCAAGGCTGGCGATGGACATCTACATCTACATTTATACTCCGCAAGCAAGCCAACGGTGTGTGGCGGAGGGCAATTTACGTGCCACTATGATTTCCTCCCTTTCCGGTTCCAGTTGCATATGGTTCGCGAGAAGAGCGACTGCCGGAAAGCCTCCGTGCTCGCTCGAATCTCTCTGATTTTACAGTCGTGATCTCCTCGGGAGGTATAAGTAGGGGGAAGCAATATATTTGATACCTCATCCAGCAACGCACCCTCTCGAAACCTGGACAGCAAGCTACACCGCGATGCAGAGCGCCTCTCCTGCAGAGTCTGCCACATGAGTTTGCTAAACATCTCCGTAACGCTATCACGCTTACCAAATAACCCTGTGACGAAACGCGCTGCTCTTCTTTGGATTTTCTCTATCTCCTCCGTTAACCCGACCTGGTATGGATCCCACACTCATGAGCAATACTCAAGTATAGGTCGAATGAGTGTTTTGTAAGCAAGCTCCTTCGTTGATGGACTACATTTTTTAAGGACTCTCCCAATGAATCTCAACCTGGTACCCACCTAACCAATAATCAATTTTATATGATCATTCCACTTCAAATCGTTCCGCACGCATACTCCCAGATATTTTACAGAAGTAACTGGTACCAGTGTTTGTTCCGCTATCATATAATCATACAATAAAGGATCCTTCTTTCTATGTATTCGCAATACGTTACATTTGTCTATGTTAAGGGTCAGTAGCCACTCCCTGCACCAAGTGCCTATTCGCTGCAGATCTTCCTGCATTTCGCTACAATTTTCTATTGCTGCAACTTTTCTGTATACTACAGCATCATTCGCGAAAAGCCTCATGGAACTTCCGACACTATCTACTAGGTCATTTATGTATATTGTGAAAAGCAATGGTCCCATAACACTCCCCTATGGCACCACAGAGGTTTCTTTAACGTCTGTAGACGTCTCTCCATTGAGAATTATTTCCATGTCAGCCATTTTTTCGTTTGTGCGAGGATTTAGAGAAGGAAATGCAGTGCGGTCTTCCTCTGTGAAACAGCTTTGTAAAAAGGTGTATAGTATTTCAGCTTTACGTGTGTCATCCTCTGTTTCAATGCCATCATCATCCCGGAGTGTCTGGATATGCTGTTTCGAGCCACTGACTAATTTCACGTAAGACCAGAACTTCCTAGAATTTTCTGTCAAGTCGGTACATAGATTTTTACTTTCTAATTCACTGAACGCTTCACGCATAGCCGTCCTTACGCTAACTTTGACGTCGTTTAGCTTCTGTTTGTCTGAGAGGTTTTGGCTGCGTTTAAACTTGCAGTGAAGCTCTCCTTGCTTTCGCAGTTCTCCAGACGAAGCACACCGGAAGATGCAGTGGCGTACAAAACTGAAGGACGATGTGTGTCACTCCCAAGAAAAATAGCTCAATCAATACGCAATGACCGAAAGAAGAATGACGCTTTTATACAGGGAATATAGTTACACTGAAGTCGTTGCGATTCATCTTGGTCCCTGAAGAGGATGAGCCGTGCACGGCCGTGACCATGCCATTTGTTGTTTGTCATCTTCTATTACGGTACTGCAGCCTCGTTTTCTTATTCCATTTACTGGCGTCACTAACTTCCTGCCCTACTTGCCCGTAAGTGGCAGTAGCAGCAGCGCGTATCGATAGTGTCGTACCATCTCCGGAGCGACCGATAGTATTTCCGGGCCATCTTATGTTGGTAAAGCCTTCTAGATACAAGGCCTACGCACAGTGGCCATATTGCCACGTGACATCACAAACTGTTGGCCATCTTATCTTCAGTCGGCAGTCCTGTTGGCGTGTATGTTGTGTTGAAAGTGTGTGACACGTGAGAGTGATATAAATTTCATACAGTATTCTCCTACAGTTCTGCGAAGTATGGGATACAAGTGCTGCGTTCCCTTTTCCCAGGGGAATTATAAATCCCAAAAAGGCATGAAAGTGCACATGTTTCGATTTCTCAAATGTGTGAAGTTGAGCAATCGCTGGATTGCAGCTATTCCCAGACAGGAATTTGTGTCCACGCATCATTCCAGGGTAAGTAAATAACAAAAAATTTGTAGCGTATTATTTGTTTGCTGGTCCGGTGGAGCTGAACTGATCTGGTTGGTTGGTTCGTCGGCTGGCTCTCGGTTGGGTTGCCTTCCGATTAAGAGGTTGTCTGTTTAGCTGCCTGTGTGATAGTGTTACCTTACCAGGCCGATCCTTGAAACCTTCTGAGCGCCGCTCCTTGGTTTTACATAGTAATTTCCTTTTTAGTCTTAAGTACTCTGTGTGACCTTCAGCCGAGTTTCAGCTTATTAAAATTGTAAAGCTTCTTCTTAGGCCTCAAGCCGTATATTTGTAAGTTGATACGAGTCCTTTTGCCGAGTTTTCAACCTTTTCAGATCAAAAGTTGTAAAATTTTGTCTAGGCCTTAAGCCGTAAGAAATATTTACCTGTTTCTATGTGGCCTTCAGCCGAGTTTGGTGTGAAGAATTTTAGGCTAAAGCCTTTAACATATTTTAGTTGAAAATTAGAAGCTCTTCTCTTTAGGCTTAACCCATAAAATTGTTTTCTGCATGGTGTGTAGCCTTCAGCCGAGTTTAAATTATCTTAAATTAAAAATTCGAAATCCTTGACTTGCGTTTAAGTCGTAAGATTGTTATTCCTTAGTATGAGGCCTTCAGCCGAGTTTTACAGGAAATATTTCAAGATAAGGCCTTCAGCCTTTCAAGTTGGAAGCTCTTCTTCCTAGGCCTTAAGCCGTTAAATTGTTTTGTTGATACATCTACATCTACATTTATACTCCGCAAGCCACCCAACGGTGTGTGGTGGAGGGCACTTTACGTGCCACTGTCATTACGTCCCTTTCCTGTTCCAGTCGCGTATGGTTCGCGGGAAGAACGACTGCCGGAAAGCCTCCGTGCGCGCTCGAATCTCTCTAATTTTACATTCGTGATCCCCTCGGGAGGTGTAAGTAGAGGGAAGCAATATATTCGATATGCGGCCTTCAACCGAGTTTTCAGCTTGTTTAGATTAAACATTGAAAATCTTTGTCTCGGCCTTAAGCCGTAACACTGTTCTTGATTAATATGTGGCCTTCAGCCGAGATCTGTGGGAAAAATTTAAGCTAAGACTTTCAGCCTATTTGTATTGAAGATAATTTTTTTTTCTAAAGAAGTGAAACCAGAACAACACCTGTACCTCAATTCCATGCTTAAGTCTTGTGCCTTGGATTTTAGATGTGGCCTTCCGCCGATCTAAATTATATCAAAGGAGATATTTCGCTAAAACCTTGAGAGTTTTTTATTCTTGCTTGTGTGATGAAGTTTGTGTGTTGAGTGCAACTGACAATAACTTGTTTTGGCCCATTTCCACAAAAATAACCTCATCTGCTGTGTCCTGCTGGCCCAGGGATTTCAGACGACACATGATTATTAATAATGCATCTGATCGCTACGGATGGCGACGTGTGCTGTTTGATGTGCTCCCATGTTGGACACAAATCTGGTAATTTCTAGCGATAGGGCGTTTCATTCCTCCAACAATGCGGTTGAAAAATGGTGTATGGTCGCTGGTTACCTTACAACTGTAAGAAGAGACGAACTACGTGTGGTGCAGAAACTGTCGTCGAAGGAAAGTATACCATGAGTAGGAACGATTATCGAACAAGTTAACAGAGTAAACTGAAGATTTAGTTAACTTGTATTTCTCCAAGTGTACGGAGACTCTTTACAAATAAAGCAGAAAGTAACAGAGGGGAGCCATCACAATGTCAACAAGGATGAGGCTCCCAATGTAAGTACGAATACTGCTGTCGAAGCGAAGAGGCTCCAAGTGCGAATGGGTGTCTGGCTGCCGCTGGCCATCCTACATTGTGATGGCAGAGGACGGTCTTTGTCCAGATCCTCTGGAGGCGTGGGTCAGAGGGCACGCACCATTGGGTTCACCAGATTCTGCGCGACTGCTATCAGCATCTAATGGATACCGACAATTCAAATTTAAAGCTGCCATTAGAGTGGTACCAATACGTTATATGACTGTTTGTGGATGTGCTACAGTACATCTCCCAATGCATCGCACACGTACTCGATGGGATTTTAGTTGGCGGAATGGTCAGACCGGTCCGTACGCTACTCCACCTGCGATGTTCGATGCGGTCGTGCAATACCACCCATAAAGATGAAGTGAAGGCCGAATTTACCAGTGAAAACATGCACGTTGGGGAGGAACACAATGTCACAATAACACCGACCCATGAGTGTCCCAAGTTCAAAGATTCAGTGGTCATTCAGCCTATGCAACATTATGCCTCCCCACACCCTACCACTTGGACTACCAAAACGATCATGTTCAAGAATGCTGAACATACAACTATGAGGTGAGAGGTAGGAACAAGTAATGCACTCTACCTTCACTGTGTGGCCACATTACAAGAGTATCATTCAGATATTGCTGGAAGACTTTTAAGTTCTGCCGACTCTACTGCCCAAAGCTCAAAGCTACCAATAAAAAAGTTACCTACCCTAGGAGAAAGTGCACTGTCGATAGCGTGCATTAGTCACGGTATCAGATCACCCCAAAATGGGCAACGTGAATCGGTAGCACAGACAACAACAACGTCTTTACGCTGAAGCAATACCGTGTGCAGTGTTTCATTTCGGGACCTCAGCTGCAGCAGTCAAAATGGTTGCGTATGACCAACGAGTTGTTAAAGTTTAAGATTAAATTGTATTGTGTGTTCATACTGATTACTGTACCTCAAGAGAACATTTTATTAATTAGTGCATCAACTGATACCTTGCTACTCCATGACAGCTATAAATTATCCAATATTTCTGTGGCAAAAAGATGTGTCAAAGTTAAGTAAATCTTCATTAAATGATACAATAAAGTGAAGTAACACTTCATGAATTCTAGTTTTATGAGCTATCTCACAGAGCAATCAAAGAACACGCAGCTATGGCCAGACGAAAGTAGTTCTGAACGGCCACAACAGTAGGAACATAAGCGCTTGCACTGGTGACAGTTTTAGGTATAGTCAGTGACGTGCACCAGCGATCTCCAGTGTATAACTCATCTGAAGATAGCCCAGTAGTTTTCAGTCGAAAGATTGTGGTAACCCGGAACTTCACGTAGTAGTGATTACGCCTGAAAAACTTCATCATTCACTTCATAGAAGTTCCCCGGGGTACCTTGGGGGATTAGCACATTTCAAGATATCATGAAGGAATGGCTTTGCTGTTGACTGGGGAACGGTTTTCAGAATGAATCATACGGTTTGCAGCAGAGTCAGCACTAGTTCTAAAGTTTTGAGCAAAAGTCAAAGCAGGAACCAAAGCAGGGCTACTATCTCTCCGCTACCTTCCATATTTTCCTCTTCTGAGTGCTAATCCCTCATGGTTTGTAGCGCATTTCCTTCGAGGTCTGAAAGGGGGAGTAGAAGTGCTGGCGGAAGTAACACTGTCAGGTCGGGTCCTGGTTGGTGCCCGGACAGTCGAGCAAGTAAGAGGATTACCCACGGAATGCAAGACTGCGAGTCGGAGCCCTGCACACAGAATTAATCATTCACGAAGATTTTTACATCCCTTTGCATGTGTGCGTATGTGTGGGAGGGAGTCTGTGGCGATCGCGTCAATGTGGAATATACTGCTACCGATACGTTCATATTGGTATTTTAGTAATCTAGCGGCGAAGCCTTGGCTTATGATAGCTAGAGTTCCTTTGGCATGCCGCAAGAGGGTGCAAGATCGGCATGCACTGGTATTAAAACCACGTGCAAGCACAGTACGGAGTGAAAGGTTTGAGCAGTATAATAGGCAGGTAGTCTTGCAGCGAAGCACGTCAAGCTAGCGCAGGAAAGTTACAAGTGGCAATTAGAAAAGCAGCAGGCATTCCTGTTGGGAAGTTGATGGGAAGTCACATGCAAAGTCGTCTGAGTTTTCAGGGTATTTCCACAGCTCGTTTGGAGCATTTTCTTAGGATAAACCATGTAATTCTACCATGAAGGTACCAGGTGGTTATAGTTAAAGTGCAGCTACTCACAGTGGCCCAGTGTGGTAGTGAAATTTAGCAGTTGTTCTAATACAAAACCGATTTAAACTGGAAAAAAAATTAGTTATAAATCTGGCCACAAGGAGTAAATCCTGCTCTGTGAAGTCAACGACGGTGTATATAAATGTTTCCAGTTGTAGTGAATTACGAACGAGACATTGGAAGAAAAGATCAAACAAGAGAGAGAGAGAGAGAGAGAGAGAGAAAGGGGCATAAGGCTAGTTCAATTATTAACTGCTGCTCACAAAATTTGTTCGATATAAATACTGGAGACATTGGCCAGATCCTGTACGGCGCCAGATTTGCGTATGGTCGCCAAAGTCGGTAATAATTCTCTTCCAATGTGATTTGGTTCCTCATTACTGCCATATTGTAATTACGACCCACACAGACATTCTTAGGTAGCTGCACTTCAATGAAAGCCACCGGTATTCCACTGAGGTGTATCTGCTGCGAGACCATTGTGGCAGTCATTGTTGTCATACGACGGAAACTAACGGTGGGCTACCATCTGTTATAATAGTTCTTAACGAGGCCTTATTTTGCCAGAGGCTAGTGACATAGTTCTCACGTGAATCAGTCATGGTAGTGTTCGTGTCAGTTGTGCTGCCGTAGCATTTGTACTTCTATTTCTATAGTGGTCGTTGACACATTAGGTATCAACCACTGCGGTACAAGGCGGCAGATTTGTGTGTTCTTTTTTATTATGGATATCAAAGGGAGTGCCAGAGATAACTTGGGTGTGCTGCTGTGGTTGAAAAATGTCTGTAAATACTGTACCGTCTGTGTAGTATCTTGTAGTAAACTACTTTTTGTTCAGCAGCCTGAAAGGATACTTGGTTTCAATGTGTGCGACGTGTACAAAGGAAACGCATACTTAGTACTGGAGCATAGATTTGACAAGTTCGTTTACGCGGTTACATTGTGAAGAAAGGTGTAACACGGTACGTTCTCTTAAATTGTTTTAAGATGTTACAGTATGTGTGGTTTTAGAACTATGGAACTTATTTGTTTTATAGTACCTATATCTAGTGGATCGACTTGTTGGGATCTGTGCCGAATGCAAATATGTTCATACCAGTTTCTGAACGAAGTTTCCCAGGATCAGAGCTTGACCCTCTTCGTCTGTTACTACCCTGCCTCTTGGTATCGCTCAGAAACTGTAAGTTATGATCTTATTGGAAACAGTTATTAAATTGACTCATTTGCTCATTGGCGCCGTTAAACTGTTTCGCTGTTTTCTATCGGTGCTTTGAAATGCATTTTTGATGTTACCTTACGTGCGCATTTAAACTATCCTGATCTTTGGTATGTCTTAATTACAGGTGCTTTTACATAAGATTTATTCTCTGTCTGGTTGCCTGTTTTGTTCGTCGGTACCTGTAAACTACCCGCGTGTGCCTTATGTAAACTGTTTGGGTAAAATAAATTTAGAAACTCTCCTTCTGAGTGTGGATTCGGCCGACTACCGCTTCCGAATTCCCGCATCCTTAGCATTCCTGTTATGAGTCGGCCGCTTCTTCAAGATATCCTTCTCCCTGCCATCTCCCATTTTTCGTTAAACGTTTCTGTTTATGATCAACAGCAAATACACTTAGTAAGAAGGAAGATTAGGTCTCCTCTTCATCTCATTGTCTAATGATATATGACGTTTTCAGAGTCAAACATGCTGTTTATACTGATTTAGACGCTATCAGCCTCATCAGAAATAGTATCGTGATATGAAACTAAAATGTAAAGTGTGATATCTCCTTACGCGTTACAGCAAAACTCGAAGTAGTTGAAGATGACGGCTGGGTAGATCGTTGAAACATTTTGCGTAAATTGGAAACGACGACGCGACATAATACGCGGAAGAGCACCAACACTTAAGATAATTATATCGGTTACTTAAAAATGGTTACGAGAGACCAAGATGGGTAGCTAAAGACTTCAGTTTGCGTTTACAGTATATCTTGGTAAAGAACGCCACTTTCTTCAGAATCGAGACTCTGCCAAATACAAAAAAAGGGGCTTCTGCCGAATGTATTTTAAAACTTTTTCGTTCCTTATGGTTGACTGGGTTATAGAATCGTACCAACACCTGCCGACATATGCGATTGTAGTCTTTCTCGGCGTATTCCAACGATGAATTCTTCTCGGGTTATCAACCGAGTGGTGGCGTCGTCTTTTTGCAGCGTTTCGGTGAGTTCCATTGTATGTAGGCTGTTTAGGTTGTAACGCCGAAAATGCATATCCTCCTATTTCCATCTATTGCACTACAAATTTTTTTCCGTATTTTGTCACCTGCAGATATGACATTTCTGTCTCTTTATATACTGTAACTGTTTTACTGTTTGTATATATATATATATATATTTGTGCATTTATGGCGATGTATAACTGGTTTCTTTTGTAAATATTATTTGTATTTTTACGCTGGGACTTGCCTAGGGATAACTATGCTATCGAGCTACTATTACATCGATAAGTCGTGTGGAGAACCAAAGTGTTTAGGATCTTTGATAGTGTTAACTCTGGCGCGTGGAGCGCGGGCAGAGCGGAGTCTGGCTGGAGGAGGGCAGTGGAGCAGGTGTGTCGTGTGACGCTCCCGCGAGTTGCCGCGCTTTCGGGGTTTGGCAGCATGAAATTGCGCTCGACTTGCTATGATAGTTTCTGACATGGTGTCGCGGACGGGGAGCACTAGCAGGCGCACATCAAGAGCCCGTTTCGCCTGGTGACACTGTCCAGAAGAAGGCGCGCCAACATCCAGCTTCTGCAACAACGACGGCCGACAATAAGTGATTGTCGCCACCTCCTCGATCGACGACTTCAAACCTTCAATCAACCAACAAGGAAGACTGAAAGCACGTAAAGTTTTGGAACTGTATGGCAGACCTCAGCTTTTGAAACTGTTCAAATCACAAAATTACAGCAATGTAGCATGAACCTTTGTTGCTCATTGTCCCAATTGCATTACCAAGCAGGGTCCCTTCCTTTTCCGGAATGAACCCGAGTGTCGTTGAAATTCATACACCAGCATTAAAGTAATATCATTCCATTTCACTGCTTTAATTTCAAAGGTCAGTTAAGGTATTCATAGCTGGCTACAATATTTAGATTACATAAGCACAAATTAAGAGTGCGAGTTTTGTTAGCATATTTTAGCTTACTTGTGACTGCAGCTCAGCTTGGTACATACTAAATGTTACTATTGTTAATTGTCCAGAATCATTTAATTCAAGTTCAAAGTTAAATCTCTTATTTCTAAATTGCGTAGATTCAAGTAGCTTTTGAAATGATTGTTGAGGTAGCCCAATTCTAACCTTATTTTACTGAATTTTGATGTGCTTCAGAAACAAAGCTCACTATTAATTTCAGTTACTAAATTAACTTTCAATTTTCCGGTTTTATTAATTCCTTTGCTAAATTAAGTCAGAGTGTAGCGAAATTTATTACTTCTGACAAACTTTCAGTTTTCACACTACACGTGTCAACCTTCAGTTGCCACGCTTCTAGTGCTAATTATATGTGTAATAACCTTTCTTTTTCAGGTACTATAGTAATTGTCCATAGGGCAGGCGACCGTAATTTCCCCCAAATCTCAAATATCTAATTACCGCTAGTTAATTGTTAACGTAACGGCTGCACATTTACTTTCTTTATTAACTTTACCCCTTTTCAAAATTAATTTCCACCAGTTACATTTGCATGCTTCCTTTCATTTAGATGTAACACTTACCTCCCTCTTTACCGACAGATTAACTTCGGTGACGATTGCTTTTCCCAAATTTCCATTTGGTACACGCGGTTTAATTTTTACTGTCATTAAGGTCGATAAGTGAGGGGGAGGTTACACGTGGCGACCTGGTGACAGAACAATCTTCAAATTTGAGGTTGTTCTGGACACGAATTTTGCATTGTGTAAATCTCGTAACAAAGTACTGGTTACGAACAGGCCGTTACGTCAGCGAGAATAAGTAGAGGGAGTAATTCTAATTATATTTGAGATTTGGCATTTGTACTGAAAGTTATTAAAATGAGTGAAGGCAACAATAACCAAAATTTGGTAGACTTGGATACGGAACAATCGGTCGAACAGTGGGAAACGCGCCCCGCGGTACCCATTGTTCAGGGGCAAGCGGCTAGCATGAAAGACGCGACCGCCGAAACGCAACAAAGAGTTGAAATGGAATTCCAAACTTTAGAAAATGTTTCTGAATCGGAAGTGATAATCAAATCTGAACCCCTTGATGACGAATACGGAGAGACAATTAAAGAGGCACCCGCTACGGAAGTAAAACCGCTGGTTTCCGGGAATTTAGCTGATTTATTGAATGTTTTGATTAACGAAATCAAGAGTCAATCGGCAGAAATTAAAGCTCAGGCTTCCAAGCAAGAAGCTCAGTCTGCCAAGCAAGAAGCTCAGTATGAAAAAATTGAACGGAAGCTAGATAATCAGAACAAAGCTATTAATGTTGTTAACAACAATGTTGGAGTTGTTAACACAAAAGTTGATAAAATCAAAGAAGATATTGTTGTAATTAATACCGAAATCGGTAATCTTAAACAGGAAATGATAAGCGTTCAGGCGGAAATTGCGAGCATAAATACTCGTTTTGATTCCGAAATTAGCAGAATAGAGAAAAGTGTAGGAGAAGCAGTTGCTCCAATCATCGAGAATAGGGTGACGGAACAAATTCAGTTAGTGAAAAAAGAGGATCAACAGAAGGTGGAAACTTTAAAAGCTTCAGTTTCCGAAGTAGATACTAAAGTGAGGAAGCAGGCTAATACCTGCGAAGAGAAAAAGAGGGAAGTGGAAACGCTTGTGACAACCACTTGCCAAGTAATTACGAGAGTTCCGGAATTAGAAAAGAAACTTGACGATAAACAGAGCTATGTGCCAATCAGTGCACATAGTTCGGAATTGTTGACGAAAGAGGAGCGGTTCGACCCCTTGAAAAAAGGCGGTATACACGCGACGGATTTCATTAAAAATTGTGAAAGACTTTTACCCAGATCATGGACTAATGAGAGAAAAATTAATGCGGTTATTGACGTGCTGGCTGGTGATGCCAAGCGTTGGGGCCTAAACCTCAACATTACGAACCTGGCTTTTGACGAGTTGAAAAATTTGTTTCTGGCTGAATACTGGTCAGAGCAAAAACAGAAAAGTGTCTGGCGCGAATTTGTCGTATCGAGGCCTTTCGATGCCAATTCGCGTGGCTCGATGAAGGAGTTTTGTGAGGGCTGGATCCGCAAGTTGGGATATTTGCGTGATCGCCGCACGGAATCCGAAATAGCCTGGGAACTCTACAAGAAGCTTCCAGATGATACAAAACGCTACATACGAAGCAATTACAAGACAATCAATGATTTCCTGGAAAGAGTTGAGGACGAGGACAATTGGCGCAATAATCGCGACAGTGGTAGAGGCCGTGGTAACAACAACGGGTACCACAACAACCACAACAACGATAACCATGGGAATAATGCATACCGCAACCATGGCAGCAATTACAATAATGGTTCGGACCGTAATAACAATCGGTACAATGCAAATAATAACACGAATGACGGAAACCATTATCATAGTAACGTGATAAGGGCTTCGCAGAATAGTAGTAACTCCAGAGGGTGCGGTAAGCCGCCTCAGCAGCATCCGGGGAGCAGATCTGCTGGGACGAGACAGGGAAACCATTAGCCGCGCCGGTGAGGGGCCTACCGGGCGTGGAGAAATTTTGGCGGCCCAACAACAGTAGAAAACCGAGGTGTCGTCGTTATGAAAAGTCTGTCTAGGTTACACGAACATCTTCAGACAATGTGGGGCACGTGTAACGCCGGAAATGCATATCCTCCTATTTCCATCTATTGCACTGCAAATTTTTTTCCTTGTTTTGTCACCTGAAGATATGACATTTCTGTCTCTTTATATACTGTAATTGTTTTACTGTTTATATATATATATATATATATATATATATATATATATATATATATATATTTGTGCATTTATGGCGATGTATAACTCGTTTCTTTTGTAAATATTATTTGTATTTTTACGCTGGGTCTTGCCTAGGGAAAACTATGGTTCAAATGGTTCAAATGGCTCTGAGCACTATGGGACTCAACTGCTGAGGTCATTAGTCCCCTAGAACTTAGAACTAGTTAAACCTAACTAACCTAAGGACATCACAAACATCCATGCCCGAGGCAGGATTCGAACCTTTAACCGCACGGCCACTTCGGCCGGCGGGAAAACTATCCTATCGAACTACTATTACATAGATAGGTCGTGTGGAGAACCAAAGTGTTTAGGATCTTTGATAGTGTTAACTCCGGCGCGTGGAGCGCGGGCAGAGCGGAGTCTGGCTGGAGGAGGGCAGTGGAGCAGGTGTGTCGTGTGACACTCCCGCGAGTTGCCGCGCTTTCGGGGTTTGGCAGCATGTAATTGCGCTCGACTTGCTATGATAGTTTCTGACACGGTGTCGCGGACGGGAAGCATTAGCTGGCGCACATCAAGAGCCCGTTTCGCCTGGTGACACTGTCCAGAAGAAGGCGCGCCAACATCCAGCTTCTGCAACAGCGACGGCCTACAATAAGTGATTGTCGCCACCTCCTCGATCGACGACTTCAAACCTTCAATCAACCAACAAGGAAGACTGAAAGCACGTAAAGTTTTGGAACTGTATGGCAGACCTCAGCTTTTGAAACTGTTCAAATCACAAAATTACAGCAATGTAGCATGAACCTTTGTTGCTCATTGTCCCAATTGCATTACCAAGCAGGGTCCCTTCCTTTTCCGGAATGAACCCGAGTGTCGTTGAAATTCATGCGCCACCATTAAAGTAATATTCCATTTCACTGCTTTAATTTCAAAGTTCAGTTAAGGTATTCATAGCTGGCTACAATATTTGGATTACACAAGCACAAATTAAGAGTGCGAGTTTTGCTAGCATATTTTAGCTTACCTGTGACTGCAGCTCAGCTTGGTACGTACTAAATGTTACTATTGTTAATTGTCCAGAATCATTTAATTCAAGTTCAAAGCTAAATCTCTTATTTCTAAATTGCGTAGATTCAAGTAGCTTTTGAAATGATTGTTGAGGTAGCCCAATTCTAACCTTAATTTACTGAATTTTGATGTGCTTCAGAAACAAAGCTCACTATTAATTTCAGTCACTAAATTAACTTTCAATTTTCCGGTTTTATTAATTATTTTGCTAAATTAAGTCAGAGTGTAGCGAAATTTATTACTTCTGACAATCTTTCAGTTTTCACACTACACGTGTCAACCTTCAGTTGCCACGCTTCTAGTGCTAATTATATGTGTAATAACCTTTCTTTTTCAGTTACTATAGTAGTTTTCCATAGGACAGGCGACCGCAATTTCCCCCAAATCTCAAATATCTAATTACCGCTAGTTAATTGTTAACGTAACGGCCGCACATTTACTTTCTTTATTAACTTTACCCCGTTTCAAAATTAATTTCCACCAGTTTCATTTACATTTTTCCTTTCATTTAGATGTAACCCTTACCTCCCTCTTTACCGATAGATTTACTTCGGTGACGATTGCTTTTTCTAAATTTCCATTAGGTACACGCGGTTTAATTTTTCACTGTCATTAAGGTCGATAAGTGAGGGGGAGGTTACAAGGTTTTTATATTGGTAACGCAACGTAGCGCTCTATATGAAAATCACTGGCTGTGCTGTGTGCACTCTGTGGCTGGTTTTCATTGTTGTTTGCTATTATACTATTGGGCAGTTGGCTGTTAACAGCGCGTAGCGTTGCGCAATTGGAGGCGGGCCGCCAGCAGTGGAGGATGTGGGGAGAGAGAAGGCGTAATTTTGAGAGCGAATGATCTGGACGTGTGTCCATCAGAGACAGTAAATTTGTAAGACTTGATGTCATGAACTTATATATAATGACTTTTAAATACTATTAAGGTAAATACACTGTTTGTTCTCTATCAAAATCTTTCATTTGCTAACTATGCCTATCAGTAGTTAGTGACTTCAGTAGTTAGAATCTTTTATTTAGCTGGCAGTAGTGGCGCTCGCTGTATTGCAGTAGTTAGAGTAACGAAGATTTATGTGAGGTAAGTGATTTTTGAGAGGTATAATGTTAGTCAGGGCCATTCTTTTGTAGGGATTATTGAAAGTCAGATTGCGTTGCGCTAAAAATATTGTGGGTCAGTTTAAGCACAGTCATTTATAATTTTTCTAAGGGGACGTTTCACCATCATCACTTGGGTGATAACCCGAGAAGAGTTCGTCAACACCTGTGGACGTTTGCAGGAAGTAAATGTATAAGTATGTTTGACGATATCTGCTGCTGGTTTCGTAGAATTTCAGTATTCTCTTGTGAAAATAGCATAACCATGTTATTTTTGTTAAAATTGCCGATTTTACGTGGTGCACGATTCGATGGGTATGAGAAGTGCCTGGTGCTTCTACGGAAGTAAGTCCTTAAAAAATATTAAAATACATGTGTTAACCAATTTCAACCCCGAGCAGAAAGGTAGCCAGCGTTAAATTTACCGCAGTGAAAAACTTAGTACCTAAAACAATAGAATACCCGATAAAATAATCCATTCCTTTGAATACTACCAAAGGGACAAAAAATATTACACCAAATATAATAACATGACAGCAAAATAATTACAAGAAATGCACATAACAATCGATCTTATGCCAGCATATCACAGCCTAAAACGTACTCATTCGAAGCCGACTCCCTGTCTAACACTGAATAAGCAGTAAACAAGAGACCGCCAATCAGCAGAAGGATACACCACCGCAAGTTACCCTCTGTTGGACACAATAAATGCGAGCAAGGAAATATTAAACTTTCACTGAATACCAGAACAATAAAATAAAATTTACCAACCTAAATAAGTTAGGTTCTACGGGGGCCTCGGTTTTTCTGTCATGAGCATCAATGGACAATGGTTGACTTACGGTGAAACACGAATAAGTGACAATCTTATTCGTCCACGCCTTAGCACAGGACGTGGTGGGTCGGAGATTTGCCGGCTCTCTAGAAAATGATTAGCGTCGATCTGTGACAGATGTGAGGACGGGGTACAATGCTGTTGCAGACACAAGTAATGCGGAACATACTGTTCACAGAACGTTGTTGAACATACAACTCCGCAGCAGACGACCCCTACGGGCCCCATGTTGACCCAACTAAACTGTCAGTTACGACGGGGCCACGGGTCATCGAGATTTGAACGTGTATCAATGGAAACAGGTAGGGTAGTCTGGTTAACGGCATTTGTTATTTACTGCTATACGATGTTGATGGCGATGTTGTAATACGTCATTATACAGGCTAATGGCCTCTACAAAGTTGAATGCAGCCTAGGACACAGGCTGTTGGAGGCAGCACTATGCTACGGTCGGTATTAAGCTGGGCTTCCCTGGCAACCGTGGTATTAGTCGAAGGCACCATGGCAGCTGTGGACTACATGATCATTATTTTCTACCACAGGCATCTCTTCTTGCTTGAGTACTGACCAACATGCTTAACATACTCTTATTCTGAGATCGAATGTAACAAATTTTCTTGAGACAGAGAGGTTCAGTTTACAAATCTGTTCTAACTTATCAGGCATTGCTTATTCGAAACTGAGTTTGCTTTTTCCTCGCACGACATCATGCGATGGCCAACTGGCAGATTGCGTATTGCTAAATTTCCGGAAAGCTTTTGAAACAGTGTTCCACTGCAGACTGTTAACGGTACACAGGAATAGATTTTCATATATGTGAGTGGCTCGAAGACATCTTAAGTAATAGACCGCAGTGCGTTGGTCTCAACGGTGAGTTTTCAGCAGAGACAAATGAATCATACGAAGTGCCCAGGGTAATCTGACAGGGTGAGCAGGAATCTGTGGCTATTTTCTGATTAAGCTGTGGCGTACGAGAAGATATCGTCGTGGAGTGACTGGGATACAAAATGACAGACCAAATTTCTAGCAGCTGTGAGTAATGGCAGCTTGCTTAATAAGGTGAATTACTGCAGATTATTGGGGAAAAGAATCACCTAGTGTCCGGAAATAGCGCTGGTAGTATACTGCTTGACGTGCTCGTGTCGATTAAAGATCTAGTCGTAGCGTTAGGAAGTGGTATGAAATGGAATGAGCACGTAAGGATGATTGTGGGAGGCGAATGGTCGTCTTCGGTCAATTTTTAAAATTTTAGGAAAGTTTGTCTTATTTGAGACAGCGTATAGAACACTCTTGCGACCCATTATTGAATACTGGTAGAGTGTTTGGAATCCCCATCCAGTCGGATTAAAGGAAGACGTCGAAAAAATTCAGACGCATAGTGCTAGGCATTTTACCGGTAGTTTCGATCAGCAAGCAAGTATTACGGATATGCTTCGTGAACTTAAATGGGAATTCCTGTAGGGATGACGACGCAAGGTTCTAGCGACGCTGCTAAGAAAATTTAGAGAATCGGCATTGGAAGCTGATTTCAGAATGATCTATTGCGTACACTTCGCGTAAGGACTACGATGATAAGATGAGATAAATTATCGGTCGTATGGAGACTTACAGACAGTTTCGGTTCCCTCATTCAGCTTGCAAGTGGAACAGGAAAGGAAATAGCTAGTATTGGTAATCGCTACCCTCTGCCATGATTTGCCGAATATACTCATATATCTGTAGATGTAGATGTCTTCTCCGATAGCTATGACTTCCTCCTGAAGCATAACCGTACGTGACACAAGGCTGCATAGTTTTAAGGAGCATGACAGTGAACTCATATTTATGTCTCGGCCACCATTTCCGCGTGATCGGAATCCAGTGTAACAACGCTTGGCCGCTACTGGGGGGCCAACTCCGCACCCACAGAGCACCAGCCCGTACATTACGGGATATACGTGATCCTTGAGTATAAGTGTGGTGCCAGTTACGCCCGAAAAACTACAAACGACTTTTTTGAATCCATGCCACCCAGAATCGCAGCTGTATGGCGTTCTAAAAGTGGACAACACGCTATTATGCGAGTGGTAATAATATTTTGGCTCATCGGTGTGTACACGAAATGAATTAAACACCATAAAATGCATATTACTTGGTTTTTCCCACGTTGATCCATTTTGTGATATTGAAATGGACTGGTGGTGCTGGGGTTTACAGGCAAACTTAATGACTTCCAATGAACCGAATTTCATGCTTCTGTTACACACAAATATTTAAACAGAAAACTCAAGAGGTTAAGGCCCAGTTAGCCTTACGAGAGAATCGATAAAACAATTTTATCACTAAATATTTTCTCTGTTAATACGACTTTTAAGATCAATGAGCAGGGAAAATTTAATTTCAATCCCCTTTTACCATTAAAAAACAACTAATATTAAGACAGCAGCTGATGAACCAGCGTGACATAAGCGTACTTGGAATCAACCAAAACAATTTCCAAATTAAGTACTGCGTCCATTTTCCTGAGTTATAACAAACACCGTATAGCTTTATTTTTAACAGTTTCTTTGTTGTCCCTATCTGCGACTCACCATCTTCGCTATATGGTGAGTGACAACTTTCCTTTTCATAATAGCATTACTGCATTGAATTGATACCTCACACGTTAGTATTACACCCATACAGACCTCCTTCCAAACTGTGAACGACACCATTTTCAACATGCGAAAATGAATAACAAGAGAAACAGTACTCAACATAGTACAATAAATATGATTCTTGTCAACCCAAGCAGGCGCATCCAAAACCACGTGGACTCAATACAATAATCACGATGCGCACCAACAGCGTACTTCACTACAGCCAAGTAAGTCGTTCAATCGTCTGAGCGCCGCGCGGGGTAGCCGCGTGGTCTCAGGCACCTTGTCACGGTCAGTGCGGCTCCCCACGTCGTTGGTTTTAATCCTCTCTCGGGCATGGGTGTGTGTGTTGTCCATAGCGTAAGTTAGTTTAGTTAGGTTAAGTAGTGTGTAGGCTTAGGACCCTGACATCAGCAGTTTGGTCCCATAAGACATTACCACAAATGTCCAATTTCCAAATCGTCTGAGCAGAAAGTACGTCTTTACCAGCTGTAATGACCACACGAATCCACATAGGCTAACAGTTGCAAAAGGCCGTCTCGACCTCTATCACCTTTTTGTGTCTGGCTGCTTAATTTCGCTCAGAGTCCACAATTCGGTGAATGGCCTTATGCAGAAGTTCCAGCGGACACTTTTGTAAGGCTCTTCATGCCCCATCGATCCAACAACTTCATGGAACTTGTGGCTGACAGAACCAGTCCAACGGATCACCACGCCAAAGGCTACAGCCACTCCTCATCGGCCATCTCGGTCGCAGCGGACATCTTCCGTCGTCCCCTTCCTTAATGTTCCGTCCGCACGCTGCCAGCAGTAGGGGCGCGACCGATCCCGCAGCGCCCTCTCAGCCATTGCGGACGCCGGGGTGCAACTCGGCGAATATTCAAAGTGGCTGCCGCTGGCGTCGGAATCGAACGGTCACACATTTATCGTAACAGAGGGTAACTTGGGGTGGTGCATCCTACTGCTGATGTAAAGTTTGGAAGGTCGGAGACAAGATACTGGCAGAAGTAAAGCTGTGAGTACCGGGCGAGAGTCGTGCTTCGGTAGCTCAGATGGTAGAGCACTTGCCCGCGAAAGGGAAAAGGTCCCGAGTTCGAGTCTCTGTCGGGCACACAGTTTTAATCTGCCAAGAAGTTTCAACACCTGTCTTGTTACGTTTGGTGAAATATTTTTTTGTCCCTTTGGTAATAGTCAAAGTAATGGATTACATTATCGCGTATGCTATTGTTTTAGGTATTAAGTTTTTCATTACGGTAAATTGATCTCTCGCAACCATTTTTAAGAAATGGATAGGATTATTTTACGCGTTGACGTTGTTTCGTGTATTATATCGCGTGGTTGTTTCCAATTTCAGCAAAACGTTCCGACGATCTATCTAGCCGTCTTCTTCAACGGCATCCAGTTTAGCTGTTACGCGTAAGAGATATCACACTTTACGTTTTACTTTCGTATCACGATACTGTGTCTGATAGGGACAGATAGCGACGCAATCAGTACACACAGCGTGTTTGACACTGAAAGGGTCATATATCATTAGACAAGCTGATGAAGAGAAGTCAAGTCCTAATCTTCCTTCTACAGGTGACTCCTACTAAGCGTACTTGCTGTTGACCATTAATAGAAAGATTCAACGAAAAATGGGTAGCTGAAGTCCTCAGTTTGCGTTTACAGTATTTCCTGGTAAAGGTCGCGACTTTATTGAGAGTCGAGACCGTACAAATACAAAAATGGTGCTTCTGCCGAATGAATTTTTAAACTTCTTTCGTTCGTCACGGTTGACTCGGTTATAGAATCGTACCAACACCTGCGTTCGTTTGCAGGAAGTAAATGTATGTGTATGTTGGACAATATCTACTGCTGGTTTCGTAGAATTTCAGTATTCTCTTGTGAAAATACCATAACAATATTTTTTTTTTAAATTGCCGATGCTGGATATTTTACGTATTGTAGGATTCAATGGGTATGAGAAGTGCCTCGTTCTTCTACGGGCGAAAATCTTTAAAAACATTAAAAGACGTGTGTTAATCAATTTCGAAGTGAGTCAATATTGTTCAACCGCGAGCAGAAAAGTATAGAGCATTTCTATCACCTACATTAAATACGAAGGGCAGTATGTGACCACGGAATTATGCATTTTGAACTGGCTGCGACCTATCAGATGACACGAAAGATAGCTATTTTCATACATTCAAATAAACCTCATAAAACAATCAGCCAAAACAAATATTCTTAATCTGAAAGTCGACATCTTCACGATCTAAAATTCAAAGCACATTTTTTTATAACTGAAATAAAGGCGCACGCCGCATTAGTGACATCCGAATCCTATGTGAAAGGGGTTCAATGCAAACTTCATTGAAAATCTAGATAGCGGCTCTAATAGACACATTCCTGAATCACAGTACTATACATAACGCGGTCTTGGATCTAAAACTCATTTCTTAATTATCGATACGCCAACTCAATGAGAGTACAGCTGGCAATTAGATTATTTTATTTTAGCCCTAGACGCTTTAGCTTAACATTAATTCCTGTCTGGGTACCGAATCTTCTACGCAGACAGCAGCGAGCATGCTGGTGTGACATGGTCGTGTCCATTAATTTCTATTGGCAACTGACGTCCCAGAAGACATATAACGAAGAACAAAGGAAACGGGTACATCTGCAAATATCGTGCACAGACCCAACGAGCACGCAGAAGTGCAGCAACATGACGTGGCTTGGACTCGACTAATGTCTGAAGTTGTGCTGGAGGGATCTGACGCCACGAATCCTACAGGCTGTCCATAAAGTTGTAAGAGTATGAGATGGAGGAGAACTCTTCTGAACAGCACGTTGCAAGGCATCCCAGATATGCTCAATGACGTTCATGTCTGGGGAGTTTGATGACCAGTGGAAGTGTTTCAACTCAAAAGAGTGTTCTATAGCCACTCTGGGCGTGCGGGGTGTCACATTGTTTTGCTGGAATGGCCCAAGTTCGACGGAATACACATTGGACATCAATGGATACAGGTGATCAGACAGGATTCTTACGTACGTATCACCTGTCATAGTCGTATCTAGGCGTATCGTTGGTCCCATTTAACTCCAACTGCACACGCCTCCACTAGCTTGAACAGACTGCTGCTGACACGCAAATCAGATAATTGGGAGTTAACATAGTTTCCTCATAATGGTGATGTGACACTGTAAGTGCCAGGAGGTTTAATGCTTCCGTCCGATAACGTGTGACGATACATTTTGGGAGACCGGCCGAGATGAAGTACAAGCTTGGTTGTTGAAGTTTCACCATTCAGTGTTAGCTTACATAAGGAGCTTTGTTTACAAGATACCTGGGCAGTTGAAATTCAACATTAAAGATGATGTGACTTACCAGACGAAAGTGCTGGCAGGTTGATAGACACACAAAGAAACACAAACACACACACAAAATTCAAGCTTTCGCAACCAACGGTTGCTTCGTCAGGAAAGAGGGAAGGAGAGGGAAAGATGAAAGGATGTGTGTTTTAAGGGAGAGGGTAAGGAGTCATTCCAATCCCGGGAGCGGAAAGACTTACCTTGGGGGAAAAAAGGACAGGTATAAACTCGCACACACACACACACACACACACACACGCACACACACACACACACACACACATCCGCACATACACAGAAACAAGCAGACATTTGTAAAGGCAGAGACTTCGGGCAGAGATGTCAGTCGAGGCGGAAGTACAGAGGCAAATATGTTGAAAGACAGGTGAGGTATGAGCGGCGGCAACTTGCCGAACTGCCCAAACTCTTTGCCTTTGCCTTTACAAATGTCTGCTTGTGTCTGTGTACGTGCGGATGGATGTGTGTGTGTGTGTGTGTGTGTGTGTGTGTGTGTGTGCGCGAGTGTATATCTGTCCTTGTTTCCCCCAAGGTAAGTCTTTCCGCTCCCGGGATTGGAATGACTCCTTACCCTCTCCCTTAAAACCCACATCCTTTCATCTTTCCCTCTCCTTCCCTCTTTCCTGACGAAGCAAACGTTGGTTGCGAAAGCTTGAATTTTGTCTGTATGTTTGTGTTTGTTTGTGTGTCTATCGACCTGCCAGCACTTTCATTTGGTAAGTCACATCATCTTTGTTTTTAGATATATTTTTCCCACGTGGAATGTTTCCCTCTCTCTCTCTCTCTCTCTCTCTATATATATATATATATATATATATATATATATGATGTATTATGTCATCAGGAAGGCCATACGATGTGGTAAAAAGGTATGGAAACATAATTTTACATGTTTCTACGAAAATCTGATATTACAATTTAAAAACTAATATTTATATGTACACAAACAGCAAAGAAAAATCTTTACGTTTAACAGCCATAAAATAAAAGCCCACTGTAGATGCTGCAACTGCAGTGAAACACATTTGGAATTAAAAACTTTACTGTGTTTTGCTAATGGCGGACCCCATCCAAAAACATACTTATTGTTAAAGCAAACACGGGCAAAAGAGCTTCAACCCCAAGATGATTACTGTGTGTACTGTAAAGACATGAAGTTAGATTTCCTTCTGGTATCGTTAGCTTAAGCAAAAAATTCCACTGTCTATTTAATTGTGAATTAAATTACAGATTTCTCCCATCAAGGCACGTATGGAGTTACCCTACTGCAGTGCTTCATTTACCAGACGAACATATTAGTATTTTCACGAATATCACACTACTTCTCAGCGAAAAGTTCCCTCGTTGCTGGCACGGCGGCCCCTACCCAGTAACAAAAGCTCCGGACGGAGCGTGCGGTAATTGTGTTTGGAACGCGTATTAATTTTTCCAACAGTTCTCGTTTAGCTTGCATGCGAACAGCATTATGCTCTCCGACATAGCATCTGACATTAATATGAGTTGATTCGGAGCCAATTAATCGGTACGGCATTCGTTCTTCATAGCTTTCCATAGTGACGCGGGATTATTATTCCATTGTTCGTGTACGGACAACACATTCTTTGAACGCATAATTTGCCATTTTATGATGAAAACGACAAGTTTATTGAATATATTTTTTGTTCCGTTCTGAAAGGAACTTTTCATAAAACAATATACATGAATATTGAATACCGGCCAGAATTTTCTATTGTTATCAATAAATTTTCAAATATAAATATCTGTTGCAGATGGTTTTTCTCCGCTTATTACGCAGCTAGAACTACGTTAGTTCGCAACACGAGTATGGGAAAAATAGTCTGATGATATAATAAAGTAGATAATCATTCGGTAAGATTTATTCAAATGGGTCTGAGCACTATGGGACTTAACAGCTGAGGTCATCAGTCCCCTAGAACTTAGAACTATTTAAATCTAAGGACATCACACAAATCCCTGCCCTAGGCAGCATTCGAACCTGCGACCGTAGCGGTCGCGCGGTTCCAGACTGAAGTGCCTAGAACCGCTCGGCCACTCTGGCCGGCGGTAAGATTTACTTCTTAGGTATTTAATCACGAAATAAATACTTTGTAGTTTCACACATCATCAGTTAATTCTGCTAATACACTGAAGCGTCAAAGAAACTGGTATAGGCATGCTTATTCAAATACAGAGATATGTAAACAGGCAGAATACGGTGCTCCGGTCGGCAAGGTCAATACAAGACAAGTGTCTGTGGCAGTTGTTAGATGGGTTACTGCTGCTGCAATGGTAGGTTATCAAGGTTTAAGTGAGTTTGAACGTGGTGTTCCAGTCGGGGCATGAGCGGTGGAACAGAACAGCTCCGAGGTTACGATGAAGTAGGGATTTTCCCGTAGGACCATGTCACGTGTGTATCGTTGTATATCAAGAATCCGGTAAAACATGAGGTCTCCGATATTGCTGCGGCCGGAAAAAGATCCTGCAAGAACTGGACCAGCGACACCTGAACAGATTCATTCAACGTGACATAAGTGCAACCCTTCAGCAAATTGCTACAGATCTCAGTGCTGGGCCATCAACAAGTGTCAGCGTGCGAACCATTCAGCGAAACATCATCAGTTTCAACATTCGGAGTCGAAGGCCCATTCGTTTAACCTTCATGATTGCACGATACAAAGCTTTACGCCTCGCCTGAGCACATCAACACCGACATTGGACTGTTGATGACTGGAAATATGTTGCCTTGTCGGACGAGACTCCCTTCCAATTTTATCGATCGGATTGACGTGTACTGGTATGGAGACATAACCTCATGAATCCGTGGACCCTAAAAGTCAGCAGGGTACTGTTCAAGCTGGTGGAAGCTCTGTGGTGTTGTGGGGCATGTGCAGTAGGAATGATACCACTGATACGACTAGAGACGACTGTGACAGGTAAATGTACCTAACCATCCTGTCTGATCACCCACATCCATTCGCGTCCACTGTGCATGCCGACCTTCTTAGGCAATTCGAGCAGGAGAATGCGACACCTCGTGTGAGGTTCCTGCAGAGTTGCTCCAGGAACACTGTTCTTAATTTAAATACTTACGCTGGCCACCAAACTTCCCGGTCATAAGCTTTATTGAACATATCTGGGCTGCCGCGCAACGTGCTGTTCGGAAGAGAGCTTCACCCCCTCGTACTATTATGGATTTATAGACAGCCCTGCAGGATTCATGGTGTCAGTTCCTTCCAACACTACTTCAGACATTAGTCAAGCCCATGCCACGTCGTGTTGTAGCACTTCTACGTGCTCGGGGCATCCGTGCACGATATTAGGCAGGTGTACCTGTTTCCTTGAATCTTGTGTGTATATCTTCTGGGATATCAGTTGCCAATAGAAATTAATGGACACAACCATGTCACACTTGGTTGTTCACTGCTGTCTGCGTAAAAGATTCTGTGCCCAGATAGGAACTGATACTAAGCTAAATCCACTAGGACTAAAATCAAATAAACTAATTCCCAGTTGTACTCTCATTGTATATCGCCATCTGTGTAGGTTTAACGATCATTAAAAAATGAGTTTTAGATCTATGACCGTATTACGTATCCAGGAACATGTCTATTAGAAACGTTATCAAGATTTTCAATGAAGTTTGCACTGAACCCATTTCGGATGTCACTAATGCGCTGTAAGCCTTTGTTTCAGTTACAATAATGTGCTATGGATTTCTGCTGGTATCACATTTTAGATCGAGCAACCTGTCGTGTCTCGGATTAAGAATATTTGTTTTTGGGTGATTGTTTTATGAGGTTTATTTGAATGTTTCAAAATAGCTATTTTCTTGTCATCTGATAGATCACAGAATGCATAACTCCGTTGTCACATACTGTCCTTCATATTTAACGTAGGTGACAGAAAAGCTTGCAGTCTTTCTCATTGAGAAGCAGTAATTTTCTACTAATTTGACACAGCTCTAAGTGAGAGTTTAAATTTGATTTACAACAGTTACATACTTGGATTAAAATAATGCAACACAAGAATGCTGTCTTTCTTCCCTCTTTTACACTCTACATATGGAAGCAACGAAATGATAAATTTCTCTGATGACAATAGTATCCTCAATGAAATTTAAGCAGAATTATAGGAGGTGTTGAATGGAATGAGGAATCTAATTGGCATAGAAATCAATAGTGAGTATATCGAGAAAATAGGGAAGTGATATGGAGTATCAGAAATGGGATCCATACGTATTCTAAAAATGGATGTATGTATGTGTGTTTGTGTGCACGTTGCAAATCATCTTCTAAGCCAGCCTAGACCCATTTCAGCCGAACTCGGTATACGTATCCCTTGCTGTCAGGTAACGACAGCTGTTGGGTAAGAACCACGTACCTCTCATAGCTCGCGAGATATGATTCATACAGAATGAGATGCGTGAAAAACGGCCCCATTGTGCATGACGTTTCAGTTTCAAAAAATGGTTCAAATGGCTCTAAGCACTATGAGGTCATCAGTCCCTTAGACTCAGCACTGCTTAAACCTAACCAACCGTAAGGGCATCACACACATCCATGCCCGAGGCAGGATTCGAACCTGCGACCATAGCAGCAGCACGGTTCCGGACTGAAGCGCCTAGAACCTCTCGGCCACAGAGTCCGGCGTTTCAGTTTATTACTTCTTTGCTAGTAGCTCTATTCGCAATGCATATGCCGCTGGATGTGCCTACAAAATTATATCAGCTTGTACAGATAGATCAGGAAGTATGACGCAGTAGTCACTGAGATGCCTGAAGAAATATCGTGCATGAAGTTATGATACATTTATTCTTTAATAAATAAGACACTCCTACAGTCGAGTCAAAAAAAACCATGACAACTGGCAGGGCTTTTGACAGGTTTCAACTGCGAAGCGCAAACGGCGGTAGGTGAGAACAATACCCGTCTGTACAGCTAAGAAGAGACTTTGTCATAGAGACGTTTACAAAATCCCATTGTAACTAGAAATACTGTTTAAAGTGAAATTCTAAGTTTACAACATTACAAACAATTTGTATTTCGCTTACTATGAATTTAATTTGGGTGCATACTTCTTTGAAGGCCTGTTTCATAACTTCAAAGGTGTTTTCATAAACACAACGAAATTATTTTTTTTCTATTTTACGCTACAAACACAAGTCTTTTTAATTTCCGTTTCTAATAGAAAACTGGCAAAATGAACACCCGGACAATGCCGGGATTGTCAGATAATTAGCGATGAAATTAACGTCAGAGGTGGAGACTACAGTGTAGACTGAGTGAAGCAATTCTGTCACCTTGGAAGCAAAAAGAGCGTACCAAACGAAATAAGGAGAACATAAATCGCAGACTAGCGCAGACAAAAGAATTTGCCACAATAGATCTACTAGATTCAAACGTCAACCTTAATTATCCTTACTTGAGCAAGAAATTTTTAATAATGTACGTTCGGAGCACTGCGTTGTGTGGAAGCGAATTGTAGACTGTGAGGTAGCCAGAAAAGAATACGATCGGAAGGGGTGAAATGTGGCTCTACAGACGGATGTTGGAAGTCAGATGGAATGATCAGATAAACAGTGAGGAGAATACATGCAAAATCGACTATGAAACGAATATGTGGAAATCACTGACTGGAAGAAAGGATTGGGTGATAGGACATATAGTAAGATATTAGCGAATAACTTTCATGGTACTCAACGGAGCTACACAATATAGATGATGTAGATGAAGGCAGAGATTGGAATATATTCAAGAAGTACTAAATGAGTTTGTTGGATGCAAGTGCTACACTGCGGTGAAGAGATTAGCACTTGAGAGAAATTAATAGTGGTGTGCTTTAAACCAGACAGAAGGCTAATTGAAAAAATAAAAGAAACGCTCTCCTTTCCTTTTATTATTTCCTTCTTGAGTGACCCGAATTACGTAAACAGAAAGTGCAACAACGTAGCGCCGTGTGAAATTTATCAGATATCGTAGTGATGGACAGTACTATTTATTTCTTCTCGCGAGACGGCTTCAGCGGAGAAAGGTTAGGTTTGGCTGACGTCAGGCTTTCGGCGCATGCCGGACCCTGCAGCATGAACAAGGCGCGCGCGCGCCTGCTTTATACGGGTGTCTTGGGTGAGCGGCTCGGGGCAATATCCGAAGTACGTCGCGGCGTGGGCGACCCTCGGTTCTCTTCGGCAACGCGTGTCTGCCTTTGACCTACGGACGCGCTCATCTGCTATCCGGCAGCGGACAAATATTTCTCTGTCCTGCTTCGCCTTCCTGTTGGCAAAAGGTATTTGTACTGCTGACGGAGGCCCTTTCCGTTACGCACAAAGAGTCGGCCGTTTTTGCGATGCAGGGACAGGGTTTCAGAGTATTTATTATAGCTGGGGAAGGTATAAAACATTCTAACCTTCATTCTAGTCGGGCTAAATGAAAAAGGTTCGAGGATATCTGACATTAATTAATGAAAAACCGTTCTTGAGAACATTATAGTAGACCATTTGCAAAAAAAAAAAAAAGGTTCAAATGTGTGTGAAATCTTATGGGACTTAACTGTTAAGGTCATCAGTCCCTAAGCTTACACACTATTTAACCTAAATTATCCTAAGGAAAAACACACACACTCATGCCCGAGGGAGGACTCGAACCTCCGCCGGGACCAGCCACACAGTCCATGACTGCAGCGCCGCATATCGTTCGGCTAATCCCGCGCGGCAGACCATTTTCAAGTGGTTCTGAAAACCTCATAAATGTGATACATATATAAGTATTGAAGATGTAAAAACAAGGTTTAGATATGTTTAATTTAATTAAAAAACCTACACAATGCTGTAGAGATAAAACATCCAAATGTTAGAAGATTGGTACAGGTGTATTTAATATATTACGTGCCCGATAATATCGTGAGAAACATGGGAGCGTAAGATTATTCGAAAATTCCAAATTGCATGTTTTAGAAGTAGCAGGCCGAAACTACATTTTCATACAGAAAACTGTACAGTCGATAGCGCAACTTGGATGCATTATGGACTACATTCATGTAATGTTTTCAACTATCTAGATACACCTACGAATTTGCAGAACTACTCTACAGGAAGTTATAAACAACGGCCTCAGCGCACACTGTGCACTGAATCCACCTGAAAAGGTAGGCGTAAATTTCTAATGGCTGATATGTGTCCACAGTCCGCAGCTCGTGGTCGTGCGGTAGCGTCCTCGCTTCCCACGCCCGGGTTCCCGGGTTCGATTCCCGGCGGCGTCAGGGATTTTCTCTGCCTCGTGATGACTGGGTGTTGTGTGATGTCCTTAGTTTAGTTAGGTTTAACTAGTTCTAAGTTCTAGGGGACTGATGACCATAGATGTTAAGTCCCATAGTGCTCAGAGTCATTTGATATGTGTCCATAAGATATCCGTAATACAATGCATGAAGGATTACCATGTTGTTTTAGATAACGTGGACCGTCTAACTATCTCGTATGATTGTAGAATGGTTTCTACACCTTTAACGAACACATGGTGGAGACCTGGGGATTTACGCTACTAAAAAACATCGACTTGAAACTGGTGATTCCACTGTCGGCAGCTTTGATTTTGGAAAGGTACAGCGTTGCACTCTCGACTAAAATAACGCCACTCTGGTAGCCTTGAAATGCATCTGTTGAATCGTTGAACGCTACATATCAAGTGAACCAGCTGCAACAGTGAGATCCATCCCAGCAACCAAATGAACGAACTTATTACTGGAACGGAGGTAAAATTTCGGTTTCGAAGCTTAAGTTAATAATTAACTAAGGTTGCAGTCTTCTTTCATGTAGAACACGCAGCCTTGTGAAATTGTATGTATCTTGTTTTAATATTCTTGCTGCAAAGGCTTACATCATGAATTATGAGCTATAAAATGCTCTTCAACTTCACCATACGGCCAGTAATATGACGTCTAGTCAATCGCGTGAAAGCCATTAAACTTTTATGTATTTCTGTTGGTGTTTAAGACGGATTTTTTAAGTATAATATAAAGGTACGGGTTAGATACGGACGAGTGCAGCTGAATAATTACGAGACCTCATTTCACTGGAATATTACAGAAACTGTTTCTGGATTTGGAGCAGATCAATGTATAATGAATGTGCCTCTCTCAGCCTAACTGTTACGCTAATTACTGAAGAAAATGAAGAGTGTGAATTCACTAGTTACGTAAACAGTAAACAGTTAATAAACTGCATATCCAGGAACTATGGATACTATTGACAAAACTTTAACTGACCTATTCAGTTTCGGCCTGTACGACCCAAAAAAATAACACCGTACTCATCTGAGAAAAAGCACCACCACAGCTGTATCTCAAGAATGTATTTATTCTATCACATTACCGCCAGTCTCAGGAGCCAACATTGCTAAAAGAGTATTTGCTTTTAAACATTTCTGGAAGATGACTGTCAACAGCCGTTAAGTAATGTATATTACCTCCGTTCCAGTAACAAGTTCACAGTTCATATTTGAACAACGAGCTGTTTTTATTACAAATCCAAATTCTACCGGTTTCTGTCTTGAACCATCTTCACGGATGAAGGGCTAAAATTTTTTAAGCTACGATATTGCATTAGTCATTACTTAAAATGCTTAGTGCCTGCCGTGAATGTAAATATATGAGGCAGGACTTTAAAAGCTCTCCACGTATTTGGCCCATAGTTTTAAAAAGTGTTTTTTTTTTTTTTAACTAGGCCATGTGTGCTAGCAACAAGGATGCCACAGTAAATACACCAAGTACTTTTTTGGCAGTTGTGGGGCCTGAGGATGGCGGTAATGTGACTCCGACACTATTCGTGTGATAAAATAAAGACATTCCCAAGATACTGCTGTGGTAATACCCTTTCTCATATATATCATCAGCTGAAGTCCCTCTTCCATGCAATAACATGGACATCCGTAAATCACCGTACTTGCTTGCAGGTAAACCGGCTTTTCTTGACTATTCATCTTCAATCTGGCAGCCCTACGAGGTTGGATTAATGGAAGAGGCAGATCAGAGCCAACGAAGAGCGGCATGTTTCGCCAAGAGATCGTTTACGCGGAAACAGAGAATTCGGAGTGGCCGAGCGGTTCCAGGCGCTTCAGTCTGGAACCTCGCGACCGCTACGGTCGCAGGTTCGAATCCTGCCTCGGGCATGGATGTGTGTGATGTCCTTAGGTTTAAGTAGTTCTACGTTCTAGGGGACTGATGACCTCAGATGTTAAGTCCCATAGTGCTCAGAGCCATTTGAACAAATTTTTAGAGAATTTGGAGCTGCACAAAGAAGTCCAGTGCCAGACGCTACGAAAGAGGCGTTGTCTATCACGGAGAACTTCCGCTGTTGACGTTCCAAGAGAGAGATTTTTGTGAGAAGTGGGGCAACAGTATATTTCATCCTACATACGTCTCGAGGACTGATCACACAAGAAAGTCTAACAAATTAGAGCTGATACTGAGCCTTACTGACAATTATTATTCCCACGTATCATTCGAAAATGCAACGGGAAAGGGAGATGGAAAAAGTGGGAAATTAATTCATACGTAGTCAAAATTGGTAGACACACTGACATTTTCACATGTATTATGGTCAGATTACGAACCGTAAACCTTTGGCATAACAGGCTTAGATGCCATGTACGAACCGCAGCGATCGAAACTTACAGTTGTGACAAAAAAAGGTCCAGTTTGCAATAGATTATTTAGTTTTAATTCGCCTAACAGATTTCAGTCCATACGATCATCTTCAGGTTAGAGAATCAGATAACGTGGGTAGCCGGTACCCGCAGCTCCTATGAGTAACGACAGGTACCTGTCACTAACTGCAGTTTGTTTCGGATTTTCTAGTAATTCATAATTAATAATATCGAGGTTACGAAGTAACAAGACAATTTAGAAGATAAATTTCCCTCTCATGGAAAATGGCAAAATTCATTTTGATATGTTGGCTCTATTTACCTCCTCCAATCATGAGCTATTTTGTAAATACAATAGATGTGTAGATGAATGTAAATTTGAAACCCGTCGTTTGCAAAGAAAAAAATAGTTATTAACACATTAATTGTTCTCTTTCATCTGATATTCAATGCCCAAATTTTGTACATTACTTACATGTTTATTTAGCCGAAGTTATTGGCTTTTGTTTTTTCTTTTCGTTTCAGTAATTTGCTGTAAATCAGATTCACTTTGAGCATCACCCAATCGGAAATAGCAGCACCCAGAAAATTGCATTCAGTGGTATTTTAAAATCGTACGATCGCTTCGAAAATTGCCAAATGGTACGCTCTTTTCACAGCAATAATAAAAGTAATCAACGTTTTCAATTTTACTGTGATAGTCAACTTGCAGTAACTACAGTATACTTCCAAGATTTCAATGAATATCACTTAGCTACGACTATGCAGTGTTACTAAGTCTCTAGTAATGTAGTTTGGAAAAAAGTTTTCTTTATTAATTATTGCCTCACCTCCTTTAATACCGAAATTCCAGTACACAAACTTTCTAAACAGATTGTTCGCTTTCAAAATTATATTAAAACCTAAGTTGTCGATCTGCAGTTCGCATTATAATTTACAAACTCCACTTATAGCAATACTACTAGAACTGAAAATAATAAGAAAAAAGTACATATACTTCTGACCTCACAGGTACATAGTTAAACTTCCCATTTCAAACATATACAGTAATACTACTAATCTTCAAAATACATGTTCATTAATATTACGCAGAGAATGTCATCTGAATTACTTTTTACAATGATATACAGGGTGTCCCAGCTATCTTGTCCACCCAAAATATCTCTGGAACAATAACAGGTATTGGAAAACGACTTTCGCCAGTATCAATGTAGGGCTGGGCCCCATGAATGTACTTATTTGGAAACATTCTAAAACGAAAGCATATGTGTCTTTTAACACAAACTTATGTTTTTTTAAATGGACCTCCTATATTTTTTCTTCAGCAATCCATAGCATGACAAAGCACATACACAATGGCGTTAATTGCATCGCAATATTCCCATTACATCCCGAGATACTGGGACGCGAAGTTGACGCTTGAAACACCCGACATGCGCTGCTAGCGCACGTCCTGAGGCTCAGGCGTGAACCCCATGCTGCCCGTAATCGTGATGTGATTGACATGTGTAATCACACCTCCATACTTATCAAGAGGTCCGAAACGAATAATACGGTCTGCTGCCATCAACTATCATAAGCACATAATGGTTTCCCTCTTGCACGTTTTACGTATCTACGTACACAATACTATTACGAGTGAATGATTGTCACTTGCGCTAGATCTACAGTAAAGTAAAGTTTTAACGTTGAACGGCATTACCTTTTTAGTAACGGATTAACGATAAGCGAAGTTAACTTTGTGACTAACGTTGCGGTACACAGATATGTTACAGAACCGCATCACCCCCTAGCTTATGAGATAAATACCTGCTGGAATGTACGACGTTAATGCAGGATGGCAGCAGACCGTATTATTCGTTTCGGACCTCTTGATAATGTCAATCACATTGCGATTACGGGCAGCATGGGGTTCACGCCTGAGCCTCAGGACGTGCGCTAGCAGCGCATGTCGGGTGTTACAAGCGTCAACTTCGCGTTTCAATATCTCGGGATGTAATGGGAATATTGCGATGCAATCTACGATATTGTGTATGTGCTTTGTCATGCTATGGATTGCTGAAGAAAAAATATAGGAGATCCATTTAAAAAAACATAAGTTTGTGTTAAAAAACACATATGCTTTCGTTTTAGAATGTTTCCAAATATGTACATTCATGGGCCCCAGCCCTAGATTGATACCGGTGAAAGTCGTTTTCCAGTAGCTGTTATTGTTCCAGAGATATTTTGGGTGGACAAGATAGCTGGGACGCCCTATATATATATATATATATATATATATATATATATATATATATATATATATATATATATATGTTAATGAGAAACGGACGTATAATACAGATTACCCCTGGTGGAATATTTAACATATGAAGTGAACCAACATAGGTAGATCTCTAAATACATCGAACATCGAAATTAGTCCATCCTGCACGTTCAGTGATCTCCCCTGCACCCTTCTCTGTCTCTGTATCACAAACATACAACACACAGTTTAGTCCACGGCAGACAAGCATTTTCATGAAACCTAAAAACACAGGTGGGCGTTTTCAGCCCGCTCTCAACAATTCACATATAACTAAAGAAATGAAATTTGCAGAGTGACTTTAATCTGGTGTTAAGTTTATATTTTATTGTGCGACCGGTTTCTGGAAGAGACCACTTACCAGCACCTGTGGACATAAATACAGGAAAATTTGGGATGAAAAGTATGTTTGAAAAATGTAGTAAAACACACACACACACACACACACACACACACACACACACACACATATTCTGATACAAAAAGTGACGCACCAGGTTGGCATTATACGAATGGACAGAAATCGGTAGATGTGATGCACATCTGCAGACAAACAAATAATTATAGTTTCAGAAGAACGGGATATTTCTTCAACAGAAGACGATGGTTTGGTTTGTAGGGTGCTCAACTGCACGGTTATCAGCGTCCGTACAAATTCCCAACCTTTGCTCTGTAAAATCACACCACTTTTCGTGAATGATGATGAAATCATGAGGACAAGACAAACACCCAGTCAGCTCAAGGCAGGTGAAAAATCCCTGACCCCGCCGGGAATCGAACCCTGGAGCCTATGCTCAGGAAGAGAGAACGCGACCGCGAGACCACGAGCTGCGGACGTTGAAGAGAAGAAGCAGCTACACGAACTAAGCATGTCACTAACCAGTTGGTGCACCATAGGCTCTTATGACTGCCGTGTTTCTGCTTGTAACTGATTGATACAGTTGTTGGGTATCCATCCCATTGAGAGATACTGTAACAAACTATGTCCAATTGGCGCATTAGATCGTCAAAATCCAGAGCTGGTTGGTGGCCCTGACCATAATGGTCTCACTTGGGGACAGATTCAACAACCTTGCTGGCCAAAGTAGGGTTTGGCGTGCACGACGTCAAGCAATAGAAATTCTTGGTGTGTATAGACGGGCATTATCTATATGAAATGAAATCCTAAGGTGGTTCGCCATAAGGGGCAACAAATGCGGGATTGGGGTGAATACAGCATACAGCTGTGCTGCAGGGCTGTCGCAGATAAGAACCGAAGGAGTCTTGTTATGAAAAGAAATGACACCACAGATCATCATTCCTTGTTGTCAGGCCGTATGACCGCCTACAGTCAGTTCGGTGTCCAAAGCGTCTACAGACAGGCTTTTGGTCTGGAATCTTATTGGAGTAGAATTATTTCGGTGCTGGGCCTGGCTTACAGCTCAAACCCAATGACCGGTGAAGACTTGTAAGGAGACACCCCAAACAGCGCTGGGGTACCAAACCTGACTGTCGACCCTACTAATGGACTGATGATCCGGGATTCCACTTCTTTTTGTAGCAGGACCCCTTTGGTTGTCATCTGCGGCGGCCTTACAGCACAACGGTACGCTGACGGTATTCCACGCCCCTTTTGTTGCTCCTCGTGGCAAGCCATCCTGTGCTTATTTCAGCGAAACTGTCTCTGCACGTACACATTGAGTGTTTCTACTGCTTGTTTTCATGCTTGTCAAACACAATCTTGGGCAGTAAGGTCCCTGGATCTCTCCCCAGCTGTTTTTCGAACATTATGGGCAGGGTCCTCCAACCAGCTACGGGTTTTGACTATCTAACGTGAAAATTGGACAGAATCTGGCATGATATCGCTCAGGAGTAAATTTAACAATCTATCAATCGGTACCGAGCCGAGTAACTGCTTGCGTTAGGGTCAGAGGTAGACCAATGTGCTGCTGACTTGCTCAAGTTTTGAAGATTTTTCTCCTGAATAAACCATAAAATTCTTCTGAAATTTTAATCATTTGTTTTTCTGTACATATACATCACATCTACCGATATACGTCCTATCCGGATAATTCTTGCGTGGTGCATCGTTAGTATATACGCTATGTCAATAATATAATATTTAGAACTTATAAACAATGTTCAGTCATTTCAGTGCTAGAGGCAGTGAGTTCCTGTTGTAAACTACTATCCAAAGAATATTCAAAATTAAAAAACAAAGTATTGCATTCACGACTTGGTATTAACTTTCTAATAATACATCAAAAAAGTTTCAACATTTATATTACTAATCATTTGGAGTTGATCATCCAAAATAAAATTTAGATATTCAGTATTATGTAAATATATTTCTGTCTCTTCCACGAGACCCACGATTATGTACGTTTCTCTCCTTCATGTAGACAACCTCTGATTTTAGCTACTGTATTCTGTTCATTCGTGAAATTCTTAGCTAATGTTGATGGATTGCTTTTATCAGTGCTACAAAGTCTTAGTGTCCCGCACGTAATTTTCAACCGGTTGAGCCAATGTGATATTTATAACAATCTCTGCACTGTATTTTATATTTTCCCGATTATATATGTATAACTCTGTCAACAAAATTATGCAGGTGTTTTTTGCTTTGTGTGCTGAAAATTAATGGCTCAGAATATTTGTTTGAAAAGTCCTAACTCCTTTTAAATAAAACAAACGCTATTAACACTCTACGTCTTTATTCTTCATGCCCATATACTTATTTCTGAACATAGTCACTCTGGGGACGAACAGATTTCTATCAACGACAGTCCAGTTTGTTGATATCGTCATTATAGTATGTTTGAATTTGTTGACGGAGCCATCTCACCTCTGCCTGAATCGCTTCGTCACTGTTAACGTCCTCGAAGTCGTTCCATAAGCTATGATAACAGGTGGAAATCGGATAGCGCCCTGTCGGGACTGTTTGGAGGATAAAATCTATACGTCGTGTGACTGGGGCCTCCCGTCTGTTAGACCGTTTTTTTTTTTTTTTTTTTTTCGAAATTGTTTTTAAATAAAGAAAATATTAAGCACCGAACAAGGTTTGAACGCAGCGCATCTGGCATAGCACACAAACACCTTAACCACTTTTTTTTGTTTTTTTTGGTTTTTTTTTTCTGACACATGATAACTGTCCTGGTAGGAACCTCGCTGCCGTCCTACCATGCAGCATGAAATAACAAAAAAATCAAAATGGGGCCACTTCCGGCACACTAAAGAAAAGTATTTATGGATATGAAAACAAAATTTCAAGTTCATCCAATTGCTAACTGTTCAAGCGTGAGTTTTTCGTAGGTCGCATACTCGCATAGTGTTCTTAGTCGATCACATTACTTGGTCGGTTTCACAACGAAAGCACCGCCGCTCATCTTTGCGCACCCGGCACACCCCAAGTATATGGCGGGTCCGCGAATACCATTACCAAGAAATTGGCATACCAATCCTTGTACTTTTGTAGCCGTAATAGTTTCGTGTGTCCATCTTGCAAGTATTGCTAGTAATCCAGGACGTTCAGTAAGTTCGTACGTGTGTCTCTATAGATGTAATGGACCGTCATACCTGTGATCCATGCCACTGCGTTCGACTTATGACGCGGAAAATACGTTTCCTCTGGAAAAAATACTATGTCAGAACAGACTGCTGTATAGATAGTGCGCCGCATGAACGCTATTATCTTTCTTGCGAGAGTCCAGACAGCCAATGCCTCGCCGCAGACCAGCCGATGGTCGTCCGTATCCAGCACGCCGCATTGCTGACACAAGGGCGAATCCGCCAAATGTATTGCGTACTTGTTATCATTTGTAGGGTATTTTCTGTTGACGACAATGTACCATGTTGACCTGACAGATGTAGGTAGGTGGGGGTGATGGACCGTGCGCCACACCACGTGCCAATTAACAGCTGGATGTTTGCGTTCCACCCTATTCCGGGCGATCTGTCGAAGAAGCAGATGGTACACGTCCTTCGATGTCGACTGTCGGGTCGTCGGTAAACGCTCTCGAACGTAACTGTGTTCCACGAGGAACGTGCGCACATTCGTTAAAGGGGGTGGTATATGGCCGACACTGACTGGAGGAAGATGCGATGTGGGTACGAGTTCTTCGATGATCGTCCCAGTAAGCGAGTGATTCCTGTTGCGCCACCGTTTGAGCATAGTATTAATATACATGGCACGCGCCTTCTCGTGCACGTTCACTAAACCAACGCCCCCCTCTCGCGCTGGGAGGGTAAGCGTGTTGTACTGTACCTTAAAGAGTTGTCCCAGGCACACATAGTACCCAAAAGCCGCCTGAATCCTCATAGCCATCGTGCGCGTCAAGGGAAGAAGGTGCGTCAGGTTGCACATCATGGGCGCGAGATAAAGGTTGACGAGTAACACTCGCTGCAGCATATCCATCGACCGTAGGGCGTTTAGTCGTACTGCCGTGCGGACTCTGAGTAACAATCTTCGGTAGTTGTCCGCAGCCGTTCTCGCTGTCTCTTTATGAAAGGTGATACCCAAACAGCGGAGGGTTTCCACCGCAGGTAAGGGTCCTTCCGTTCCTGGTTCTAGTCCACGCTCCACATGCATGAATTGTGATTTTCGGTAGTTGACCACACTTCCAGCTGCCATCCCATACGTCTGTAGCCAATCCAGTGCTGTTTGAGTCTCCCTCTCATTCCGTACGAGGAAAACAATATCATCCGCGTATGCTCTGCATTTGAATGATAATTGCCGTAGGGAGATCCCGCTAAGACGGCGGCGAAGGCCTGCGAGGCACGGTTCTAAGGCGATTGCATAAAGGAGGATCGACGAGGAACAACCCTGTCTCACTGATCTTAAGATCTTAAAATAGTCAGTTCTCCCTCCGTTGACCACCATCGCTGATCTGGCGCCATGCAACAAACGCATCACAGCATTGGTCAATAATGGCGAGACACCCATCCTATTCATCACCGCCGCGAGGTACACATGATTCACGCGATCAAAAGCATGATCGAAATCTACTGCAACCATCGCCCCCCGGAGGCGGCATGCAGCCGCGAGGGCGACGACGTCACGATAGTCTCCCAAGGCTGTGTGGATATTACTGATGCCTCCAAGACAAGTCTGATCGGCATGTATTCGATTCTCCAGCGACTTTTTGATACGACTTCCCAGGATGCGCATGAAGATCTTGTAGTCACTATTAAGGAGGGTCGAGGGGCGATAATCACAAGGCCGTTTGCCACCACGGGGCTTCGGTATTGGTATCATGAGCCCTTCCGTGAATTGAATGTGAACCGGTACTTCTTGCTGCAGAAGCTCATTAAACATACATAGCCACATCGGTGTCATAATGGTCACAAAGGCACGGTAAAATTCCAACGGGAATCCGTCTGGACCTGGGGACTTGTTGCAAACACCTCGTGTAATCGCTTCCTCCAGCTCTTCACACGTAATTTCAGATAACCCGTCCGCTTCCCCGTTCACACTCGTCGCGTCTGGGATCTCTTCCAGGACGTTCCCCAGCTCCTTCTGACCCTCCCCGTTGCTCGCATAGAATCTGCTAAAATGATCCGTGAACGCCTGTGCTATGCCCCTCTGTGTCGTAAAACGACGGCCATCGCCGAGATCGATCTCATGTATTAAATTCCTGCGTCTTCTTCGTCTTTCCTTTATCACATAATGCATCGAGGGAACCTCGTTGGGCAGGAAATCCTGCGACCTCGCGCGTATCATCGTACCTGCCATCCTCTGCTTCGCAAGTTGTACCAGCTTCGCTTTAACTCGGTGGACGGCCGTCTGGCGTTCTGGTGTAGTTGGTTGTGCTAACAGTTCCCGGAGAGCCGTAAAGTAAAACTCAGTGGTCGTGCGCTGCCATTGAGAAACTTCCTTCCCGTAACCTATTAACGTCCTCCGTAAAGCTGGCTTCGCGCACTCGATCCACCACTGCAGGACAGAACCGAAAGAATTTCGTCGACGGAGGCAGCCATGCCACGCGTCCTCCACCATGCGTCGGCATTCTGCATCTCGCAGGTGGGAGACGTTCATCTTCCAATTACCCCTCCGTCTCCACACCTGCTGTCTATTAAGGTTAACCGTGCAAATATATGCCTCGTGGTCTGTAAATGCCGTCGGCCATATTTCTGCGTCCACCGTCGACGTTGCTAACGCCCTTGAAGCGTAGATCCGGTCCAAACGGCCCGCGGAGTGGCTAGTAAAAAATGTATATCCTGGTTGGTTTCGATACTTCAGGTCCCATGTATCGACTAATTCCATCCCGTTGACCAGCTCCCTAAGTTCTTGGCTACTAGTATAGTTAGGTTGTTGGTCCTTTCTATCGAGCACACAATTAAAATCTCCGCCGAGTATGCAACCATCGTATCGTCCCTGGAACAACGGTGTAACCTCATGGGCGTAAAAATCTGCTCTGTCCCTTCTCTTATCCGAGCCTGACGGTGCGTATATGTTGATCAAACGTATTCCACCTATGGTCACGGCCGTACCACGGGCAGAAGGCAAATATTCCACTTCGTCTGCACGTATCCCTTCCTTTAATAGAATGGCTGTGCCAACGCCCCTCTCGTCACACGGGGAACAGTAAATGTCGTAACCGTAAAAGTCCGAGGGGGGAAGTACCCGAACTTCTTGTAATAGTGCTATGTCTAAATCCGCAGCCTTTATCATGTCACTGAGCATCTTGATTTTTACCGGCGTCCCAATGCTATTGATGTTAACAGACCCTATCCGATAAGCTTGTTGCATGGCTGTCAACGTAGATAGGGCACCGTACGGTCGCTAATTCTTCCGTACATAGGCTGCTGTCGTACTAACGTCCCCCGCCGTACCCTCATATGGTCTGGTCTTACACCGGGAGAGTGCGTGGGAGCAGTTCCTCTAGCATCATCAGTTCCCCACGGGGGTGGGTCTTCTGACCAGTCCCCTAGTGTCCCATCGTTGTCGTGCGGTGCAGGCGCCGTAGCCTCCTCAGTAGGCTGTTGCCGTCGATCGAGCGCCTTCGCTGTGTCTGGAGCATCGTCAGCAGTAGGTCGTGCCGCCGTCCCGCTGGCCACCGTTGCATCCACGCGAGGTAGTTCTTCTGTATCCATGGTCGTCTGTTCTGTACCCATAAACTTCTCAGAATTGTCTGCTAGATCAGAGTGGTCGTTCTCCACCGTGAGGCGGCGCTTCTTCCGGCGTTTTGGTGATCGCTGTTTACGTTGCCGGGCCTCTGAATCAGAGGTCAGCATGGTCTCCAGTTGTTCGTGGGGGACGTCGGAATCATGCGCCGTCGTATGATCGACGTCTCCAAGTGCGTTATCTGAAGGGGCCACAAGCGGAACCGAAGAGAGGGCGTCCTGTGACTGCTGCAGGCGGTCCACCGCAACGTCGTCTTTCTGTGGCTCGCCACGATCCGTCGCTGTCTGTGTGTTCTGGTACGCGTCTGTCTCGCGGCCCACGTCATCGCGTAATGCGGCGACGTAAGTCATGGGGAGCACAGTCGGATGCGGCGTGAGGGGTGGATCATCCCGTGGCAGCTGTAATAACCTTCGTTGAGCACACTCAGAACGTATGTGTCCCTCCTTCCCACATCCAGAGCACGTTCTTGGTTGTCCGTCGTAAATGACAATCGCCCGACAACCGGCGATGTACAAGTATGACGGGACGTGTTTTCGGAGTTCGATCCGTATTTGCCTGACGCCATTGAGGACAGGATACGTCTTGAAACTCGCCCATTTTTCAGCCACGTGGGATAGGACCGTTCCGTAAGGACGCAGGGCGTCTGTCACCAATTCTTCTGGCACTTCGAATGGAAGCTCAAATACGCGGATCGTTCGTAGGCCCATGCCGGCGTGTTCAACAGTTACCGCTCCAACATTCCCGTCCGAATGACAGAAACGAAGTCCTTGTCGGTGTCGAAGTAGTAGTTCGTCACATGCCGCTTCATGTATGAGCTTGACATAGACCACGCTGCCGACTATAGATAAGTGTATTCCAACTAGAACGTCAGGTTCGATTTTCACCTCGTCCCGTAAATAACGTTCGATCTCGTAAGCCTTCGGTCGAGCATATTCGTTAGCAAAACTAAATTTCAGTGTCGATTTGCGGAACGACAAAGCCATGATTCGTTCTATGTATACCGCCACACACCGCTACACACGTAACGTAAACACCTCTCGCGCAGACGTGCGGCAGGGACGCAAACACCGTCCGAACCGCTGCGCCGCCGAAGGCTGACTGCCCATATACTTATTTCTGAACATAGTCACTCTGGGGACGAACAGATTTCTATCAACGACAGTCCAGTTTGTTGATATCGTCATTATAGTATGTTTGAATTTGTTGACGGAGCCATCTCACCTCTGCCTGAATCGCTTCGTCACTGTTAACGTCCTCGAAGTCGTTCCATAAGCTATGATAACAGGTGGAAATCGGATAGCGCCCTGTCGGGACTGTTTGGAGGATAAAATGTATACGTCGTGTGACTGGGGCCTCCCGTCTGTTAGACCGTTCGCCGGGTGTAAGTCTTTCGATTTGACGCCACTTCGGCGACTTGCGCGTCGATGGGGATGAAATGATGATGATTAGGACAACACAACACCCAGTCCCTCAGCGGAGAAAATCAGCGACCCAGCCGGGAATCGAACCCGAGCTCTTAGGATTGACAGTCTGTCGCGCTGACCATTTAGCTACCTGGGAGGGACCGTGTGGAAGATGAGCTATGACAATGAACTCAAGACGTCGGATTGTTACAGACACTGTGCCCTCATTTCTGATTGGAAGAGTGCCCCATGTGTGGACGAACTCTTGGAATTAGAAACTCCATTACAAGAAGCTGTTTCTCACGCACGGATATAGTTACATTACACACAACCGTGTCAGACGCTATAATTCGGAGCCATCTAGTGGGTAAGGACTGCATCTTGTGACAGCAAAGCAAGAGAATCGACTGAGCAATGTGCATGACATGTAATGTATCAAGCGATACTGAGACCAATTTAAAAAATTCAGAGGTGTTACTTTTCGGCAATCCCTCGTGCAAATTTCGCACGTGCTTTTCACCCGTAATTTTCTTTATCCATGACGAGTGTGCTACAGTGCTTATAAATGCTCTCTGATTTGAACAGGTCACACAATAATGAATAAATTGAACAGCTGCTTTACATCTACATTTACATTTATACTCCGCAAGCCACCCAACGGTGTGTGGCGGAGGGCACTTTACGTGCCACTGTCATTACCTCCCTTTCCTGTTCCAGTCGCATATGGTTCGCGGGAAGAACAACTGCCGGAAAGCCTCGGTGCGAGTTCTAATCTCTCTGATATTACATTCGTGATCTCCTCGGGAGGTATAAGTAGGGGGAAGCAATATATTCGATACCTTATCCAGAAACGCACACTCTCGAAACCTGGACAACAAGCTACAGTGTGATGCAGAGCGCCTCTCTTGCATAGTCTGCCTCTTGAGTTTGCTAATCATCTCCGTAACGCTATCACGCTTACCAAATAACCCTGTGACTAAACGCGCCGCTCTTTGGATCTTCTCTATCTCCTCTGTCAACCCGACCTGGTGCGGATCCCACACTGATGAGCAATACTTACGTATAGGTCGAACGAGTGTTTTGTAAGCCACCTCCTTTGTTGATGGACTACATTTTCTAAGGCCTCTCCCAATGAATCTACACCTGGCACCCGCCTTACCAACAACTAATTTTATATGATCATTTCACTTCAAATCGTTCCGTACGGATACTCCCAGATATTTTAGAGAAGTAACTGCTACCAGTGTTTGTTCTGCAGTCATGTAATCATACAATAAATGATCCTTCTTTCTATGTATTCGCAATACATTACATTTGTCTATGTTAAGGCTCAGTTGCCACTCCCTGCACCAAGTTCCTATCCGCTGCAGATCTTCCTGCATTTCGCTGCATTTTTCTAAAACATGCTGGGTTCTGTTTGCTGAAAACTCTTCAATCCAGCCAAACAGCTGGTCTGATATTCCGTAGGCTCTTACTTAGTTTATCAGGCGACAGTGCGGAACTATATCTAACGCCTTCGGGAAGTCAAGGAAAATAGCATCTGCCTGGGAGCCTGTATCTAATATTTTCTGGGTCTCATGAACTAATAAAGCGAGCTGGGTCTCACACGATCCTAGTTTCCGGAATCCATGTTGATTCCCACGCAGTAGATTCTGGGTTTCCAGAAATTACATGATACGCGAGCAAAAAACATGTTATAAAACTCTACAACAGATCGATGTCGGAGATATAGGCCTATAGTATTGCGCACCTGCTCGACGACCATTCTTGGAAACTGGAACTACCTGTGGTCTTTTCCAATCATTTGGAACCTTCCGTTCCTCTAGAGACTCACGGTACACGGCTGTTAGAAGGGAGGCAAGTTCTTTCGCGTACTCTGTGTAGAATCGAATTGGTATCCCGTCAGGTCCAGTTGACTTTCCTCTGTTGAGTGATTTCAGTTGCTTTTCTATTCCTTGGACACTTATTTCAATGTCAGCCATTTTTTCGTTCGTGCGAGGACTTAGAGAAGGAACTGCAGTGCTGTCTTCCTCTGTGAAATAGCTTTGCAAAAAGGTGTTTAGTATTTCAACTTTACGCATTTCGTCCTCTGTTTCAATGCCATTATCTTCCCAGTGTCTGGACATGCTGTTTCGATCCACTTACTGATTTAACGGAAGACCAGAACTTCCTTTAGGCGACAAAAATGGCTCAAATGGCTCTGAGTACTATGGGACTTAACATCTGGGGTCATCAGTCCCCTAGAACTTAGAACTGCTTAAATCTAACTAACCTAAGGACATCACACACATCCATGCCCGAGGCCGGATTCGAACCTGCGACCGTAGCGGTCGTGTGGTTCCAGACTGTAGCGCCTAGAACGGAACGGCCACACCGGCCGGCTAGGTGACACACAACGCGATTTTTTACTATATATAAAAGCTGTAAAACAATGAACAATTATGATATGTTTTAAATTACTTACAAAATTTCTAACCTTCGTAGTCATTGTCCTAGTGTGCTGAAAACATTAACAGGAGCAAGTATTTCTCTTAGTGCGACATTTACAACTCTTATTTAAATTGTTCATAACTGAAACTTCCTCAACAATAAATACAAAATTTTAATCATTGAAGTCTTACATAAGTCCCCACTTTAGGTGCAACTGTAAATTGAAAATGAAAATATGTGTTTGAACAGTGAGATCCATGGAAGGCTACCAGTAATACAAAAGCGAATAAGGTTAAAAATATATACAAAATTGAAAATAATTAAAATTAGTAAAAAAGTAAAAGGCAATACCTCCACCAAATATGGCTCATCAGAGGGAGTATGGAAAAGTGACAGTGCGTAATTTACCTTTCAAATGCGGATGACTTGGCTGTGCGTGAAGTGACATAACGATACCAAACGAAACACTGTTCAAGTATCAGTAAGTAAGCAACTAAACATCAGAAAAAAAGACCGCGGCGTCTGCCACATAACAATTACTCGTAGAAAGTGGCAGTGTGTCCCGGCTACGAGCGGAACGCGGAGAGATTAGTGTGACTGTTGCCTGTTTACCGAGGCCCGGGACGAAGCGAAAACAGATTCATGTGACAGAACTCCAGCTGTTCCAGTGGAGGCAGGGATGTGGAAAATCTTTTGTGCTCGCTGTGCGGGTATCCACCGGGCTGATGTACGTCGAAATGTGCGACGTTCGTCAGAAAACATGTATTACGAATTTGGGCTTTAACACAATGAATGAAAGCGTAAGAAAACGACGGGCGCCGCAGCAGATACAAACACGTGAGATTTAAATAACCATATCAGTTACAGAAATGTTAGAGAAAGGTTAAAAACTAAGTTCATTCTGTCGAACTTGAACTGCTTTCGCTCATGTTTGTAACAAAAGGCTCTTCTCTCTCCCCTCTATAGTGCAGTGCAATCTCCACATTTGAGTTCAAACTTTTTCCATCACGTGGAGGATACATTAGTTGTACCCTGCTGCAGGTACTGTCCTTATTACTTCTTCTAATAGTTACGTAACATCCGACATTTTGTATATTCTGTTCTTTTTGCTGCAACATAGCCTTTCTTTCTGGCCCAAACTAACTCGATGGCGTTTAATTCGCAGAGGTGCGGAGGAATTCAAAGAAAAGTTTTCTCTGCAGTGTTATCATTTCATCTACTGACTAATTTTTGTACGCTATTCGTTACGAAAAAACAAAAAAAAGAGGTCATATACTTTTCTTTCTATCGCTTTTCTGTCGGAATCACCCATATTTTCTGAAAGCTTCGGTCGTGATTTTTCTTTCATGAGAGACTTCAGAGAGTGTTTGGTCTAGTGCTCACTTATCACACGATACACTGGCAACCAACCACACCTGTAGATGCAGCTGTTTCCAAAACAATATCGGTCATTGGCTGCTCTGGATACAACAGCTACGTTTTACACACATTAAGAACCTTGGGTTTCTCTGCAGATCTAATGACTTCTTCTTACATCGCTTCTTGGGTGGATTCAAAATTAACCTGTGGACTTCGGTCACTATATCTGTGAAGGAGGATGATATAAGGAGTTTACTCGCATGTGACCCCAATGAAGAAAAGAATGGCTATTGGATGTGCATAGACCAATGAATCCTGAACGTGGTTACAAACACTGATAGTTACGCTAATAGTCGAAAACTGATCTTTCAAAAGTGATGAACTTAACGATCAGATTCTGAAATCACCACTGTATAACAACAAACACAAACGACTCATATTCCCAACGGACGCGGCAGCACTGAGCTAGCGTTCCCTGTATTGTTCGGCCTTCGACGGCACCGCTGTGGGCAGAGGCCGTGATGTGTTTACAGGTCTTCGCTCGTTCCGTTGAATGTATACGAACTGCACTGGCTTGGGGATCGCCCCTTCAGAGCGAAAGACAAATTGAGATGTAGTTCAAAGCGATGAAACTATTGATAAAGTTCCCATGTGCGAGAGATAAACGCCCCATAGATATTAAATATTGTCCTTTTGTCGATGTATACATTTTTAATGCATCTGGTCCGTGTTTTACCGTCACAATTGCTTCTGCGGTGTAATTATAGCAGTTATTTCCTTGACTTCCATATTCGTCTTGCATAGTGCGCTGAACTGACATCAGATGTGTCTAAGATTTTGAGTTTGTTCATTTTATTGGTCTTACCTCAGGTCTTTTCATACTTCGTCTGGTTAAGTTGGACTGGGTCCACTGCTTTTTGTGAAGCGTTCACCTCTCGTACATGGGGAGTTTTCTTCAGCTGCTTATTAATAAGACACAGAGGATTTACAGACACTGGCTGCGAGTGGGCACTGATTCAAATCAATGCGGAAAGTTGTATATTTGTGCGAGACTGGCACTCGAATCCAGGTCTCCTGCTTACTGGTTTGAGAAGAGCAATAACATACATACATATTATAATATGTATGAATGTCCTTTTTCCGTAATAAGATGTGGATCAAGTAAAGCGTATACGGTGCCTCTAACTACGCTGAAGATACTATAACGCTCGTACTTTTCCTTATTTACGTTCTGAAACTATTTTGTTAACCAGTTATGGCATTTAGAAGCAGAACAGTGTTACCCTCTGAAAGGAATTTTGTTGTACTGACCGTGATGTACCTAAAGAAGGCGGTTTATCGGACGTGGAAGTCAAAATTACGTGAATGTTTAACAAGTAACAAACAATATTTTACCTATCCAGACTGTCCAAATACTGAGAAAAAAACGGTCGCCAGCCTAATTAGGCATAAGAATGAGTAACATTCCTATTCAAGAAAAAGTAAGCAGTTTTACTGGAAAGACGAAGCCTATACTTTTCTAATACGAAAGTGCAATGAACCCAGTCACAAGTCACAACAAACGTTATAGTGGGTAAAAGTAGTAGCAGCAAGATGTTCACGTTCTCACAATCACAAAAGACACTGTTACAGAAATCAACATTCAATGCTTTGCCAAACTGAATAACACCATCAACAGTACACATTCAAGTCACTTTTAAACTGGAAATTGGGCATGGGCCTAGTCTTCCTTCATCAGATATTTTCTGCACAGTACAAATTTAAATAATATTCACATGCAGTAAGATTCACACTATTCTTTAAAGGCAAAGAAACAACTGTTCTCATGGACAATGACATTCATGGCAACTTTACGTTCAGTGAGCATAAAACAGAAACTTGGTGCTCATAAACTGATATTATAGTTTTTATAACACAAGAAGAACAGAACTCAAATATCAAGAGTAGTTGGAACTTTCTATAATCAAGTAACTTTGTGCATTTGAGCAACTTTCAATGAGGGGTGGCCCTTAATCTTGACTACTGGAGTAAAGCAAACTGGTACATTTTTATGAACATTGACTTACCTTTGGTTGTATTTCAACAAGCTGTACAACAAATTTATTTACTAGGAAAAGCATTTCAAACCAATCTTTATGACATTTAATTTGAAGCTAACCTCAAGATGGTCTATTGCCTTTTCGTTATCATCAAAGTCATTAACTTTAAAATCAGTAATTAACCAAATGATTTTAAAAGCCCACAAAACTTTAAATTGATTTATCTCAAATACTGGAATGCTCTCACGAAACTACACTTACTGCCTCCCTCAACTTTACCAAATTCCACAGGAAATTTAAATACTCCTTTTTACCAGATTTCAAATAAAAATAATTTTCTGTTTTACTTCATGACTTTCATTTTTCACAACATGGACACTCGGTAATCATTGTTCAAGCGGAGAGGAACCTAAGAGGTGTTATGATAAGGAAAAAATCAAGGTAGGTACAAAAATTCTGGTATAAGTTACCTTATATTTGAGGACACTAAAACATTCAATGAGCTGCTCCTTCACTTTACATATCTACAGTTCCTCCATTCAGTTACAGTGATTGCGCAATGTGGTGGCGAGTGCATGTTGGTAGGTGGATTTGCAGGTAGAAATGCTGGACTCTGTCATTTCTTGGTGGCGATGATAGATACCAATTCAAGAATAGTTCCAGCGATTTATCCATCCATCCGAGGCTTTAGCACATTGGAAAACGGCACGAAAACTCTCTCTCGGCACTAGCACAATACACAACTTTTACATGAGCAGTTGGCGGGTAGGTAGCTCGTCCCAGACTGACTCTTCCGTCCACCTTTCTATCAATGCCAACCACATTTCGCGCGCGTTACAAAGTTCCGTTCCGCAGGGGAACCACACCATGTTTTATATCATACAATGATTAAAGGCCCTGTGTGAAGGTCAGTAATTTACATAACGGCAAACAGTCACATTAAATAAAATAGATCAGTTACACACACTGGTATTCCTACAAAACATTACTCACACAGAAATTAAAATTTTGGTTAAAAACAGTCTTGGTTCCAATTTCTTTTATTTTTCAACGACGCGTTTCGCCTTATTTAGGCATCATGAGGTTATCTTTTCTAGATGGGCGCGAGAGGCACCAAGATCTGCATAACGCGTTCCCGTTCACAGGAGCGAGTAACAGTGAGATGGGGGCTCAGGTAGTAAGCATAATGGCATTATGCTTACTACCTGAGCCCCCATCCCACTGTAACACCAATCCGTTCAGTTGTTTATGAGTTTAGCGTGTTCAGATAGACTGTCCAGCTCCCTGCCGCCGTTGGATAAGCAGCTGCAGCAGCAAGTGGTATACACTTAGCTCACTTATTTGTTACATAGTTTACTTCTTAATTTCTTTTCGTGTTTTTGGTATTTGCGCTGTTTAATTCATAAATTTCAGGCGTATTATAGTATTTGAGAGTTGTAGCATCGCGTTTTAGTACCTGAATAGTGTAAAATCGCGTAGTCTCTTTCCGCCGCCGAGCAGTGTGTCAGCAGTGCGCAAGTAGCAGCATTACTGCATTTACTAGGCAATCTTGTATTTTAATAACCATTTAAATTTTGTGTCCAATTTTTTGTGCTCTCTGTGGATTAGTTCAGACGTTCTTTGCACAACAGTTTTTAGCATGGATGGCGACTGCAACTGCTGTGTCCGGATGCAGGCTGAGTTGGCATCCCTTCGCTCCCAGCTTCAGGCAGTGTTGGTTTCGGTCACACAGCTTGAGGCTGTTGCCAATGGGCATCACTGTGGGCGTCCGGATGTGGGTGTGTCGGGGCGGCCAGCTCGTCCTACGCATCCCCCGATCGGACTACGACTGTGCCTGCCCGGGATACTGCCCACATTGAGGCTGATCCCTCACCTGTGGTAGAGTGGGAGGTCGTCTCGAGGTGTGGCAGGGGGCGAAAGACATTCCGGAGGGCTGAATGGAAGGCCTCTCCAGTTTGTCTCACGAACCGGTTTCAGGCTCTGTCTCTAGCTGATACTGATCTTCGGCCGGACATGGCTGCTTGTCCTGTTCCATAGGTTGCCCCTCAGTCTGCAAGATCCGGACGGTCGCAGAGGGTGGGCTTACTGGTAGTTGGGAGCTCCAACGTCAGGCGCGTAATGGGGCCTCTTAGGGATATGGCAGCAAGAGAGGGGAAGAAAACTAATGTGCACTCCGTGTGCATACCGGGGGGAGTCATTCCAGATGTGGTAAGGGTCCTTCCGGATGCCATGAAGGGTACAGGGTGCACCCATCTACAGGTGGTCGCTCATGTCGACACCAATGATATGTGTCGCTATGGATCGGAGGAAATCCTCTCTGGCTCCGGCGGCTATCTGATTTGGTGAAGACTGCCAGTCTCGCTAGCGGGATGAAAGCAGAGCTCAACATCTGCAGCATCGCCGACAGGACTGACTGCGGACCTTTGATACAGAGCCGAGTGGAGGGTCTGAATCAGAGGCTGAGACGGTTCTGCGACCGTGTGGGCTGTAGATTCCTCGACTTGCGCCATAGTGTGGTGGGGTGGATAGGTCAGGAGTCCACTACACGCAGCAAGCGGCTACACGGGTAGCAGGGATTGTGTGGCGTGGACTGGGCGGTTTTTTAGGTTAGATGGCCTCGGGCAAGTACAGAAAGGGCAGCAGCCTCAAAGGGTGCGTGGCAAAGTGAGGACGTGAGGGGCCCAAGCAGCAATCGGTATTGTAAACTGTCGAAGCTGCATTGGTAAAGTGCCGGAACTTCAAGCGCTGATAGAAAGCACCGAAGCTGAAATCGTTATAGGTACAGAAAGCTGGCGGAAGCCAGAGATAAATTATGCAGGAATTTTTACAAAGGCACAGACGGTGTTTAGAAACGATAGATTGCATGCAACCGGTGGTGGCGCATTTGTCGCTGTTAGTAGTAGTTTATCCTGTAGTGAAGTAGAAGTGGATAGTTCCTGTGAATTATTATGGGTGGAGGTTACACTCAACAACCGTGCTAGGTTAATAATTGGCTCCTTTTACCGACCTCCCGACTCAGCAGCATTAGTGGCAGAACAACTGAGAGAAAATTTGGAATACATTTCACATAAATTTTCTCAGCATGTTATAGTCTTAGGTGGAGATTTCAATTTACCAGATATAGAATGGGACACTCATATGCTTAGGACGGGTGGTAGGGACAGAGCATCGAGTGACATTATACTGAGTGCACTATCCGAAAATTACCTCGAGCAATTAAACAGAGAACCGACTCGTGGAGATAACATCTTGGACCTACTGATAACAAACAGACCCGAACTTTTCGACTCTGTAAGCGCAGAACAGGGAATCAGTGATCATAAGGCCGTGGCAGCATCGCTGAATATGGAAGTTAATAGGAATATAAAAAAAGGGAGGAAGGTTTATCTGTTTAGCAAGAGCAATAGAAGGCAGATTTCAGACTACCTAACAGATCAAAACGAAAATTTCTGTTCGGACACTGAAAATGTTGAGTGTTTATGGAAAAAGTTCAAGGCAATCGTAATATGCGTTTTAGACAGGTACGTGCCGAGTAAAACTGTGAGGAACGGGAAAAACCCACCGTGGTTCAACAACAAAGTTAGGAAACTACTGCGAAAGGAAAGAGAGCTTCACTCTAACTTTAAACGCAACCAAAACCTCTCAGACAAACAGAAGCTAAACGATGTCAAAGTTAGCGTAAGGAGGGCTATGCGTGAAGCGTTCAGTGAATTCGAAAGTAAAATTCTATGTACTGACTTGACAGAAAATCCTAGGAAGTTCTGGTCTTACGTTACATCAGTAAGTGTCTCGAAACAGTATATCCAGACACTCCGGGATGATGATGGCATTGAAACAGAGGATTACACGCGTAAAGCTGAAATACTAAACACCTTTTTCCAAAGCTGTTTCACAGAGGAAGACCGCACTACAGTTTCATCTCTAAATCCTCGCACAAACGAAAAAATGGCTGAAATCGAAATAAGTGTCCAAGGAACAGAAAAGCAACTGGATTCACTCAACAGAAGAAAGTCCACTGGACCTGATGGGATACTAATTCGATTCTACACAGAGTACGCGAAAGAAGTTGCCCCCCTTCTAACAGCCGTGTACCGCAAGTCTCTAGAGGAACGGAAGGTTCCAAATGATTGGAAAAGAGCACAGGTAGTCCCAGTCTTCAAGAATGGTCGTCGAGCAGACGCGCAAAGCTATAGACCCATATCTCTGACGTCGATCTGTTGTAGAATTTTAGAACATGTTTTTTGCTCGCGTATCATGTCGTTTCCTTGACTTCCGGAAGGCGTTCGATACAGTTCCGCACTGTCGCCCGATAAATAAAGCGCCTACGGAATATCAGACCAGCTGTGTGGCTGGATTGAAGAGTTTTCAGCAAACAGAACACAGCATGTTGCTATCAATGGAGAGACGTCTACAGACGTTAAAGTAACCTCTGGCGTGCCACAGGGGAGTGTTATAGGACCATCGCTTTTCACAATATACAGGGCTATTACAAATGATTGAAGCGATTTCATAAATTCACTCTAGCTCCATTCATTGACATATGGTCACGACACACTAAAGATACGTAGAAAAACTCATAAAGTTTTGTTCGGCTGAAGCCGCACTTCAGGTTTCTGCCGCCAGAGCGCTCGAGAGCGCAGTGAGACAAAATGGCGGCAGGAGCGGAGAAAGCGTATGTCGTGCTTGAAATGCACTCACATCAGTCAGTCATAACAGTGCAACGATACTTCAGGACGGAGTTCAACAAAGATCCACCAACTGTTAACTTCATTCGGCGATGGTATGCGCAGTTTAAAGCTTCTGGATGCCTCTGTAAGGGGAAATCAACGGGTCGGCCTACAGTGAGCGAAGAAACGGTTGAACACGTGCGGGCAAGTTTCACGCGTAGCCTGCGGAAGTAGACGAATTAAGCAAGCAGGGAGCCAAACGTACCACAGGATGGTGCTCCACCGCACTTCCATCATGATGTTCGGCATTTCTTAAACAGGAGATTGGAAAACCGATGGATCGGTCGTGGTGGAGATCATGATCAGCAATTCATGTCATGGCCTCCACGCTCTCCCGACTTAACCCCATGCGATTTCTTTCTGTGGGGTTATGTGAAAGATTCAGTGTTTAAACCTCCTCTACCAAGAAACGTGCCAGAACTGCGAGCTCGCATCAACGATGCTTTCGAACTCATTGATGGGGACTTGCTGCGCCGAGTGTGGGAGGAACTTGACTATCGGCTTGATGTCTGCCGAATCACTGAAGGGGCACATATCGAACATTTGTGAATGCCTAAAAAAACTTTTTGTATGTGTGTGTGCAAAGCATTGAGAAAATATCTCAAGTTGGTTGGTTGGTTGGTTTGTTGAGGGAAGGAGACCAGACAGCGAGGTCATCGGTCTCATCAGATTAGGGAAGGATGGGGAAGGAAGTCGGCCGTGCCCTGTGAAAGGAACCATCCCGGCATTTGCCTGGAGCGAGTTAGGGAAATCACGGAAAACCTAAATCGGTATGGCCGGACGCGGGATTGAACCGTCGTCCTCCCGAATGCGAGTCCAGTGTCTAACCACTGCGTATCTCAAGTAATAAATTTATTGTAGAGCTGTGAAATCGCTTGAATCATTTGTAATAACCCTGTATATAAATGACCTAGTAGATAGTGTCGGAAGTTCCTTGCGGCTTTTCGCGGATGATGCTGTAGTATACAGAGAATTAGAAAATTGTAGCGAAGCGCAGGAACATCTGCAGCGGATAGGCACTTGGTGCAGGGAGTGGCAACTGACCCTTAACATAGACAAATGTAATGTATTGCGAATACATAGAAAGAAGGATCCTTTATTGTATGATTATATGATAGCGGAACAAACACTGGTAGCAGTTACTTCTGTAAAATATCTGGGAGTATGCGTACGGAACGATTTGAAGTGGAATGATCATATAAAATTAATTGTTGGTAAGGCGGGTACCAGGTTGAGATTCATGGGGGGAGTCCTTAGAAAATCTAGTCCGTCAACAAAGGAGGTGGCTTACAATTCACTCGTTCGACCTATACTTGAGTATTGCTCATCAGTGTGGGATCCGTACCAGATCGGATTGACGGAGGAGATAGAGAATATCCAAAGAAGAGCGGTGCGTTTCGTCACAGGGTTATTTGGTAAGCATGATAGCGTTACGGAGATGTTTAGCAAACTCAAGTGGCAGACTCTGCAAGAGAGGCGCTCTGCATCGCGGTGTAGCTTGCTTGCCAGGTTTCGATAGGGTGCGTTTCTGGATAAGGTATCGAATATATTGCTTCCCCCTGCTTATACCTCCCGAGGCGATCACGAATGTAAAATTAGAGAGATTCGAGCGCACACGGAGGCTTTCAGACAGTCGTTCTTCCCGCGAACCATACGCGACTGGATCAGAAAAGTGAGGTAATGACAGTGGCACGTAAAGTGCCCTCCGCCACACACCGTTGGGTGGCTTGCGGTGTATAAATGAAGATGTAGATGTTGATGTAGAGTTTTATTAATACATTAAATCACGATATTTTTTCTGTGATCCGATTCTGATGAAGTAAGGGCTGTACGGTGTCGCAAAGTATGCCTAAGTTACCTGCGAAAACCAAATGAAAATTCGTTTAGTAGTTCTGAAGACTAATGTTTTCTAAGACTAAACAGACAGACACGACGGTTTTACAGATTTATTATCAGTATGTAATGTGATAAGGAATCGGACATTGCAGTAGTGGGTCGACGGTGAGGTAAAATTCGACGACGTTATGTGCCCGCCAATTGGTATCCGTGGCATCGGCTTTTCGGGACGACAGGTGCGGTGGTGGGTGTCTGCTGGCGCCGCCTGCCGCCGCTCCCCTAACTGCCCACGTAATGCGTTTCGTGGCGCGGCAGGGGGTGGCTATTGGCGGCGCCCGTCCGTCTGCTCTCCCGCCTCCCCGCCCCTCACAGGTCGGCCGCTACTCCCGGCCTATCTTTACGATCGGACGGCGGAGAACTACCTCTTAATCTGGGAGCAGGGCGTGATTCCGGTCGGTTTATACTTCTTCCGAGCGCGGGCAGCTGCCGCCTGCGGACCATCTGGCCGTCGTCTTTAATCGCGAATAATGGCACCGCAGACACGGTTGAGCTCTCACCATCACAGGAAAAAGCCGGTGCCCACCAGGGACGAATAATCTGACTTGATGTCTGACTCTGCAGCGCTCAGTTACGAACACGCTTTATAACAATAAGTTCATATACCTTCTACTTCTTCTTCCACTCTTCACGCTCCATCGGACCACTTCACTCAGTCGTTACCTTGTAATCTTCTTAAAGAAGTTTCCTTTCCGAATTGTCCAATCCTTTTTGTCATTCGTCCTCTATAAATACTCTTTTTAATCTCTGTTTATTTTTGCTTTATATCTTATTTATATATTTTTAGTGTCTTTAAATTTCCTGTTTCGTTCTGTAAATCGCCCAGGGTAGTTCTAGCTCTGTCGTATCCACTCCGTTTCCCTTTATCCATCATACTTGTTGTTTCATGTTCCAAAGTTTCTCTATAGCGTTCCTCGGTAATCTGATTTCCAATATCCTGATAATGTGACCAAAAAAGATATCATTTTGCCGTATAGTAACTATAACGGTCCCAGTTTGCTGTGCATCGCTTCATTTGGCACTATCCGCATCTGTCCATTTTCTTGATATTTCTTGCGTTCTAGCTATTCTTCTCTTTACTTTCAGGATTTCGTCTTTCTCTGGGTGAGTTTTAAAAGTGTTTTACCTCCATAATTGAACCACCACCTTGTAATGTTTCAGCATACTTCAGACTGATAGACATTTTGTTAGTTTTTACTTGTCATTCAGGTTTTTCATGTAACTTGTGTGTTATAATTCCTTGTAGTTATTTAAATTGTGTCACTGGTTTTACTTTTCTGTTGCTTACTGTTACGTGGTTGAATGTTAGTGTATCTCCAACGATTTTTCAATCTTTTCGAATGGTGTCCTATTTCTTGTGCTATATTTTATAGGCTTATTATTTGATGTCGGGTTTCTTGAATGTTATTAGCTAATCTATGAATCCTAAGTAGTTGAACATTATTTGATCTTTCATGGCTCCGATTTTTCTTTCTTTAGGATTTTCCATGTGCTGTTCCCTCACAACATACTCGAGTGCACAGCTGAAAAGTAATGCTACAAACCATCTCCCTGCCCGAACGCTTTTTTAATAGTAAATGTCTCGGATATTTCTCCTCTGAACTCTACTTCACATGTGAAGTTTCTTAAACCTAAGTTACTCATTTGTATATTCATCATTGAAGATCTGTGCATATTATCACAATCTTCTTTGAAATCTGCAAATGTTATGACTTGCTATTTTTGTCTTCCGCTATAGTAATCCATTACCAACTTCAAAGTGATTGTATGTTCTGGGCATCTTCTCCATTGTCTAAATCCCCCTTAATATCCTCCTGTTTCCAGTTGCTCTTCCAAAGGACTGTACATAATTCTTGACATGACTTCATATGTGCCACCATAAGGGGAAATTCCTCTATTGTTGTCTTGATTTTATTTGTCTCCTTTTCTTATGTAATGGACGGATTATAGCTGTAGTGCAACATTCTGGTAGTTTTCCTTGTTCCAGACTGTCGCTTTGTATTGGTGTAATGATATCTTCACTGTTTCTGCTATATATTTCTAATGTTTCTGCTAAAATCTCTGTGTTTTTTCCTGATGCAATGAATCATCACATTATTTCTATCCCTGAAGATTACTGTTGCCGTGTCATAGATATCATCTGCAACGAACCAAAAAAATGTTGGCTTAGTTTTTGGTTTCATGCGATATGATCAGCCCCAATTGGAAGTGCTCTGTCAGGAAGGTCAAAATGGAAGAATACAACTGCTTCGGGCAGCTGCGTTGTCAGGCATAGGTTTGTTTCTGTTGATGCTATTGGTAGATGGGACTTCACAAGGCGTGGCCTGGATATCAGTAGGAAAAGTAAACTGGCCGGGATGATGCCAAAGTCTTTAAGGAGGGGACGTTGATTCTCGTGGGAGTACCTCTTTTTTAGGCTAGGATCAGCGTCCAGTGATTTAGCATCGAAGGAAATTTAGCTTAATAAGAAACTCAGGCAGGCGGGTACTAGAGATGTTAAAATATCACATGATTCTCACAAAAGTACAGCGAAAAATAATGTAAAAGTAATGTTAGTATATCACAAAATTCTCATAAAATCATAGTGGGTTGCGTCAGAATATCAGCAGATTAAAGAGCAAAGTAGATGAGCTTCTTTCCTGCTTAGAAAATTTAGAAACTGAGGATGGAATAGATGCCTGTTCCTGTCTGAACTTCATGTACTAACAGATATCGAAAAGGTAAATATAGGTGTATATAAGCTTTCAGCACATGTAAGTTGACACACTGTGTGGAGAGGAGGAGTGGCCTTATATGTTAAAATTTATCATAGCGTGAAAAATTTAGAAACCCAAAAGTTTTGTGTAGAGGAACTTATGGAAGCGTATGAGCTTAAACAAATTATGGTACTTTTATAGCTGTAGCTGTGTATACGGCCCTGTTAGAAAATTTTCAGCTGTTACTGAAAGACTCCGAGTCTTTGTTGTGCTGTCTGGAGATTTCAATGTAGATTTTTGAAAGTGTCTGATGGAAAGCTTGACCTTGAAGTAATTCCAAGTCTTGTCAATTTGAAGTCAGTTAATTATTTTCCTGCTTGGGTGGTACAGGAAAGCGGCACACTGACAGATAATACTTTTATGTATCAAGATAAATTTAATCAAATAAAAACTTCTCATGTTAAGAATGGTCTGTCTGATCATGATGCAAAGCTAGTTATAGTATATGGCATAGCTACATATATAATACAAAACAGTCCTTCAAACTAGCGCATTCAGTTAACGATTTAACGATTGTAAATTTTAGGGAAGGCTTGTGGCAGAACAGGATGATAAGCTCTGGGATTTAGATAATAATTTTAAATCTAACCTATTTCATGATATCTTTGTGATTATATTGGAATCAGTTTCACTAAGGACACAGTGAAACATAATTGAAAGAAACCATATAAAATCCATGATTCACTAATGATATAAAAAATCTTCTAAACAGAAAAGTGAAATGTATCTGGTAGTTAGAAGGAGTAATAATCCAGAAATAACGAAACATTATAAAAATTACTGGACTGTATTTAGATACAAAAAAGTCAACAAGTATGTATATTATGTCTGACATTATCACCTCTCTTAATAAATTTGAAACAATTTGGAACATCGTTAAAAGGGAAACAGGCAACTAAGAGCTCAGGAAGACTGTATTTCAATCAAACTCAGTGAAATTTTGTTAGCAAAACGTCAGAAGTAGAAAATATTTTTAATAATCTTTTGTAAGTTTTGTAGAGGTAATAGAATTGAAAAAGAAATGTATTGAAGAGTAGCTTCACATACATGTAAAAAAAAAAAAAAAAACTAACAAAATTTCAGTTTGGGTTTCAGAAGAGCTTTAGAATAGAAAATACTATATGTGATTTCATTGATCAAATATTTAATGCTCTCAGTAACGGATAATGACCCATTAGGATACTTTGTGATCTCTGAGTGGCTTTTGACTGTGTAAATCTAGATAAACTTAAGTATTGTGGTATCAGTGAGACAGTGCACAAATGGTTTACTTCATATTTAACTGGAATAATGCAGAAGGTTCAAATGAACAGTACAGATAGTCTGTAAGTATCAGCAGCGTCCTCTACTGGTGAGGTGCCCAACAGAACTTCAGAACTTAGTATTGGGTCCATTAGTGTTCTTCAAATAAATGGTTCAAATGGCTCTGAGCATTATGGGACTTAACTTCGCAGGTCATCAGTCCCCTAGAACCTAGAACTACTTAAACCTAACTAACCTAAGGACATCACACACATCCATGCCCGAGGCAGGATTCGAACCTGCGAACGTAGCGGTCTCGCGGTTCCAGACTGTAGCGCCTAGAACCGCTTGGCCACTCCGGCCGGCATTAGTGTTCTTAATACATATTAATGACATACCGCTCTATTTTCATGACATTGCAAAGCTAGCTCTCTTTCATGATGATACAAGTATAGTAATCACACCCTACAGGCAAGAATTAGCTGAGGAACTGTAAATAATATCTTTCAGAAAATCAATAAGTGGTTCTCTGCAAATGGTCTCTCGCCAAATTTCGAGAAAACATAGTATATACAGTTCTGTACATCAAATGGCATAACACCATTGAGAAATACAAACTTCGATTAGAAGGCTCTTGCTAAGGAAGAATATTAAAAAATTTCTGGATGTTTGCACTGGCGACAAATTGAATTGGAAGAAACACATCTGCTGAAACCGTTAGGTTTAGTTACTTACGCTATTTGGGTTATAGCATATTTTGGGCATAAACATAGCAGTAAATTAGCCTACTATGCCTATTTCATTCACTACGTTCATATGACATCTCATTTTAGGGCTACTCATCAGTAAGAGGAAAAGCATTTATTGCACAAAAGCCATCACAATAATAGCTGGAGCCCACCAAAGATCACCTTGCTGATATTTATTTAAGGAACTCGGGATATTAACAGTACGTTCTAAATACATATATTGACTTCTGAAATTTGTTTTTAATAACCCATTCCAACACAAAAATAACAGCAAAGTGCATAGCTGCAACACTAGAAAAAACGATGATCTTCGATATTCGATATTCTGGGGAGGGGGAGGTGTTGCTGTGTGTTTGTGAGGGGGGGGGGAGGGGGGAGCTGCTACTTCATATCTATATATTCATCTATTGAGTAGAGGCAGTTGTCATTTTGTCATTCAGAAATTCTTTTAATTGGTTTTTAAATACTGGTTGGCCATCTATCAGACTTTTAATGCTATATGGCAAATAACCAAAGAACTTTGTGGCACCATAATTCAACTCTTTCTGTGCCAAAGTCAGATGTAACCCAGAGTAGCGAGGATCATCGTTTCGTGTGTGTGTGTGTGTGTGTGTGTGTGTGTGTGTTTGTGTGTGTGTATGTATATATATATATATATTCCATGCTGATCACTTTGAGAACTTACTGACGATTCTGCAACTGCCGATTCCCTTTCATTCACAAAAATGGTAAAGCCATCAATGTATAAGACGACATTTCACTCAATGAATTGTAAATGTCGTTCTTCTAATTAACGTGACATATTTTACAGCACCTTGGAATTACAGTGAATTTTATTAATTCGCGTTTCAACCACTGCTGGTTTTATGAAGAACTTGATTTTATATCCACATTGTTTCTACACTCGAAAATAGCTAATGTGTACGCCTATAATATGCTGTCGTATTACCGTTTGTTGTTACCGTTGTTTAGCCACACTCCAAGATTGGTACTCTCACGATCTTCACGTACAATCGTAATACGTTTTGTCAGTTGGAAGTTGCGTGACGTTAATTTATTTTTTTTTTACCAAACTTATGTGCGTAGAAGTTGGTAAACGGATTTTGTGTGGAGCAGGAAAGCGAGCTGCCATATAGCATGGACTTCATTACTTCCCCTACATGACTAAAAGGAGAAAACAAGTTCCTTACAGAAGTTGTGTGTCGTCCTCTTCTACTGTAGTACACTGCCACATCATCACACTGAGTCTAAAGTACCTTCTCTTTATCTTTTCCTGGGGAAAGTTAGAGGAAACTGGACCACGAGATGGAGTGGGACGTTTTTAAAGCGTTTTTCATTGATACTAGCAGTCTGTTATCGTGATTCTCATAACACAACAAATATATAAACGTACAACGAATCATCTGTGAAAATATAGTACCTTACTTACACAATGCTTATATTTGGAACAAAGATTTCAGGTGACATCAGCGCAATGAATACAAAAATATGAACGAGAATAGACCGTGAACTTCACAAGAAGCAGAATAATCCTACATTCATATTCAAACACAACAGCACTGAACATGTGAAAGAAACGGTTCATTCCACCACCACTGAAACTACACAGTGGAGTCACGGAGGCTCTGATGTAACTCAAAAAGCAATAAATCCCACAGCTGTCATTCTATGTGAGAAATATTATTCAACTCTGCGGTCGATCTCCACGAAGTTAAGTGATCAGTGTAGTGTGATAGCTAACACTTGCAGTACCGTTAGTTCGTTTACGCACGGCGGTAAAGCTGCACGAGGAGTCACACAAGTATCTCACAAATAGAGAAACAAATCCTAAACTCCTTGATCTCATGCGCACATTTACATGAAAAGGACACAAGTAATTGCTGTAGATACAGTAGTAACTCAAGTAAAGTGGCGCAAGCTAAATACTTGTCTTTACACATGCTTCGTGACATGGAAGCTGTTGTATCCTGCCTTGTAGTCAAATGTGGGGTGCCTAGACAACAATTCAAGCAAATCGTTTTATTGAGTTTTTGTTACAGAAAATAAACAACAGTACTTAATTTCGTGAAGTACAGATGTGTAGCGGGCAAAGAGTGACAGACAAAACAAGAAATCTCTTCAGTACAGAAAGTGCTACAGAGTAGAAGCGAAATGACTAGTCTCGATGCTAGTTCTGAACTCGCTGCTGTAGAGTTTGTAGAACTCGCTGCTATAGAACTTGGCGAACTGGGCCGCGGCCAGGCGGGAGAGGGATCAGCCAGCGTGCAATTGTCTGACGTCGTCTCGCCGCCCTCTCTGCTCTGACGTGTCGGCGCTTGACTGTACACGAACACTACAAATCATCTTGAAGAAAATGACTTATTGATAATAACCAACCCGGATTCGGGGAATACCATTCTTGTGCAACACATCTAGCTCTTTATTTCCATGAAGTAATGACTGCTATTGACAAGGGTTCTCAGATCGATTCCATATTCCTAGATTTCCAGAAGGCTTTTGATACCGTTCCTCACAAGCGACTATTAATCAAATTTCGTGCATATGGAGTATCGTCTCAGTTGTGTGACTGGATTCGTGATTTCCTCTCAGAGAGGTCACAGTTCGTAGTGATAGACGGTAAATCATCGAGTAGAACAGAATTGATATCTGGCTTTCCGCAAGGTAGTCTCATAAGCCCTCTGATGTTCCTGATTTACGTAAATGGTCTAGGTGATAATCTGAGCAGAGCCTTTAGATTGTTTGCAGATGACGCAGTAATTTACCGAGTAGTAAAATCATCAGACGATCAATTCCAGTTACAAAATGATCTAGAGAGACTATCTGTATGGTGCGAAAAAAGTGGCAATTGGCACTAAACAAAGAAAAGTGCGAGGGTCATACACATGATTACTAAAAGAAATCCGATAAATTTTGGGTATACGATAAATCGCACAAACATAAGGGCTGTCAGTTTGACTAAATACCTAGGAATTACACTTACGAGCAACTTAAATTGGAAAGACCACATAGATAATATTGTGGGGAAGGCGAAACAAAGACTGCGCTTTGTTGGCAGAACACTTAGTAGATGCGACAAACCCACTAAACAGACAGCCTACATTACAGTTGTTCACCCTTGCTGGAATATTGATGCGCGGTAGGGGTCCTTACCAGATAGGATTGAGTTATGACATGGAGAAAGAGCAAAGAAGGGCCGCTCGTTTCATGTTATCGCGCAATAGGGGTGACAGTGTCACTGATATGATACGCGAGTTGTGGTGGCAGGCACTGAAAATGCGAAAATATTTTCTTGACACCCAACTACGTAGGGAGAAATGCTCATCATAATGAAATACGAGAAATCAGAGCTCGAACGGAAAGATTTAGGTTTTCTTTTTTCACATGCACCATTCGATAGTGGAATGGTAGAGAAGTAGTATGAAAATGGTTGGATGAACCCTCTGCCAGGCACTTAAGTGTGAATTACAGAGTAACCTTGAAAATTTAGATGTAGAGGTTGACTTTACGCCGGAACAGAGGCCTTTATATAGTTAAACTTAAGAAAGTTATTTAATTCCGTATCGTTACACCCACGAATTCAAAAGAGGTATCATCATTTAGCAAAAATAGGTATTAAACCAAAGAGAGACCAAAACTGATTACAAGTCGTCACTTCCTGTGCACACCAAAACACAGTCCCAGCAACTGGGAGAGGTATTTTCTACAAACATTAATGTATACTAAGCTTTACTACAATCTCTCCAGTTATCTTAAATTCTGAAACTCCTGTTGCCTCTCATATCACATTAACGTTATGTAACTTCAGAAGCTTACACACCCCAACATTTTCCTTATATTACTGCACCTTGTATTGATAACGGAACTTCCACAATCAATTGATGCACAAACTGGTTCATCATTTACAAGACCGCTTAAAAATGGTAGTTTATTTTCCTTACTTGCAACCATTTTGTTACCATACTTGCCTGGCTACAAGCTCCTGCTGTTCATACGCCGTTCCTCTAGTCATAATTTTTGCCTCCCCCTTCACATTATCCAGACCATTATGTACTTCTTGCCCTTCCTTATGCCTTATAAAACACCTACGTTCCTCTCGAACACATCATCATCTTGTTCCACCAATTTACTCCTGCTATTCTGCGCTGATTGTCCCGCAGACCACTTTCAGTTCATGTAAAGAGCTTTTCGGTTTCTGCCAACATAACCAGTCTATTTTTCTTTAAAAAAAGCTACTCTAGATTATCTGCCACTTCCACAAGCGAACTTAATCTATTTTTAAACTGTGGAAGTGTATCTGTCTTTTTAAGCACAGGTCGCAATGGATTTGGAAATTTATTTATTTCACGTAACAAAAATCGCAAAATATAGACTAAACGTTTTGCAGTGTGATAGACGACGTTCACGAAATTATTTCTTCGGTTTCTTTTTTTTTTCTTTTTGGTGGTAACAGCAATGAAAGAAATAAAAGTTACAATACTGTCACCCAATAACACAGTCCGTAATTATGATTTAGTACCAAATTTTGATGGTCACGATTTCTATAACTTTGGTATAATCCTCAAATCCATTCAGATAGCAAAAATACTATTCAAAGGGCACTTCCAATTTGTTGGTCAACAGAGAATGACCGAGGACGAGCAGCTTGAAGTTACTGATATCTACTTAGAGCGTTTGCGACATCTGCTAGAGCAGCGGATGCTTCTGCAGTCTTTTGCAAGTAGTGTGGTGGAGTGTCTGATGCCAGTGGTGGAGTGCCTGGTGGTTAACCACGGCCGCCAGCTGGCACATCAAAGGTAACAACAGCTAACATGGACTGGCAGCCACCAACCACATGCACACCTCCTCCCCTCTCCTTACCACCCCCCTCCCATCTCCTGCCCAATCTTCTCTTCAGACACACACACACACACACACACACACACACACACACACACGTTGAAACCCCTACCTGCTGTCCGCAACATCCACAATAACCGACCCATTTCAGAACTTGCAATTCGCTTCGACAGATACACCAGTGTGACACGGTCACAACTGTGGAAAATTGGCTAGAGTCAACAAATTCACGTGCGTCGCTACTACTGCTGGCAGTATTGTTCTTTATTTTCTTGTAACACATGTGTTCGTGGCAGTTTGCTTACCATTCAGTGAGCGGTTTCTCTCATGTACGAACTTTTCATTCTCTCTGTCTCTCTGTCTCTGTCTCTGTCCTAGTCCCTCTGTAGTTCTCAGTCCTAGTCCCTCTGTAGTTCATACCGCTACACGGCGCAGTTCCAGGACAAGCACCACTGCATTTGAAAGCAGTGCATTGAAATTTTAAGCGTTTCATTTTGAACTAAAACACTTGCCTACAGCACGCTGCTCCCTCCTGCCACAGAAAAAAGTCCGCGCAGGTGGTAGAAGTAATGCTTACTTTCTCTCTTCTTCTCTCTCTCTCTCTCTCTCTCTCTCTCTCTTTTGTCGAAGCTTACTTGCGGTCATAGGATGCATAGGATGTAGAACAGTGAACATCACAGCTGAACTTCCATGCGTGTAAAGAGGTTCTACTCACCCATAGCGAATAGAAGTCCAAGAAGTTTCCAGAGAGTATTTCGTTCTTTGCTTTTGGAACAAAAACACTCAAGATATTTACAAAAAAATTATTCTTCAACTTCGTGCAATACTACCACGTGTTGCGGTATATGCCGTCTGGCGTAGTGGTTTGCATCAGTGACTGGCGAGCTGATCGCTTCAAACACCTGATTACCATTAGTTATTTGATAGTGAGAATTTCTCATTAATGGAAGATGCTTTTAGTCTTACGTTTGTACTGTTTCTGTATTCTCTCTGTGTGTACGAGGTTAGATTTGTTCTGACTCTATATTGGTGTCAGTATCAGTGCTTGCAGCTCTAAATATTGTACATCACTATCAGCCCAGATTTCGATTTTGTACTTGATTGTGGTTTCGACGTGACATTGTTCAGTGGAGAAACGGGTCACTTCAAAACACCTACGCTGAGGTGACAAGTCATGGGATACCGATATGCACATTTACTGATGACGTTAGAATCGCATACACAACTTACACAGCAGCGCGGGATTAGCCGAGCGGTCTAGGGCACTGCAGTCGTGGACTGTGCGGATGATCCCGGCGGAGGTTCAAGTCCTTCCTCGGGCACGGGTATGTGTGTGTTTGTTCTTAGGATAATTAAGGTTACGTAGTGTGTAAGCTTAGGGACTGATGACCTTAGCAGTTAAGTCCCTTAAGATTTCACATACATTTGAACATTTTTTTGAACAACTTACACAATTTACAAAAGTGCACTGCGTTGACGAAGTGATCGTTTGTAGCCAAGTAATACATGTGAAGGTGTTTCCGACGTGACTATGGACACACGACGGAAATTAACACATGCGGGATAATATTTTGAGCTAGACGCATGGGACATCATTACCATTACCAGATTCAATAGTCCGAGATCCGCACTGTCAAGAGTATTCCGAGAATATCATATTTCAGACATTAACCGTCAACACGAACAACCCAGTGACCGACGGCCTTCACTTAACGACTGAAACGAGCGGTGATCACGTAGAGTTGTCAAAGCTAATAGACAAGCAACTCCGCGCGTAAAAACGGCAGAAAACTGTGTGCGACGCACGAAGAACGTATGCCTTAGACATTGCGGCGAAATTTCTCTATAATGGGTTATGGCAACAGGCGCCCGACGTTAGTGCCTTTGCTAACAGCGCTTCTCCTGGGCTCGTGAAAACATGGGCTGAACCCTCGATGACTGGAAAACCGTGGCGTGGTCAGATAAGTCACGAAGTGCTGTTACGACGTGGCAATATATTGTTTTACTGATTTTTGCATTACCGTCTTCTGTACACATCATATTACGTAATAAGCGCATGCTGCTAATATTGATCTCCTGCCACGATGGCGATGAGAAAGAGAAATGTCAGGGTTTGTTTGGTTTTCACATGAAGTCCACTGTCCTCAACATTTAGTATTGTTTTAAAAGTGTTTTAATCACGAGAGATCATGCGGTACACAAGATATCTGATAAAAATGAATATTTCACTCTTTTTACCATAAGCTGTTTGGTGTCCGATGGACGATCTCGGTTCCTCGACGGATCCACAATTTCGTAAAGCGTAATCAGAAAATCAAATTTCAGTCCAACTACCTAGGTGTGTTACAGTTCTCTACACATACACATTTATAACAAAGACGGGTTTCCAGAATGAGAGCCGGCCAATGTGGCCGAGCGGTTCTAGGCGCTTCAGTCTGGAACCGCGCGACCGCTACGGCCGCAGGTTCGAATCCTGCCTCGGGCATAGATGTGCATGATGTACTTAGGTTAGTTAGGTTTAAGTAGTTCTAAGTTCTAGGGGACTGATAACCTCAGATGTTAAGTCCCATAGTGCTCAGAGCCATTTGAACCATTTTTCAACCAGAATGAGATTTTAACTCTGCAGCGGAGTGTGGGCGGATATGAAACTTCCTGGCAGATTAAAACTGTGTGCCGGACCGAGACTCGAATTCGGGACCCTTGCCTTTCCCCGGCAAGTGCTCTACCATTTATTTTGTTCTCATTTTGTTCGATATTGTTCGTTGTTTTTGTTCGATGCGGATGTCCCATGACACCCGTTCAAGTTCAGTGTTGATCCGCTGACTCAGTTTTTTATTACAGAGGGCAGCTAACCCTCTGACCGAACACGCTGAGTTTCCGTGCCGGCTGGACCATCTGAGCTACCCAAGCACGACTCACGACCGGTCCTCGCAGCTTTAATTCAGCCAGTACCTTATCTCCTACCATCAAAACTTCATAGAAGCTCTTCTGCGAACATTGCAGAACTAGCACTCCTGGAGAAAGAATATTGCGGAGACATGGCTTGGGGATGTTTCCAGAATGAGATTTTCACTCTCACAAACTTAGGAAATAGAAAGGGCAAACCGGTAGGTCACTCCCAATAAGAATTAAGGAACACCTTAACTTCAATAGGGGCAGAGCATTACAAGCCCTTGAGAAAGGGGACACGCCATATTTTGAACTTATTAGAGGAAGTACAAAATTTTAGATATAAAAAACAAAATGCGCAGGTCACTTTGAATAACCAATGAGAACGAAACTACCACATCATTCTGGGAGCCGGCCGCAGTTGCCGAACGGTTCTAGGCGCTTCAGTCCGGAACCGCGCTACTGCTACGGTCGCAGGTTTGAATCCTGCCTCGGATATGGATGTGTGTGATGTCCTTATGTTAGTTAGGTTTAAGTAGTTCTAAGTTCTAGGGGACTGATGACCTCAGATTTTAAATCGCATAGTGCTCAAAGCCATTTGAACATCATTCTGGGAAATTTTGTTTGTTTATACGATTAGGTATTAGTGCGTAATAAAATTCTGTATTATTCTCGGTTGTAGATTTAACAACTCAGCACTATCAGTCGTTATTGTATGACTTACTGTCCCTCCCACCATTCACCTAGTCTCTCTTTGTCGTTGGTGCGGACCGCTTTTAATTTGCACAGCACCCGGTTGCCCTGCCCTCCCTTCGTGAAGACACTGCCAACTGATACATTCCACACAAGAACTTCCCTTCTGCCACGACCAATTTCGTTAACAGTGATAAATTTTTGTCACCAATCCGAACTTCTTAAAATATTTTGAGCGTCCACCCGTAATAATCTTTTTTTTTTTTTTTTTGCTTTTAGGTAGAGGCAAATTTTAGAACACGGCTGTTAAACTGTAAGTCTCACTTATCAGCAATTTTCCCTAAATGGATGGAGCATGTCCTCGTTAGCTCTAGTTTGCCATATTATTGACGGCATTCACTGAATAACAATTTTGACTAGAAGCAATAGGTTAGCGTACGATCCTTTAACATTTGACTATATTTTAGACATTCATTTATTAATTTTAATATCCATAACGTGATGACACAATATATTGAATTTTACCATGTAGGATGCAGCTGATCATGCTGCTTTATGCCTTGAAACCGGTTTTGTTCCAATAAACAAGTTTTAGCAGCTGTTAGCGGAATTCTTTATAACATCATACCTTTCAACAGGTGCGGATGTGGAGAACATAAAGTAGTTTGTGGTCGTTTAATGAATTTCACTTATCATCTTTAGTCACTTTCCTCTATAGTTTTATGCCTAGGTTGTTGTTGTAGTCTTCATTCCAAAGACTGGTTTGATGTAACTCTTCACGTTGCTTTATCCTATGCGAACCTCTTCTTCTCTGAATACCTACTGCAACCTATAGGCTTCTGAATGTACTTACTGTATTCATCTTTTTTCTTCCCATACGATTTTTACCCTGTACACTTCCCTCCAATACTAATTTAGCGATTACTTGATGCCTCAGAATGTTTTATATCAGTCTATCCTTTCTTTTAGTTGAGTTCTGCCACAAATAACTTTTATCCCCAGGTCTATTCAGTACTTCCTCATTAGTTACGTGATCTACCCACATAACCTTCAGCATTCTTCTGTAGGACCATTTTTCAAAAGTTGCTGTTCTCTTCTTGTCTAAACTGTTTATCGTCCATGTTACACTTCCATAAATGGCTACACTCCATACAAATACCTTCAGAAAAGACTTACTGACTCGATATTAACAAATTTCTCTTTTACAGAAACGCTTTTCTTGCCATTACGAGTCTGTATTTTATATCTTTTCTACTTCGACCATCATCAGTTAGTTTGCCGCCCAAATAGCAAAACTCATCTACTACTGTAAGTGTCTCATCTCCTAATTTAATCCCCTCAGCATTACATGATTTAGTTCGACTACATTCTAACATCCTTGTTTTGCCTTTGTTAATATGGATCTTACATCCTCCTTTCAAGACACTGTCCATTTCATTCATCTGTCCTTCGAAGTCGTTTGCTGTCTCGGACAGAATTGCACTGTCTCATAGTCTCATTTCTTCTCCCTGAACTTTAATTCCCACAAACTTTTTCTTCAGTTTCCTTTACTTCCTGCTCAGCGTAAAGATTGAACAACATCAGGGATAGGTTTCAAGCCCTGCCAACCTCTCTTCTTAATCCCTCCTGCTTCCCTTTCAGGCCTCTCTACTCTTGCAGCTACCGTCTTGTTCCTGTATGAGTTGTATATAGCCTTTCACTCCCTACATTTTACCCCTGCTGCCTCTTTAATTTCTAAGAACGTATTCCAGTCAACATTCTCAAAGGTAATATCTAAGTCTACAAATGCTATCCTTGTAGATCTGGAGTCCTTTTCCTTTGTCTCTTTTTCATGCGTTTTATGAATATATTAATAAAAATAATCTATAGCCTATTATTTCGGTTTATTCGTAGTGTAAGTAACGTAGAAATAGGAAATTGTAGGTAATGAAAATAGTGTTGGCATAGAGACTCGTTCCCCGTTAACTTCCGATTACCATTCTGAAAACTTTTTCCTGCGCCAACCGTTGCCTGGAAACATAAATCCCTCATGTGTCAACCGATCCGCGTCGTAGAATGCTATTCTTTGCAAACGCTCTGCCATCTTGAGCCCTCACTTGCGTCAGTTCATTTCTGGCCAAGCCCAGCATATACCATCAATCTGGACGAAACCAGTGATGACACGTAGGCGCAGTCCCCTTGTCAGTATGGAAGAAGGCAGCAACCAAATGGCAGTCACTTACTGCCTGACAATTACGGAGTAGTACTAAGCCGAAAGCTCCCGGATGTATGACAACATAACGCGGCTGCAAGCCCGCGAACATGTTACTTAGTCATACGGCCGTGACGATTTGCATCCACACAGCATTGCTCACTGTTAAAGATCGTGGAAAACCGGGGAAAAAATTGAATAAACCCGTCTTTGAAACTTCCTGGCAGATTAAAACTATGTGTCGGACCCAGACTCGAACTCGCGACCTTTGCCTTTCGCGAGCAAGTGCTCTACCATCTGAATTACCCAAACACGACTCACGACCCGTCCTCACAGCTTCAATTAAGCCAGCACCTCGTCTCCTACCTTCCAAACTTCACAGAAGCTCTTCTGCGAACCTTGCAGAACTAGCACTCCTGGAAGAAAGGATATTGCGACGACATGGCTTAGCCACAGCCTAAGGGATGTTTCCAGAATGAGATTTTCACTCTGCAGTACAGACCCGCTTCATTTACATTTATTGACTATGGTTTTTTCCTCATGCCACAATTTTCTATCTAGATCCGAAAAAGTTAAATATGCTGGAATAATGTTTGTAGGTCTGCCTACTTTTTGGATACTGCACCCACATATCGTGTTGTACAAAAAACTGAGCGTTCCTTTGTGTTCTCTGCTAGTCTAAGCGTTAAAAAATGTGCCTCAGAACCGCCACGGGAAAGAAGATTTTCCTTTTTTAATATACTTCTATTAACTGCGTTAGCAAATTCTGGACCGCAACCGTTTTCATACGATGTATACTATATAGGCTCATATTCAGCCATATCATCCTCATTAGTAAGGGACACTTCATGTATACAGTTTAAAATGACTCATAATGCCGCGGATTTACGAGTATGTTTCATTGGGTGACATGAATGGCTGTGTATAACATGGTCTGTCTTGGTTTGGTAAATATATAAGCCAATATTTCCATTTTTTACGGTCAGATGTATAAGACCTAAAAACACTATTTCAGCCTATTTTACGTCTTCGTTTCCAGGTAGAAAACTGTGGTACAAGGAAAAAGCAGTGGTAAGTAAACATGACGAAGGGTGTGTTTACTGCATTACATGCAGCGATTACCCTAATAAATACATAGTGAAAAGCAGTAAGTCACGATTTCAAGAACCTCTGAGCTTAATTAATCCCCTATCCGCATTGACTGCGTACTTACGCGAAGGCGGCGTCAGCATCACAAGCCCTTCAGAAAATTTAAAAATAATTCGTATAAAGGAAAAGAAGCCAGATTTGGAATAAACTTGAGGAAGTCGAAATTTTTAGATATAAAAAAGAAAAGACACAGTTCACGTGAATAGCCAATTAGAATTAAACTACCATAGCAGCCTGGCAAATTTTCATTGTCTGTACGATTAGATATTAGTATGTAATAACTTTCTGTATTATTCTCGGTTGTCGATGTACCGACCCAGCGCTCCTAGTCTATAGTATATGACGTCTCACTGTTCACGTGGATAACTTCTCGTCCGCCAGCCCGCTGGTCTCTCTTTGTCGTTCGTGCGGGTCGCTTTTACTTTGCCCAACACCTCTTTGCCCTGCCGTCGCACTGCGAAGACACTACCACCTGATACGTTCCACACAATAGCTTGCGAAGTGCAGTGACCAATTATGTTAACGGTAACAATTTTCTATCGCCAATCCGGCCCTTTTAATATAATTGTGGCGACTGCCTTTCAGGTGTTCACCAAATGCTGAATGGTTTATGACCTGACCTTTTTTATTCAATAAACGTTTGCAGAATCTCATCTCAAACATCCTGTCCAGTTTGCATCTGTGCAGTCGATCATATGTACCCCAGAACCCTTACCTTTGTCCCTGTGTAGTTTTCATTATGAACATAACGATTTAACTCCTGTTTAGAAAATGAATGTACAGTGTTTATAGCCGTATTTTCGAAGGAGTTCGGCTAAATCGTACGAAGGGCTCCCTACGAAAGAAATTCTCACAAATTTAGAAATATATTCTTTTAGTAAATGGCCGCTCCACATGCATCAAAGTTTCGTTGATGGGAGAGATTTCTGAACATATGTAGCGGATTTCAGTGGCACTGAGTTTCCCTATTAAAGCAACACGTTATGATCGATTGTGTACCTAAAAGGATACAAAACTTAAATTTAAGCTCCTACTATTACTGAGCTGCAGTGAACAGTGCGCTATTGTTCGAGTTGTGTTAGTAAGTAGTTTAACGGAACCGCTAACAATTGGATGTCTCATCATTGTTAAAGGATTGTGGAACTAGAAACTGAAATGCCTTCATAATGACTGCTAGATGCGTTCGTTCTGAAGACTTCAGTTGCAGCTAAAAACACCTCTGCTGCCATTGGTAATAGTCAGAAATAGCTGCTGTTGCAAAATTGATAGCGCCATATAATTTTGATGGAATTAACATACCTGACAGAATAGTCGAAGTAATTAAGTAAACAGTTTCTTACATCGGAGAATGGTGAACAATCGGCAATGAAGAAATAATTACTAAGAGCTTGACATCTGATGTGGTTTTTTATACTCTATCAGTAACGTATTTTTTCTTATAATCGCGTTCCACAAGACGGAACTCGGAATAAACTGGTACAAAAATCTATTACTTTTTTATATTGAATTCATTTTACTAGCTACTAAAGAAGACGAATGCTGATCGAAACGATAAAACGTTGTGAAAGTCTTTATGGTAGTAAAATGAATATTATAAAAATTTTATGCTAATTCCAAATTTCTGAATTTATGTTTTATTTTTAGTACCTGTTGTCATTACCATACTCAGTATTTTTGCTATCCTGTTCATCATTAAACATCAGCATCAACCACAAGATTATTTTTTTTTTATCACTACGCGTTTGGGCGGTTTACACCATCATTACCCGATAAAAGGCGCCATTTACGTAACTGTTCTTAGTGGAAAGCACTCTTCTCGTAGCAGTTTGCAAATGAGAAGAAAAGGCTGCAGCGAGCGACCGTTGCGGGGCAGCAAGGGGAGAACCATGGAGGTAACGACCAGAGAAAGCTCTCACAAAGGAACCTTTGAGAGCGAGGTCGCAAGTTCATTTCTTAGTAAGGCTTGTTTGACAGAGTTGTATTAACAATTAAGACAGGACAAATATGAACTGCTAATGACTCACTATGTGCGTCGGATGGCAACAGGAAATGAGAGTCCCGGAGGTGCAAAGATCAACCTTTTATGGTGTGTATATATTACACTTCACAAAATGGACATCAGTGACATTCAAGAAATGTTCTGAACAAACGGTTAACTTGCACCATGAACACCGAATGAAAAATGGCGTGCCACAGTGATCACAAAGATTCACACCATCAAGGTCGAAGGTGAACTCCGTGGGAGTTACAAACCGTGCAAAACGTTCAGCTATGTAGCCACTCTCAAAGAAGGTATATAGAATCATGTTAGTGTAACAAGATGATGAGAACTTGTGAAACCGAATGCGAAACAGTCAGACGTGGATCTTATGATGAAACTGACTATGCTTTAACGCGTAGCTGCAGACAGTGCGATAATATGTTGTAAAGGCAAGGGAAATCTAACCTTCAGAGGCTGAACTTGTCCAATGAAATTGCGATGTCACACTTTTTTCAGGAGAGGTAGTTTGTTCTGAAGGAGTATGAATTTTACACGTAGACCAGGAATCAAACAAAAGTAAATTACTTTGACCAACTACTAGTCAAAAGCGGTGTTCATGTCATAGTTGTAGTTCTGTTATGCCCTCTCCCCCACTTCCCCACTCTTGCTTGCTGTGACGTAAATACGAATATTCCCGACTACCCTCGCAAGATCAATTTGATGTGCAGCACGTAGTATGTCACTATCATTCACATCCTGTAAATTGTATCGAGCATTCTTGAAACGCGCAAACACCAGTTTTTGTAATAATTCCGCCTTATCTTCCGTTGAATATCCAAGGTTTTTCGTACGCACTGTCCGGTCATATTGCTGCGGATATTCGAAGACTGTTCATAATTATTTTACGCTATGCTGCAGTTCATCTTCCAAGTACGTAATTATGTATAGTACCCACTCCTGTGAGTATGATTGTCCTTTACTACGTATCACTGGAGAATGGATTTGTAGATCACTGTCCGAGAAGATGACGAACTACATGGCTCGGCTCCTACTACAGTATCACTTTCACTTGTTAAGCACGTATCGTCATCATAGTACCCTCACGTACATTGTCCGACACCATACATCCACTGATTCATCTTGCAGCAACGCTAATATTTCATCTGACTCTTATTTCTCACTCTACGAAATTCCCTGGTTTTCTTTCTGTCGAAACGTCAAGTTCGGCAGCTGCAATTGTAGATGTAATGCAATGTTTGTTTTGTTTACCATAGCCATTGTTATCTTTTGTATAAACGTCACTAGCACTGTAGTGACTAAGCAGTTCCACTACGATCCGTAGCGTCATACTCCTCTCACCATTGGATACTTTCAGTCCCGCATCATTGGCCTTTCGCGACGTTGCACTCATGGGGTTCCTTGTCAGAGATATTGGCGCGACAGGTAAATAAGACCTCCAGCAGTGGAATCACTCCAGTCTCCAGTTCCTTCACCATTAATGGAGGGTTTAATTTTCACAATGGCAGCCACTCGTGCTGGCAAGACGTCAAGAAAATCGTTAAATAAACGTCGGATGAAGACAGCAGGCAACAGGGCATCGTTAAAGAGTGTTTGTATCAAGATAAAAGAATAGCATATGCTAGAAAATGAATCCTGCAACAATCTATACTTAACCGAGACTACTGACCTTCCAACGCTTAAATTTATATTTGATTGCCTTGCTATTTCCAGTCTACTTCCATCATCAGTTACATTGCTGCCCAAACAGCAAAACTCCTCGACCACTGTTAGTGTGTCATTTTACAATCTAATTATGTTTTAACTTTCTAATTTAATTCGCCTACTCTCCATTTGATCTATTAGCTTTGTGTACGCTCAACTTAAATGCTATTTTAAAAACAATACCTTCTAAGTCAATTCCCGTCTCCGACAGAATTACCATATCATCGTCAAGCCTCAATGATTTTACTTCCTCCTCTGCAACTTCATTCCGTTGCATAATTTTCCTTGTTTTCCTTTTCCACGCAATTGATCTAGGTTCAGATGACAGAATATGAGGGGACAGACTCCAACCATGTCTCATTCATTTCTCAGTTACCGCTTCCCTCCTGTACCCTGTGACTCTTTTAAATAAAGTATTGTTTTTGCTCAAATTGTAGGTACTCCAGACACTGTAGCGGATTCAGTAATTGTATAACACCGTCCACAAAACATTGTAGCTAGCGTAAGAATCAGGCTGATCGATTAAGTGATCCACTCTCATCGTAATAGAAAGAGCTGAATCTCCAAGCTCCGCATGTACCTTTCGCCCAGCAGGTCTACCCTAATGACAGCCGGCGTGTTGCGGGAAGCGAGTCCTGCCAGTCGGCAGGGGAAGTTTTAATCCCGCCCGACGAGCTGGTGGCGCTCAGATATCGAGCGGAAGCGACGATAGTCGGAGATCCCCTCCTCTGCCGATCGCCTCGGTGCCTTGGCGCGTAGAATGCGGCCAAGGGGATCCCCTAATCTCCGGGAGTTGGCGAGCTCGCGAGGCTGGTAAATGGATCGCAAGGAATTTATGGATGTATTCATCACGGCAAGCTCTTTTCCTGTTTCCCCTCTCTTACAGTATCAGGTTTACTCGGGAGATCCTCTTCGGAACTTGTAGCGCTTGCCCAGATCTAAATTGCATGTCCTATCCTCGTCTCTGAGTAGAATACTTTCTCATGCCTTCTGCAGAAAGCTGTGGCAGCTTTTCATTTGTCATCGAGGGACTGATTGGTATTCACCTGACGCTGTCAAATCGAAAGTAATTCCCAGAATCAGTGGCATAGATGCGAGTGCTTTCGGTAGGCTATACACTGCACGATAGTAGAATTATCGCTCTGAAATTACTATGCAGTAAGGAACATCAAGCACCTGAAATAAAATAAATGTGCTTCTTCCACAGCATTTCTCAATTAGATGCTGCAGCATATGATGCATATCCATTAAAAACAAATCATATCATCTGACCTTATTCATCATCATCATCAGTCTTTTGCCCTATGGCTGGTCTTCCCTTGTAGCTCTCCATGCTGTCGTATGATTTGCTGCATTTTTCGTTTCCTCATAACTGTTATCCACCATCTAGTATCTTCTTCGTCCTCTTCATCATCTTCTTCTTCTTCCATACACGGTGCTTCCATAGCATCCATCAGTAAACGATCTCTTCTCATCCAACGTCCAAGTCATTTGCTTTTTTCTCTTTCTCATTACCTTTAAGGGGTGTAAGGTGCAGTGAAGCGACTCTAACAGCCTCTCCTGTACAAATGTCAACCTCACCTACCCGAGTTGCAGCTAAGGATTGCTGCACGGTACACCCTGTTATTGCTAACGAGGCTCTGACGACCGAGTGTTTCCCGGGATAAGGAAACGCCCCCTATCAAGTGCCAACGGTCTCAAAGAGAGCGGATGAGCGGATAGAGGCAGGGCACTCTCTTGTCCTTGGAGTGAGAAATTGCTCCTAAAGGCGGAAGAACTTCACAGTCAACGGCATAGGATGGAGAAGGCAACGGGAAACCACTCCATTAAAGATCACTCAAGATATCCCAAGAATCAGTAGCGCACCATGCCAGAATCTTCTGTTAAACATAAATCCGGAGTAATAGTCCCCCAATCGGATCTCCGGGTGGGGACAATGGAAGGTCAGGCAAAGTTGAAGAATACACTAAAAATAGCAACATGGAATGTAAGAACACTCCTCCAATGCGGGAAATTAGAGAACCTCAAACTAGAGATGGACAGAATGGGAACAGACATAATAGGAATATCTGAGATGCGATGGCCTGAACCAGGAGACTTCAGATCAGGAAATTATCGTATCATTCATACAGGTACTAACCAAGGAACAACTGGAATCGGTGGAGTTGGAATAATTCTAAAAGGAAAACTCGGGAATCTAGTCACAGGATATGTGCAATTTAACTCTAGGATAATACTAGTCAAAATTGGAACCAAACCAAAGAACACGGTAATAGTACAAGTCTATATGCCGACATCGGCAGAAGAAGACGATGTAATAGAAACAGTGTATGAAGACATCAACAAAGTTATAAATTATGTTAAAGGTGAAGAGAACTTAATTATAATGGGAGATTGGAATGCTAGTGTTGGAGAAGAGAAAGTTGACGGAATTGTAGGGAAATATGGTCTAGGAGATAGAAACGAAAGAGGAAGCCGGCTAATTGAATTTTGTGCCAAAAACAAGTTGGTCATAGCGAACTCCCTTTTCAACCACCATAAAAGAAGAAGGTACACGTGGAAAGCCCCAGGAGATACTAGAAGACACCAAATCGACTATATATTAGTAAAATCGCGTTTTAAAAACCAAATCAAGGATTGCAGAAGCTACCCGTCTGCGGATATTAATAGTGATCACAACCTTGTAATGATGAAATGCTTACTCAAACTCAAGCGATTAGAGAGAAAAACGAACAAAGTATGGAACAGAGATAACCTAAAGTCTGAAGAACTAGTGATCCCTTATGCACGGAAAACTGATGAGATGGCATCAAACATTATTCCCGGGAGTACTAACGAGGAGTGGAAACAAATCAAAGAAGGCATACATAAAGCAGCAGAAGAATTTATTGGGAAAGCCAAACCTGTAAACAGGAAAGAGTGGATAACACCTGAAATAATTTGTCTAATGGAAGAAAGAAGACTATACAAAAATGCCTCTGACGAGCAAAGCGAAAACAAATATAGAAAGCTTAGAAACCAAATAAACAGAGAATCTAGGAAAGCAAAAGAAAATTACCTCAACAGCATTTGTAAAGAGGTGGAGGAAAACATGGTTAAAGGAAAAACTGACTTGGCCTACAGAACAATAAAACAAAACTTTGCTAAACGGAAAGTAAAATCTTCAGGAACTATAAAGAACAAAGAGGGCAAGGTACTATTTGGATATGACACGCTGAAGAGATGGCAAGAATACATTGAAGAGCTATATCAAGGAGACCCTCTAACAGATAATATGATAGAATTAAGCGAAGAAGTAGAGAAAGAAGAACTAGGGGACACAATTCTGAAAGATGAATTTGAAAAAGCACTAAAAGAACTACCAGATAAGAAAGCGGCAGGTGTTGATGATATACCTTCTGAACTAATTAAGAAATCAGGAGACAAAATGAAAGCTACACTACTGCAACTCATACAGAAAATATACAAAACAGGTGAAGTTCCTGAAGACTATCAGAAATGCATCATATTCCCCATACCTAAGAAAGCATCTACTATGGACTGTGAAAACCATCGAACACTCAGTCTTCTTTCACACGCATCAAAAATTCTAATAAGAATAATTTTGAAAAGAGTTGAAAACCAATTGAATAGCACTCTAAGTGAAGACCAATTCGGTTTTAGAAGCGGTGTAGGGACGAGGGAAGCAATCTTATCTTTAAGACTAATAATTGAGAAACAAATTTCCAAAAACAAACAAGTATTTATAGCCTTCGTAGACCTCGAAAAGGCATTTGACAATGTTGTATGGCCAGAAATGTTTAGAATTCTGAAGAAGGCTGGTCTGAAATATAATGATAGAAGGATAATCTTTAAAATATACCAAAATGAAACAGCCTTAGTTAAGAAGGAAAACAAAGAAGAAACAGCAAGAATAAGGAAAGGAGTGAGACAGGGATGCCCACTATCTCCAGTAATTTTCAACGCATATATCCAAGAAGCAATAGACAAAATAAGAGAGAATATTGAAGTAGGAATAAAACTTAACGGAATGAAAATAGATATGTTGCGATATGCAGATGATATCGCCATAATTACAGAAAGGAAAGAAGATTTAGAAGCCGCACTCAATGAAATGGAAAACACCTTAAAAGAACAGTATGGAATGAAAATAAATAAGAAAAAGACTAAAGTGATGGTGAGTGGCGCCCTGAACTACAATGAACCCATACGAATAACAATAAAGGGAGAGAAACTAGGGCAGGTTACAGAATTTAACTACTTAGGTAGCAAAATAACAGCAGATGGAAGGAGCAAAAGTGACATTAAAAACAGAATACAACTTGCCAAAATAGCATTCAATGGAAAAAGAAACTTACTGACGAGTAGAAATGTTAGTTTAGACGTAAGAAAGAGAGTCATGAAAACCTATGTGTGGAGTACAGCCCTTTACGGATGTGAAACTTGGACTAGTGGAAAAGAAGAAAAGAGAAGATTAGAGGCATTCGAAATGTGGTGCTACCGGAGAATGGAAAAAATCAGCTGGCGAGACAAGGCTACAAACGAAGATGTCCTCAGAAGAGTGAAAGAAAACAGATCTCTTTGGCGAAATATACAGAAAAGAAGAATAACCTTCATAGGTCACATTTTACGGCATAACAATTTCATTAAGAGAATATTAGAAGGAATCATTGAAGGAAGAACTCGCCGAGGACGACCTAGATTAAGCTACATTCAACAAGTAATAAATGACATCGGGTGCCAGACCTATGCAGATATGAAGAAGAAAGTTGACAAAAGAACGGAATGGCGTGCTGCTGCCAACCAACCTGTGGGTTGATAACCGAAGAAGAAGAAGATTACCTTTAAAATATCTCTATCTTCGCTCACTCTCCTTAACCCCTCCTCATTTCTCGCCAATTAACACCAATGATTTTCACAGGACATATATGACGACATCTTTGACAAAAAGTTGAAAAACAATGGGTCTACTATGAAGGGAAACTTTTGGCTCTAATTATTGCCATTTCTTCGAAACTTTTTAAGGGACGTTAGGAAGTAAAACGCCACTGTGGTTGTCAGTTTGAGATCCACGATATTGGTGGGAGACGTTATATGTCCATTTTTAAATGAGGAATGATACCGATATCTTTGTAGATGATATAGCTATAGCATGCGATTATATATTACTTATCAAGAGCGCTTTCTTATGATTCATCCAGATGAAAATAGGTTTAATGTCCTAAATGGTCCCAGACCCGTTAAACTGATATACTCTATATGATAGAAAATTCATTACAAACACAGAAATTAAAGGTTCAGTTTTTCTTGTATGTTATAAGGCAACAATTACAGAGTTCCATTAGCCAATTGTCAATTTGCTTCCCTGTTATGTTCAGAGCGTATTTTTTTTTATGCTTTTTCCGTTTCTTTCTCCTTCTGGGTCTTCACTTTTCAGTACCCTCTACAGGTAATTTTATCATGAGACCGTAGCTTGATGGGTTCTTTCTTTTATTGAATGTGTGCCTCTGGGGAAACACTCATTTTAAAGTGAAAATCCACAATGATTTTCACGGTGAAAATTTGTAAAATGTCGATAGTAAAGACAAATTTTCACAAATGATTTAGAAATCTGCTTCATAATCTTCTTTTGGTTAAGAGTGACTCACCATACAGAATGTAAGTATCTCGCTGTAAATCTAATTACAATAAGTATAGTTAGACCGCGGAATGTTGACCATAGCTTACAGTAACTATGACACTTTACATGTAGGGCACATCATACATTATTCTATCTTTTTCGAAATATTTCTCATGCTGTTACTCGTTTATTTACTACCAAACTTCATTATCGTTCTCTTGGGTTTCCCTGTGTTCAGGAAGCGTGAATAGACCTACAATGTATATCCTACAACTGCCTTTTCACTTGAGTTCATTCCATTGCCCATTACCTCAGCGCTCCATTAGTGGATGTGCAACTTACGGTTGCTTACAGATGATAACGTTGTTTAAGTTTTATATTTATTTTAATTGAAAGAAATTGCGATGAGGCAACAGTAATTGTTTCTGTAATCGCCTAAAGCAGCATATCTACTTCATCCATAAATTTATATCGAGCTAGAGCAGAGAATTATCAGACTACCTAACATTCAACTACCGCAATAACTATCTTTTCCTAGAAGTACGGCGTCTTGAAAATAAGGCAAGTTGAAGCTAAAGCAGAGCTGCTCATGAATATTCATTGCGTTACTTTCGTTAGCGTACGATGAAAGCAGCTTACCTCCGAGTAAAATTACGCGATGCGATGACGTAATCTCCAACGACATGTTTGGAACTAATACTTCAAGTATACTCCCAGTGAAATATAGCACGTGTTAATAGTCTTAAGACGATCATCGTTATGTAAAAGAGGCTACGTATATAATTAGTGAACGTTGCATTTTGAGCAAAGGTACTTGCTAACTAAAACATATCGCAGATTTGTGGAACACATTTCATGCTGCAACTTCCATAGGTGACGGATCTTTCTCAGTTAATAAAGGTGTATCCAATGATACTAAACGAATACGGGAGTCTAACGTTCGATGATGATAATATTACATGTTTAAGAACTTTTCACTTGCAGTGTTTTATAAACACAAATCTCTCAGCTACTGTACGAAGACAACCTTTTTAAGAATTTCTGACTCAGGGTCTTCTATAAAGACAAATCTCTTTCTCTGGCATATTCGTTGTTGTGATAGATGGACATAAGCGTATGTTGTAGAATTAGGTGTCATATTAATAATTTTTAACCTTTCCTCGTCAGTCTTCTAACTGATTTGATGCAGTCGGCCAGGAATTCCTCAGAGTGCGCACCTGCAACCAATGTCCTCAATTTTTGATGGATTTATTCCAATCACTGCCTTCCTCTCTAGTTCTACCCTCTACAGCTCCCTCTAGTACCGTGAAAGTTATTCCCTGATAACAAATGTTCTACCATCCCGTCCTTTCTTCTTGTCAATGTTTTTCATATACTCTCTCGCCAGTTCCGCGGGGAACCTCCTTATTCCTTACCTTATCAGACTACCTAATTTTCAACATCCTCATGTAGCACCGCGTCTCAGATGCGTCCATGCTCTTCTGTTCCGGTTTCCCTGCCAGACAATGGTGTTCTCCAAATGTACATTGTCAGAAATTTCTTCCTCAAATGAAAGCATGTGTGTCATACTAGTAGACATACCTTCGCTTTACCCGTGCTAATCTGTTTTTATATCCACCTTGCTCCGTCCGTCATCGGTTATTTTGCTGCCTATGTAGCACAATTCCGTAACTTCTTCGGTTTCGTGATCGTCATTCTGATGTAAAATTCCTTTCTGTTATCATTTCTCCTGCATCTCATTACTTTCGCCTGTCTCCGATTTACTCTCAGTCCATATTCTGTGCTCATTAGACTGTTCATTCCATTCAACAGATCCTGTAATTCTTCTTTACTTTCGCTCAGGGTATGACCTATTAGCAGAATTAAAATCAACTCCATAAAAACCAACAGACATTCCGCTAGGAAGATTCATGTGAAACAGCTCTCTTTGTCTAAGAGGACCATAGCGCCGTAGGCAACAACATCCAGACTGATGTCATATACGTTGCTCTTTGGAAAGCATTCTACATGGTTCCCAACTATATTCTAGCTCATCTAGTTCTCGTAAAAATTTTCATCGAGTCGTGTTATTCTTGGAGACAGAACCCAGCAAGTCCATCTTAATCGCAGAAAATCGACGTGCGTAGTAATTTCTGGATTATTCCAGGTGGTGTTATAAGACAACTGCTATCTACAACATTCAGGGTGCTGATATTTCTGTGGATGACTGTGGACGGCATACTGATCAATATTACATCAGTATTTATGTCGTTTGCAATCTAATAATTACAGCTATTACATGTCGTAGTACGGTTTTAGGTTGGTTAGTACATTCAAGTACACATGAAACTTGCTAGCTATTAATATTCATTTTCCCCTGGGCAGCAATTCAGGTACTGAAGTGTAGATAGGTGGACACAAAACGGTTTATCTGTAAATATAGCTGTAGTCTGTTTACTGGTGCAGTTACGACAGTGCAGAAATCAACAGTAGTAAATTATGTGATTTTTTATTGGGATACTGTTATATACAAAGGGAAAGGACCATCGTACAGATGTATGCGTATATTAATGTACTTCATGTATACCTGTTACACACTGTACATAAATAAGAGAGCAAATGGAAAATCTATGTATGCCATTTCTTTCACTAAACACGTTTTCAGTCCTGTTGCGTTCTCGGTACTGTTTCTCTCGTCCCCAGACTTGACCCAGGTGCCAAACCTTGAAGAAACTTTTTCAAACGTGCGTTAGTAGATAGCGCGTCATCTTTGTCTTCCCTCTGGAGGTCAGAAGTATAAAACATGTGAGAAGCTGTTTTTGTTGACTACAGTTCCACTAGTTACAAACGAAATGCTGTTTCCTTGTATTACCACACACAAACGTAGTTCCTCGATATTGGCTGCACTTGGATCAAAAATTTTCTTTCCGCTATTTTGTCAAGTTCTTGAGACTGTAACTGTGTAAGAAGAAGAAACAGCAACAAGCCGCTGTCAACAATAACATTGTTTACACAAATCGAGCCGTTAACTGTATCGAAAAGACTGGTTGTGACGTTAAAAGCTCATGTCGTATCAGAGGTGAATCCAGAGGGGGGGGGGGGGGGTGAGTTTATATTATAGTCTGCAGCCACTCTTCTCCTCAAATATCAAAATCTGCAACGCCAACTGCTTCTTCTTGATCTAAATAAAAGAATCTTTCCAACATAGATTTCAGGCTTAACAGCTTAGAAAATTTTTTCACTACTGTAGTTGGTATTACAATAGATTAAGAAAACACCTCTGTGTACTCTGCAGCAAGGGTAAGACTCGTTAGACCGGGGGCTTCAAAACCTTCATTGTGACTGCCTAAGGGCTACAAGTTCAACAATAAATTTGTGTGACATAACTTATTATTACGAAATGGATTCTCCCTGCCCAAATGCTAGCTAGATTTGGCACGAAACAACTATGTTCTAGAAGAGCCCGCTCCCTCCCTTTTAAGAAGGAATGAAATATGAGTAAGAAAACAAATTACAAGTGCAAACAGGATGCCATCGGATCAGTCAACTGGCTTTGGTTAATGGAGTGCCGCTGTCTGTCCATAGCTACTCTAGAGACGACACGGTGATACAGAATTCTCTGAGCTAAGTCGCCCCCCTCCCCTCCCAGATCAAAATCTAGGGTTCGGCTCTTTGTCGTATAAGTGGTTGGTCAGTTGGAGTATAGTGACCGGGCAGATGGGAAAACTGTGCAATTGGAGGGGCCGCAGTGAGTCTAGTGGAGCAGACACCAAACTTTCCTGAATGTACGCGAGATTTTAGAGTCCTTGAAAGATATGCCGTATTTCTACATACTAACTTTCAGTATTGTATAAGGCAGCGAAACAAACAACAATACTCAGGAAAATTTTAAACTTGTACTCGTAAAACAATTTATTTCTCAATCTGTGAAAAAAATTATAATTCTGAATAGCTCGCCAAGAGTTCTACAGAAAACTTTAATGACACTTATAGGACAGATTATGATTTGCGAGATAATTGTATTGATGGGAGACCCACTTTCACTATATAAAATGTATAAAATCTCACTAGAGCCGTGATGACATTGCTGATGATAGTTCCGACAGTTCTGATCACTGTTCTGGATAGCACCCTAAGAGTTCTATCAAAAACCGTAATGTAACTACCTGCAGGGATAATAGGTTATGCGATAATTGCAATAATGTGGGACCCACTTTAATAATATACACTGCGGTGATGAACCTAGGGGATAGCGATGTAGATATACTCAAATGGTGGTTGAATTGCGTAAACAAGGTATAAGACATTTGTTGAGTCCACGCCATGTTGAGTTGGTGAACTACGCCTGGAAAAAGGGCGTCAAGTTTGGTATCAGGAGGTATCCCATGACTTATGTTCCCTCAGCGTATAGCCCTTCTATCTGTGCTTCGCTGTCCTAGATGTGATCAGTGCATGTTGATACAAGCCGGCACGCATCGTGTCGACAGTCGTCTGCATCCGAATGCTGTTATCTTCAGCAATATAATGGTAGATCCAATTTTTTCATCTGCTTATTGATGTAGTACAACCAACCGTAATTTCATTTGATACACTTTGACTCGAATAAGAACCGAATTTGACGGTAACGGTCTCTATAATGAGCTTTCATGAACTCTTGTTACCTCAGTGTTCGATACATACTTGGATTTGTCAACATTAGGCGCGACATACTCTTATTTTCACAACGGAGTTGAGATGCATCACATAATTAATGGACCTTTTATAGCTTCATACTTCCATTGTAGGTATTACAAATAGGAATAGAGATAGGATCATCTTCGCTTAGAGGAGGTAAAGGAATAGCTGACGCACGCAGTTAAATGAGTTAGCTTACAACTTAATTCAATACATATTCCATGATGTACATAGGAACCGTTGACGTGGAACAGGTCCATCGGTGCAGGCGTGGAGAAAAATACTGAATTATTTTTAAGGCGGCGCGGCAGTGCACTTAGAAGAACTTCACTGAAATTTACAGTGGCCGCAAAAGCCTGCGAATCTATATTCAAACCTGATGAAATCAACACGTCATAGTGCCATTTTTCCTCTGATTTCACCCAAAAAAGAGAAAGACGTAAAATGGACTGGCTAGTATTCTTATTCAGGGAAATTGCCTCGCACTAAGCATTTCGATATAATGAATCATTGACCGGATTACGTTGGAGCATACACTTTGCAACTGTCGAACTTTGCCAGCTTTTATACTTAACATGTAATAAATTTGGGAATTCACTGTCTGTTTGAATTTCTTCGCAGCTAGGTCTTGTCTTTTGCGCAACTTTTACCACAGATAATTAGCCTCCAGTGTGACTAAGAAAGTGAAATATTCTCAGAATGGGAGTCATCGTATCGGTTGTCATAGGAATTGCTTTCTAACAGCGCATGTATTTAGAATACTAACACAATATTTTGTTGTATTTTTTATGCCAAATGTTCTACCATTTATGTAATTCACACATTATCAACTTAATGAACTTCAACATGCTTCAAGCACTTTCCACTGAATGCATCGTGTATTCTGATTCCCTTTTCCCGGTTTACAACAGAACTTATGCCAATAGCAGTTGCGTTTCAACTCCTTCCATGTGTACACCGTTTACTGTTTTTAGTAAGGGAAATAAATTTGCTGTTCTTCGATGTAGGCTTTCGTTGAAGATGAAACCAGAAAGCAAAGCTGGTTGAGTACCAGAATGCTTAATTCCATTTTAGACGCGTGGGGAGAAGTAGTAACATTTTAACAACGCTGCCGCGTATTACTCAACAGATCTTCGTCTTGAGTATTCTAATAAGAATTTTCTGATACCGTCCTTTGGACGAATCTAGTAAGTGAAGCGTTTTGGCCGGCCAAAGTGGCCGAGTGGTTCTAGGCGCTACAGTCTGGAACCACGCGACCACTACGGTCGCAGGTTCGAATCCTGCCGCGGGCATGGATGTGTGTGATGTCCTTAGGTTAGTTAGGTTTAAGCAGTTCTAAGTTCTAGGGGACTGATTACCTCAGAATTTAAGTCCCATAGTGCTCCGAGCCATTTGAAGCGTTTTCTATTTCTCAGTCATAGTGGATAAGATCCCACTGTGTATCGTTTATCATCTTTGTTACATCCTTCAAACCAGCAATTGTAATGCTATCATATACTGTCTGTTGCTGTTTCATTTGGAATAATCTTCAGTTACTGCTAATCTGTCATTTCATCAAATTAAACAAAATTGTTGGTTCTGTGGTTTTCAATCCGACCCAGCTTTCTGTAATTATCCTGTCTAAGTCTCTTCATCTCTTCTATACCGTGTTCGTCACAAGAATACACCTGATGTGAACACTACACCACGTATTCTTCCGCGTTTGGTTGAAGTTCATTGTATTTCGTTTCACGTGGAGCGGAAGCCAAGCTACACTCCTGGAAATGGAAAAAAGAACACATTGACACCGGTGTGTCAGACCCACCATACTTGCTCCGGACACTGCGAGAGGGCTGTACAAGCAATGATCACACGCACGGCACAGCGGACACATCAGGAACCGCGGTGTTGGCCGTCGAATGGCGCTAGCTGCGAAGCATTTGTGCACCGCCGCCGTCAGTGTCAGCCAGTTTGCCGTGGCATACGGAGCTCCATCGCAGTCTTTAACACTGGTAGCATGCCGCGACAGCGTGGACGTGAACCGTATGTGCAGTTGACGGAGTTTGAGCGAGGGCGTTTAGTGGGCATGCGGGAGGCCGGGTGGACGTACCGCCGAATTGCTCAACACGTGGGGCGTGAGGTCTCCACAGTACATCGATGTTGTCGCCAGTGGTCGGCGGAAGGTGCACGTGCCCGTCGACCTGGGACCGGACCGCAGCGACGCACGGATGCACGCCAAGACCGTAGGATCATACGCAGTGCCGTAGAGGACCGCACCGCCACTTCCCAGCAAATTAGGGACACTGTTGCTCCTGGGGTATCGGCGAGGACCATTCGCAACCGTCTCCATGAAGCTGGGCTACGGTCCCGCACACCGTTAGGCCGTCTTCCGCTCACGCCCCAACATCGTGCAGCCCGCCTCCAGTGGTGTCGCGACAGGCGTGAATGGAGGGACGAATGAAGACGTGTCGTCTTCAGCGATGAGAGTCGCTTCTGCCTTGGCGCCAATGATGGTCGTATGCGTGTTTGGCGCCGTGCAGGTGAGCGCCACAATCAGGACTGCATACGACCGAGGCACACAGGGCCAACACCCGGCATCATGGTGTGGGGAGCGATCTCCTACACTGGCCGTGCACCACTGGTGATCGTCGAGGAGACACTGAATAGTGCACGGTACATCCAAACCGTCATCGAACCCATCGTTCTACCATTCCTAGACCGGCAAGGGAACTTGCTGTTCCAACAGGACAATGCACGTCCGCATGTATCCCGTGCCACCCAACGTGCTCTAGAAGGTGTAAGTCAACTACCCTGGCCAGCAAGATCTCCGGATCTGTCCCCCATTGAGCATGTTTGGGACTGGATGAAGCGTCGTCTCACGCGGTCTGCACGTCCAGCACGAACGCTGGTCCAACTGAGGCGCCAGGTGGAGATGGCAAGGCAAGCCGTTCCACAGGACTACATCCAGCATCTCTACGATCGTCTCCATGGGAGAATAGCAGCCTGCAATTCTGCGAAAGGTGGATATACACTGTACTAGTGCCGACATTGTGCATGCTCTGTTGCCTGTGTCTATGTGCCGGTGGTTCTGTCAGTGTGATCATGTGACGTATCTGACCCCAGGAATGTGTCAATAAAGTTTCCCCTTCCTGGGACAATGAATTCACGGTGTTCTTATTTCAATTTCCAGGAGTGTATATCCAGTACAGTCAATTACGATCACATGATAGGCTTTATGCTACGCTACACGCACATAGACTAAGGAATAATGCGGGAAAACTGCTTTACCGGCGCATTTAACTTGGACAGCACTGGCCAGCTAGTTGGTCCAACTAAACTGCAATGACGTGAGTAACTGCAGTTCAGACGTAAAAGGAAAAGAGCAGAGAAATAACTTAGCTTCGAAAGTCACTGAATTTTTGAAGAGAGTGATATCATATTTGGCAAAACTCCAGCGCTACTGCACTCTTCGTAGGTGACCAGACGGAAAACATAAAATTGTCTCCATCTCACCTTACATACTATTCTAATTACAACAAGAGTGATGAAAATTCCTTACATAGTATTCTAATTACAACAACAGTGATGAAAATTCCTAACTTAAACACAGAGTAATTTTTCTGAGTGAGCTATAGGTGATGCAAAAGCGTCTGTAGGAATTGTTGAATACTAAAGCCAGAGAAGGTATTGACTACAGTCAGTCGTCTGGTAATCTCTTAGCCTCTTCCTTATCCGACTCCGATAACCACATTTCATTTCTAGAACCGTCATCTGCTACGTTGATAACGAGTGGATCAACAACAGAATCCACGAAGCCACCCAGGCGCGGTATTTTCTACTCTTCTTTTACGACGTGCGGTTCTACATCCCGCCACCGCTCGATAGTGACATGTGAAAAGGCTGCGTGCGTTGGTTGCAGTACGTCTAGCAGCTTAACAGTCTCCTTATTTCCCGCGACAAATCCCTCCAGATCATTTTTGTTGAGTTCATATTGTAGTGGTACGGTGGCAAATGTAGAAATGCAGCACTTGTATGGTGTGCCCGACACTGTGGAACCGATTGCTTTTCAAGTTTCTACTACACTTACCACTCTAGTTCGTATCAGACTACATCTGTGGTATAAAACGATGGACGTAGTCGAAATAAAGAGTATTTTGTTTCTCAATTTTGTCTTAAAATTTTAATTGCTAAGTTTTTTTTTTTTAATTTAAGCAACCCTTATTAACAATCTTTCATGAAATATCGATAACTAAGAATTTATGGTTTTGAGATGAAAACAGAAGTTTCGCGTGCAATATGCAATTAGAAGAAGGAGACATGAATTACTCAGAAAAAAATGGTGATCAATTTTACAGTTACTAGGTGTAGGTATTTAAAATGGAACGAAATAAAAAGTATAGTCAAGGCGCCACTGAAGCCAGCGATACATGATCTGTACCAGATTTTCAATCTATTAGGCTACCGATTCCTCTCTACATCCAGTATGTATTTGTATCTCAACTGTATCAAATACAGTCCCTCTAAAAAATTAAAAGCCGATTTTTTTCTGTAAATTTATGGGAAACATTAAGAGCAACCTATTTCTCGGCACTTTTAACCGCGTTTCACTACAGAGCTGGAAGTAGCCTTAGCCACTTTCGTACTGTGTATTAACAGCGCGACAATCAGAGCGCTACAGCACCGAGATTGTGACTGCACAGGATTTTTGAAATGAAAACTACACCGCCAGAATGTGATTAAGGAAAACCTCGATGGCTGTTAATACATTATAATATCTTAAAGCTTAATTAACGTAAATTAGTAATAAGGTATTTAATACATACGTAGGACCTATTTCCAAGTACGTGTGCTGTGGCTTTTCACCAATCATCGCGTTTGTATTTGTTTACGTCAGGTTTATTCTTATGATGAACATAGTACACCTGCAGCCCCTTGCCTTGGTTTCTGTACTGAAGAACTGGCGTTCCTCTACAACTTACTCCCCCTCCACCCTTCCCCCGTCACCAGCCAACTGCGCTTCACATCATTAACAATTTAAATATTCCTTGTGTGTAAAGATATGTCTTATCAACTCATTTCTTCTTTTCCTCAAGTTGTGTTGTACACTCTTTCCAACTAGATTCAAAACTGCTTCTATATTTACTCTATCTACCGACACAATACTCAGACTTCGCCTACACCAAAATGTTTCAAAAGCTTTTGTTTTCCCATTGCCTCCCAGTGCCTTTGCACTACTGTGCACTATCGAGATACCCCAGTCGTGGTACATGTCAAGTTACCTCATTCACCACAGCGAAAAGTGCTCTCTCTCTCTCTCTCTCTCTCTCTCTCTCTCTCTCTCTCTCGCACGAGTAGTTATGTCTCATCCAGTGCAGTTACAGGTCTGACACGACACATCAGAGAGGCTAGACGAAGTAACTATGGCCCGTTAAGAGGCTTACCATAATTTGAAGAGCTCGTTGGACCGTAAAGAGACATACAATATGTAAACTTTCGCGGGGTTGATATCAATATCCGATGTAACATTGGTTCAATGGTCACTGGGCTGTGGTGTGAGATATTGCTGTTCCCATCGTTTCCTATGTTTCCGTGGAAGACACCCTCAGAAGATATAAAGACGCTGTTAATTCTCCATCTTGTAGTTGTTTAGCTATATGGCTAGCTAAATATTTTTGAAATATCTTTTATGGTAGCAGTTTTCAATATCTCTTACGATAGCAGTTACGCTTAACTTACGAAGTTATATTTTACGACTGAAATTTCCTGAAGCGCTTCAAAGACAACCATTCCGCATCTGGTTGCTGAACCTTTTGAGGGGTGCGAAATGCTGGTCTTTTATTGTTTATTGTCATCCTCATGTGAGAATCGTTCAAATGCTGCTCCTAGAAACACTGGAGTTTTTCCACATCTGCTAATGGTAAGATTATTGAAATCAAACGGATCTGTTTCCAGTTATGATGTGATTTAATAAACAAGACCAATTTCGATTCACTTACGAGGCAGTTGAAAATGACTGCTGGATAAGAATTACTTGCCCATCAATAAATAACATCTCAAGCATATTATCACATTGGCGTATAATCAATTATAAAGCAACACAAACATTTTGGGCATACACGTGTATAGCATGTGCTACTGGGCATCCGATCTTATCTAAGTTTGAAGTTAATTACCATTGAGACAGAATAAATTTCATTAAAAAATAATCAAATTCATACACGGGCATGAATTGATAAGTATTTACAATAGCAGTATAAAATAATAATTAAAAGCAGTAAAATACAAATGACCATATGTAAGGCGTAGACGAGTAGAAAGTATGCAAACATATGAGCATAAAATGTACATAACTTGAATATAATAATGAAGTATAAATATGACATAAACTAACGTTAAATATTTAAGCACAGGAAAATGAGATTACGTAAACGAATCTGTATGTCGAAACAAGACCCATGAGTAAAACTGAAACTTGCAAATTAAGAGTTTGATGTCGATAAATACTTTTACTTGTTACATGCTTCCCCCCCCCCCCCCCCCTTCAAAAAAAAAATCACCCCAACATAACATCACGATAGTAAACCGGAACAGGTTGAAAGAACATGAATAATATAAAAGTATAGATAGTAAAATAGATCCTAGGAGCTGTACCTCTAAAGTAGAATAGAAAAACTTAATAGAGAAGAAAAAACGAAATTAAATTATTTTAACTGTAAGAGATAATGAAATGTAAATGTAAATCTTCCGCCTTCAAACCTAAATACATTTGGCTCCTTTACACAGGAGAATGAGTACGGGAGTAATTCATCCACAGCCGTACTAGATTTCTGTAAATTACATGACATACCAGATCTCTCTGAAACACGTGAACAGAAAGAAAGTTCTGAATAACAAAGGGTCCATCTCAAAATGTGCTCCGAATACCACTGGAACATTCCCCCGTAACGTGGCTGGAAATCTGATTCCAAAAGGACTGGCTACCTGCTTAATGCCGTGAGAGATTAACTAAGTTGGTTAGCGCCGAACCAGCATGCCATACATGCTTAAGCTAGTTAAAGTTCAGCACGAAGTTATGACGCAAAGCAATCAAACTGCGTGCAGGACTAGTTCTCGGAGCACGTCCCAAAGTTAGCGAATTTGCATGCAATATCCACAACAATTGTATCCTGAATACCGGTTGCTGCAGGATGACGCATGCTATCCCTACGGTTCAAAGGCAGGCGGGCTCCGCAGATAAATTACTCGTCAAAACTCGTGAAAACATTTCTGTATTTGATGTCACTACACAGAATCAGTACGCAATTAGCATGAAAGGGTGGGATATTCCGACTGCGCAAATATCCAGAGACGAAGAACGACGTAACACCTACAAACATCGGCTAAGTGATTACTGAGTGGCGTAAGCAAAAACGACTATCCAGAATGTTATACTGACCTCAGGTTCGCTCCGCTGCATGTCCGTTCTTTGTAGTGTCACGTTATGTTGTTGTGTTAGGTAATGAAACTGTTCACAACCTGAATACCGATACCTTTTTGTGCTATTGTTCTGCATTGCTCAGAACAGAAACTAAAATTCTTAACGAACACCTGACAGTCATATAAATTTTCACATTTCAGAACAAAAACAGTCTTGGTTGCGAAATTATTTAATGTCAATGATGTGATTCACCCTTTTGGGGCATCATCAGACTGTGTAAAATCAGCTGGGTTTAAATCCCATCCATCAAGCCATATAAAATGGAAAACTGGCGCGGGAGTAACTGGATATATCATCCATCCGTCATACATTTGTTAGTGTGCGAATTATCTTGTTTTCACGCCCTCGAAGGGTAAGTTTAGGTATGAAACTGTCTCACATCGCAAACAAAAAACGCACAATTACATCAGTTTCAACAAAAATAATGAGAAAATTTTCCTGAACGTAGGATGCTGCTTACTTTTCAGTGGCGCACAACACTTTATCGACACGGGAAGTGTTCCAGGTCACTTACAAAGATGAGACGCGGAAGCACGTTGCAATAATCAGACGCCTGCAAGAATGCATTACAGGCGTTGTCTGTAAGCACATGAAGACTGTGGTGTGCTGATTGAATGAGACATGTGAGTTTCGTTGGTAATAAAGTGTCTGATGCCTGTATGTGCTAACGTACATGACTGCAGTCACAGAGACCTAAAGTTCCAATGTAACAAAAATATTAAAAATAAATCGATGCTAAGATAACCCATAGCGGCTATGAATACAGTCGGTCAAACTATGTAGTATTTAGCTGTTCTTTATTTTGAAAGGTCCTATACCTTGTAACACATCATGTGGTTTTCGGCGGAGGGTCAACGATACACTATAATCTGCGCACAGCGCTTTAACAAAATGATCTTCACATCTTCAAAAATGGCTCTGAGCACTATGAGACTTAACATCTGAGGTCATCAGTCCCCTAGAACTGAGAACTACGTAAACCTAAGTAACCTAAGGACATCACACACATCCATGCCCGAGGCTGGATTCGAACCTGCGACCGTAGCGGTCGCGCGGTTCGAGAATGAAGCGCCCAGAACTGCTCGGCCACACCGGCCGGCTTTCACATCTTCGGTTGCTGATCTGTACAGAGAACTATATATACAAATTTTATTACTGTACTGAGATTTTTAATAGTAATAATAATAATGCTAACATTATAAATAAACTGCAAAATAATGCCGTCTGCGTGGCAGATCACACTTAAAAGCAGCAACTGCTAAATCAAGTGCCTTTGAAACATACCACCAAGGAATCTTGAGACTGCCGGCCAGTGTGGCCACGCGTTTAAAGGCGCTTCAGTCTGGAACCGCGCGACCGCTACAGTCGCAGGATCGAATCCTGCCTCGGGCATGGATGTGTGTGATGTCCTTAGATTAGTTAGGTTTAAGTAGTTCTAAGTTCTAGGGGACTGATGACCTCAGATGTTAAGTCCCATAGTGTTCAGAGCCATTTGAGCCAATCTTGAGATTAAGGCTACTCAAAAGCCCACCATAGCTTTGGAAGCATCTGTCATTTATAGTATTGGTGATAGTTGAGGGACTAAGTCGAAGAACTGATACAGTCATGTACAGATCCACAACACGTAGCCTATTGATGGAAATACTCCAGTGCAACGATAAGCAGGTCAAATGGTTAAAGGTGTCCATAATAGTCTTGTTTTTACCATGTTCGCAAGGGATCATGTTACAAAAATACAAGGAGTCCGTATGTGTAAGGAGAACACAGCGATATAGTGATCTCCATACTTCAGGCAGTAAGTAGTGCTACAGTACGCAGAACAGTGCCTCTGACCTTCTTACCGCTCAAGTGTGAGAACAGGAGAGATACTATTCGAAATGAGTGGCTCATGCGCTGTCACATGTCCTTCACAATTACTTTACATTATTGTTTATTCGTCGAAGTGAATTAATATTTCTTGCCATAGATAGGTTACCAGTTCAGCGATATATCTCCGCATTTATGACCACATTCGGACGAATAAAAAAATTCGTACATAAAAGATCGAAGTGATTAACCAGTAGTGGCAATGGGGAATGAAACTCCTGATATGTGGGGGGCACTACATGGGGGGAGACATAATGATCGACTAGAATTCGGCAGAAAAGATAGTTTACGGTAGTATCAGTTCTTTACAGTGGCCCTGTGCTACGAACTCTATGTCTTACAATTCATTTTCATATTTATTCACAAATCTCTATACAGTTTAACATATTTACAAGAAATAATGAAATGCTAAATAATTCATACGATCTTACAGCTGAAAATTCGACTTTTAGAAAGGGCAATCTTGTAGAGATAATGTTTGTGGTATCAAGAGGATAAAAAAGGAAAGAAATGATATTCATCGGGTGACGTTCAGTGAAAGCATTTGACTTTGTAGGCATAAATATGCTGTTGAGGATGTGTAGAATAGGACTTACAGGGAATATCTGATTAAAAGTATTTTAAGTGTGTTTCAGTAAACAAGAGGAATGAAAATCACGCCAGTATATGCTTGAAAATGAATTTCCTGCTGTGCGTGCGTGATCCAGTTCAAGAAGTGATTAAATAGAAATTGCAGTAATATATAACTCTTTTATTTTCGAGAGGCGATTCTCATTCTTCAAAGATCTCTCATCGATGGAGTAGCATTGAAATAAATGTCAGAATTCGTTTATAGTGTCACGAGTATTGTACACTGTGTATAAAAACATGTCAGAAACTTCAGGGATTTATTCTTGACATCTAAACATTACAGGTTCATATGAACATGGGTTCGGAAATCCTTCGTTAGGAAGGTATGAAAGGAATTCCTTGTAGTAAGTACCGGTTGCGTAATTTAACACAAGTTTTACACTCCTTCTGAGTATGTAGTTGGTCATGCTATTTGTTTTACCTTCCCTGATTGTCATTTGTTATGTTGTGGAGTAACTTCCATACAATGCAACGAGTTAATGTCTCTGGTACAAGGGATATGCACTGCATGAACAACCTAGCAGATGGGAATGCGTAAGCAGCATTTTAGCTCAGTACTGGACATTGTCCTCAGAGCTAGTTATCTCGTGCAAGAACGTATCTACAACTCCTCCAGCACCTGTGAGTGACAGATTCACTTGAGAAGAGGGTATGCTGTGTTATGCAGTTCCTAGAGTGTAACTTTTCCCTGGTGAGGCTGGCTATTCAAAAGATGGAATTTCGTTTATAGTAACAGTCACGCTTAGGCTTACGAAAGCCATCATTAAATGCGACAACACAGAGATTCAGCGTAACGAGTGGAGTGTAATAATTGAGAATCATGTCACCGGCCCCTACTTCATTCACCACCGTCTTACTGGACAGACACATCTGCAGTTTCTTACATATGAGGTGTTTCATTTGCTTGATTATGAAATTCTAGACGTCATACTACGAATGTGGTTTACCCACAATGATGCTCCACCACACGTTTCACGGGTAGCTCCACAGACTCCACCTCACTCCACACGGATAGCTCGACAGAATCTCGATGACCACATCCCTTACAAGTCAACTGTTCGATGGAAATCCACTACATGGCCTGCCAGATCGACAGTTCTAATCCCATGAAGTTTTTTTTTTTTTTTCGTTTGGTGAAATTTAAAAATCCTTGGTGTATTCAATTTGCGTATCAATGTCTGTATTCTGAGTGAACGTATCTAAAATATACTTGACCAAATATGGAACACACCAGCAGATCCCCACAATGGGAGGAAAAGTGTGGAATGCTGACTCAGGAGGGTGCAGTGAAGCAGGATGTGGTCACTTCGCGTAATCATTCGTAATGGATTTGGTAAATGTTTTTGTCATGAGTAATAAACCCTTTCTTATCTCCCTGGGAGTGAAGGATTTACGGACCCATGTTCATATGAACTTTTTGTAATGTTTTGATATCAAGAATAAATTCATAAAGCTCCGACACATGGCTTTTAAAAACATTGTACGTCAAGTAGGTAATTAACTCTATCGCCTGCAGTGCATATATAAGACGATTACTAAAAATCCGTAAGGGGAAGTCAAAATGTATACCCACATGAAATTCTGTAAGCTGATGGCAGCTACAAAATTATTCTCTCAAAAGCGTTGCCACTCCTACCACTCCTCCCACGTCGCTCCCTTGGAAGGACTGTGATATCGTCTTTGGATATAGATATATGGAACATAATTACATGGTGGAAAATCATAGGGGAGCGAATTCCGAAGAATGCCCTACATTAGTGCTTACACAAAATGATGTGTTAGAAGATCGAGGACAAATTTACGAAAACCGCAGTAGGCCGTTCCGGGTTAAAGTGGTGGCCCTTTTTGAACGCAGGAAACAAGGTGAGTTTTGTGATTTTTTTCAAGTAATATAAAAAGTAATGCTAAATTTCATGACACAATTTTATTCCTTGTACGTTCGCCTGTTTATCTGAGTGGTAACATGTTCGCTTTCCATTCAACGAGTTTGGGTTGGATTCCCGGCCGCGTTGGAGATTTTCTCCGCTCGTGGACTAGATGTTTTGTCGTCCTCATGATCATCTCATCATCATCGACACGCAAGTTGCCCAATGTGGCGTCACCTCAAATAAGACTTGCAACTAGGCGGCCATCAATGCCAGACGATCGTTTTATTCCTTATGCTACTGCCATTAAGAAACAGTTTTTGTATCCACGCTGAATGCTCTCTTTAACATGTACATCTGGTTGAAGGACCCACTGTAGCCGGAACATTGGTCATCGGCGGAAAATTGAGAATCCCTACTACGGGACCTGCAATAAAATAATTTTTTAGATAATTGTCAATTTATTTTTTATCAGCATACATAGGATAATTGAACAGTACTAAATTTTAACAAAACCGTGACGTGTTGAAACAAATGTCACTTTCTTTGCCCAATAAATCGAGAAAACAGCGTACACTGAAAATAGGCTTTTCAAGATATCACAAAACGGCTACTTAGGCGGACAGAGAGTTCAGTTTAGAATGCTGGCGTAAAATTCCGATTAATATCGTACGTACCGCTCTCAGGTTATGTTTCCCGCCAATTGAAAACTACGGTTCCCAGAAAAACGCGTTTAAAGTTTTGGATTACTTTTTTGTAATTGAGTTAAATGTTCCTCCAGTCAGTGACCCTTGGATCATACAGCAATCCTTCCAGATTAGGAAGCAGATCGTTCTCCATCTCCTTCGTGGCCAGAACGGTCCTCTTTGGCAGCTTCTGTCATCGGCTGCTTTGCTCACTCGACACCCTTTTCGTCCGCTTTTGTGCAAAAGTTGTAACAGGCTCGTCCGATCTCACATTCGACTACGATCGTGATTTCCACAATGCCCGTTAGGCCATCTTTGAAATTACATATCGACTATTTTTTCCCCACAGTGATTGGTTCTCGGACACACTACTTCACAAATCGCCTTCAACTCGATAACTGAGTTTCTGGCGACATTGGAACGAATATTACAATTACGTAGACATCACAGATATGGTTTTGAGCCAAAGAAATCTTTTATTTTTAGGGTCCTTTACCACAACTGGCAAAAAGGAGCCGTTATACGATCCGTCTGCCTGTCCGCTGTTCAAAACCCATTTTCTAAGAAACGTGTGGACATATCAAGTTGAAATTTATGACACATATTAAGGTCTACGGTCCCTAGGCGGTGTAGGGAAGTGCAGCTTCTACGCCAATGCAGTCAGGAGATACGGCAAATTGTGTCACATACTTTGAAATTCGCAAAGTCAGTCATCAAAACTTCCCGTTGACCTAGGATCATGAAATTGGCCAAGAAGCAATGTTTCACACTATAGCAAGGTTCCACACTATAGCCACAGGATGACATCCAAAAATTGTTACTCTGCAATTATATCACACGAAAAAAACATTTCTTGTCATTTGTTATCAGGCTGTCTGTCTACCCGCCCATCTTTTTAAGACCCCTTTTTCTCAGATGCGGGCAGATTTATTAAGTTGAAATTTATGTCACATACTAAAGTGTCTCCTTTCGGTATTAGCTTTTACGTCAATGTAATCAGAGGATACGGCTATTTAGGTCAGATTTTGATACTGGCGGACTTGCTCACCAAAACTGATAGGGTACACCCTCCTGACGTAGAAAAATGAAATTTGGCAAGAAGAAAGATTTCACAGTACAAGTAAAGGAAAAAAATCATAAAAGTGTTTATTTTTAATAACATTAGATGAAAAAGATATTTCTTTTGTCATTCGTTATGCGATTTCAAACTTGAAATTAACACATTTTCTAAAGTCTTGGGATACCTGGGACCGATAGCTTGCCTGTCTCAGTGTCGATTCCAGGCTAAAATCAGCGAGATAGTAGGTTCCCATGATGGATGATATACACAGTTAAGTTTGTAGGGAACTCGCACAAGGCAATTATTTTAATTTTTTTTATTTTCAAAGAGGACTATCCATTTAATCATGGTCAGCCAGGCGAAAAACGTCTTGACAGACCCAAATTTGTATTCTTCAGCTGAAGAAATGGCCTTTCTTAGTTCCAAAAATAAAGTCTCAAAAGGATGCAAGTTCGGTGAGAGTAACGCATAGCATTTATTTATTTAACCTGATCAGATTAGGGCCATCAGGCCCTCTCTTACATCGGACCAGTGTTCCACACATGCAGCATCTCACACATCAGAGTTACATCATGAACATAGTTTAAATGAGAAAATTAGCTTACTCTAGTGACAATATGAATAAAGAGTAGTGACTAAGACCTAATAAAGTAAATGCGGAAGTATTTTTACAACAGTTGCTATACATACAGATTATGATAAAACAATAATAATAACAGTAAAACAAAAAATCAAATAATAATGATAAACATGACTAAGACCTAATAAAGTAAATACTGGCAGTATTTTTACATCAAGTGCTATACATACAGATTATGGTGAAAGCAATAATAATAACAGTAAAAAAAATCAAATAATAATGACAAACATGAGAAAAATTGGCAATAGTAATGAAGGTTTGTGCAGATGTACATTAATATTTTGGTGTGTAAAGTAGATGTTTACTAGTATAGCGAGTTTTGGGTAAGGGAGGTTTAAGGAGGGGGAGAGAGGGAAGTAATGAGGTGAAGTGCACTCATGTACAGAGGAAGGCATTACTGTTGCTTAAGTAGATACGTCATTAACTGTTTTTTGAAGCCGGTCATGTTTTTAAGTTCTCTAACATAACGAGGGAGGTTGTTCCAGAGTCGGGTTCCCGCTACTGTAAAGGACTTGGAGAAGGTGACTGAGCGATACAGTGGAACGGAGAGGATTTTATTATGATGGGAACGTGTGTTTCTGTCATGTTGTTCCGACATGAGTGTTAGGGACGAGGAGAGATATGAGGGACAGTGTACATTTATAAGGCAGTAGATGAGACAGAGTGTATGGAAATCTCTGCGTTTGTCTGCACGCAGCCAGGACAATTTTGCATATGCTGGTGAAATGTGATCAAAAAGTCGAACGTCACAGTCAGACGTCGGGAATTTTCCTGAGAGAGGCCTTGTAGGATAATATCGCTGTAGTCAATGATTGGGAGTATAAGCGTTTGTACTAATTTCTTTTTCAGATCGAAAGGGAAGAGTTTTTGTATTTTTGTAGGACATGAAGGGATGCTGATGCTTTTTTGCACACTGCAGTTACGTGCTCTGTTCAATTTAGATTTTCATCTACTATTACTCCCAAACTCTTTGCTGAGGGCGAGAAGTTAATATTTGTTCCATTTAGGATAAGAGGTGGTACGGATTCCCGATGTTTTGGGCTAATGAGCTTAGAGTGACCAACTAGTACCGCTTGGGTTTTAGATGGGTTTAGTTTTAGACCTATGTACTGTGCCCATTTTGACAGTGCATCGAGGTCAGTATTGAAATTTTCAATAGCTTTCTTGAGATTGCTTGGTTTCGCACTTAGATACAACTGAAGGTCATCACCATACATATGGTATTTGCAATAGGTCAGGACCGATGACACATCATTGACATAAAGAGAGAAGAGTATAGGACCTAATACTGAGCCTTGGGGAACGCCTGACACTACCTGCCGCCATTGTGATTTTATATCCCCAGACAGGACGCGTTGCTGACGAGACGTCATGTATGAGCGAAACCATTGCACTGCGCTTGGTGAGAAATTTAGACCGCTAAGTTTGGCTAGTAAGATGTCGAAGTCGACAGTATCAAATGCTTTGCTGAAATCTAAGAAGCAAATGATAGTCGCTTCTTGTCTGTCCATGGCAAGTTTCAGGTCATCTGTCACCTTTATCAGAGCGGATGTTGTGCTTCGATGTTTACGGAAACCTGATTGGTATTCGTCTAGAAGGTTGTTAGTAGTTAGGTAGTTGGTGAGCTGGTCATGAACTATATATTCTAAGGCCTTTGATAGTGCAGGAAGAAGGCAGATGGGGCGGTAGTCAGAGGCTGCTGTGGCGATGTCCTTTTTAGGCAGTGGCTTAATTTGTCCCAGTTTCCAGGCCTCAGGGAAAACACTTGTGATTAATGAATCGTTGAAAATGTTTGTTATAGAGGGCAGTAGTTGGTCAATAATAAGTTTTACCATCTGGATAGTGATACCATCCTGTCCAGTAGATGCTGATCTAATCCGCATTATGGCTTTCTTGACAGTACTGCAAGTGACGTGCTGTAGATAGAATTTTTCTTTGCTACAGTCGTTCATCCCAATGATGTAATCAATGATTCTCTGTTTTTTTTTGCGGATCAATTTTGGTTGCAGGTAATGTGAAGAATCGGTTTAGTTCTTCAGCTGGGACCATGGGATTTTCTGCAACTTTTATTTTGCCTAAACCGAGACAACGGAGATTTTTCCACAGGATAGCTGGTCTACATCTATTGTCAGCTAATGTACGGGCATGTCTGAGCTTAGCGTTTCTCACCGCTTGACTGACTTTGTTTCGTTTCTGCTTGTATACAGCGTGATTTTCAGGTGTAGGGTGTATCTTGTATGCTCGATGTGCAGCATCTCTGAGATTCATGAGCTCAGCCAAGGTGCAGGTTGCCTTTTTACTTTTCTGGTCTTTATTGGAGCATATTTGTCATATAGTTGAGTAATTTTGTTAGTGAAATCGTGGAGTTTGTCGTTTATGTCCATGAGGGGAGTAGAGGTCATCCCCCAAACTATTTCTTGTGCCTCAGTTTCGAGTTCAGGCAAATTTATGCGTTTGAGGTCTCGGTATGTAGACAGTTTTTGTTTCTTTCTAGGGCATTCTAGTGAATACTTCATGGAAATGATGTCATGGCCAGACAAGCCAGGCGCAGATATTTGAGATGTGCGGATTATTCTGTTCGGAGATTTTGTTGCGAGTATATCTATGAAAGTGTGACTGGTAGTCGTGTGATGAGTAGGTGCCAGCTGAAGTAGCGTCATATTTGAGGAAGAAAGCATCCCCTTAAATTTCCCAGTGGAAGGACTATTGCACAGAAAATTAATGTTAGTGTCACCGGCTATAATTACATGTTCATATGACGATTCGAGACTAGAGAGGGCAGTTTCGAAGCAGACGAACCCACCTACTTTAGGAGGTTTGTGAAGGACACATATTAAGCACTTTCTGTTAAGTGATTTGATCTCTATGAACATATATTCCACTTGTTTATCTACATTGTTGTCGGATGTGTGTAGTACTGTAGGTGACAAATCAGAGCGTGTGTACGCCCCTACTCCGCCCCCTCGTCTGTTGCATCTGTCGTGCCTGAGAAAGATATAGCCATCTAGGTTTACGGAAGTTGTAGGAATACTTGGTTTGAGCCAAGTCTCTGACAAAAGTATTACGTGTTATCAGCAGTTTGAAACATATATTTGAACTCGTCGAAGTGAGCTGGCAGAGACTGGACATTTGCATGTGCAATATGCAGCTTGGTGCGTTCGGGTGTTGATTGCCCGAGGAGGCTGCCGACCGATGTTTGCGGGTCGTGGTTGGCGGTGACAAGAGGGTCTGGCATGAGGAATGCGGAAGGCGTGTGAAGGAGAGGCGGGTGAGGGAGTGTCCTCCCAGTTCTGTGCAGTGAAAGCGGCCGGGAGGGGGAGGGGGTAGGTCCCCGGGGAGACAACGGGATCTGCGGCCAAGGTCAGCGAGGTCTGCAACGGTTCTGGAAGTAGCCGTGGGCTGGCAGGGGAAGGAATTTCGCTAAACATAACGGGAGTAATCTGCACGTTATGACAGAGTGTGATATTAATTGCACTTATGAGGATAACAACTAAAGTATGATGGTGGGTTGCTAATTAAGGATGGAAGTGAGACTACCTTATGCAATAATTAACAAAATTACATGAGAAAAACAATTAAAAATGAAAATAGTTATGTGGAGAAACGAAAGGTTGATAATACAAATAATAACAAATATTACACGAGAAAAAATAATTAGAGATAAAAAAATAGTTATTTAGAGAAACGAACAATTTGATAATACATTAGTTACGATATGGTTGACAGTGTAAACAATATAAACATACAGGTTAGTGGCAGAAAGATTAGACATGATTTAGCTTCTAAAGCGCAGGCTTTCGAGTTCATTAACACTGCAAATTGTTTTCTTTCCGTTTTCGGTCTTAACCATTATCCTGCCGTCATTTGTCCATACGTTATGTAGCCCAAATTTCGAAATCGCGCTCTTCAAAATGTTTAGTCTCTCAGAGGTCAGATCCTCGCGTACTGTCAGACCCGACTTCGCGAGATTCTTCTTTGCTCTGAAGATTTCAGATCTCTTCCTATACGACATAAATTTCACTATTATAGGTCTTGGTTTTGTAGAACCTGGCGACTTACGACCCACTCTATGACTTCTGTCAATGTCACTCAAAGTCACCTGCACGCCTAGCTTTTCTTGGACAAGGTTTATCACAAGTTCATCTGTGTTCTCCCTGCTGCTCTCTGGAATGCTGAACAGTGTGAGATTATTGCGTCTCTGATATTGTTCGAGCTCGTCCGTCTTCTCGATCAATTTCTGTTCGAGCAGTCGTGCTTTCTCCTCACTTGCTTTTAACGATGTGTCCAGTGCACGGATCTCGCTCGCATTCGCCTCCAGAGTTTTCTGTATTTTGTCCGTCACTGTTGCAGTGACAGCATCAGTGATGGTTTGAACAACGAGCCCCAGCGCCTCCTTAGCCTGCAGCGCGGCACTCACCTCAGCCTTCACGAGTGCGGTGATGTCAGTGATCCCGGTCGGAGCGGCCGCAGCTCCCGGAGTAGACTCCACGCCTGCGCTGTCGCCGGCCTGGCCGTTGGCTGCACTGCGCTTTGTTCGGCGATTTTCCATTTTTAGTGCGATTCCGTGTAATTGGTGCTCAGTATGTGATGTAAAATACGACACTCGGCAGTAGATATACGGCTTTAGTATATGTAGACTAGCCTAACTGCTTAAAACACCTCCAGATTTCACGTAAACTTGCGAGCCAAGCTAACACACGTCACTCACTCGCCGCCATGTTGTCTCAGTTCCTGGCGGAGTACTTGTGTGAGTTTTAGTAGACTTTGGCCACAGTTTTCATGATGTAGAACTTCCCATTCCCATCAGTGTAGTAAACGAACGGAATGCAACTCTGTGCGAACTCGCTCTGGTTCCTGAAACATTACCCCAACTGAAGTGAATAAGTAGCTTTTGAGAGATCATTTCCCGTGGAGAAAATTTAGCGACCTATCTAAAATGCTTTACTTTGAAAATGGATTAAAAACTGTCTTGAGTTCAATAAAGTTTCGGCCATAGTGTGACGATCTTCAAACCACTTATGTACCATGATGGTAGGAGCCGGCTGTGAACAAAGCAGGTATCGTGGTTCCAGAAAAGCCGCTACAGTTGACACCATCGCCTAGCATCTTGGTGTAAATGGTCTAAAGATACACTCTGACCGAAAGCAGCATCAATGGCAAAAAAATATTTTATTGCAGTGAAGGTTGTTTTTAATTCATTTTTAAAATGAAATAACTACCGAATCTAACCTGGGGTGGGGGGGTGGGGGGGGGGGAGTGAATTCCTGGAGGGTCAGAGGGAACACATAGAAAATGTTGTCAGTAAGGCTAATCAAAGACTGCTTTTTATTGGCAGGGCACTTAGAAAATGTAACAGACCTACTAAGGAGACTGCCTACACTACGCTTGTACGTCCTCTTTTAGAACACTGCTGCGCGGCGTGGGATCCTTACCAGATAGGACTGACGGAATACATCGAAAAAGTTCAAAGAAAGTCAGCACGTTTTGTATTATCTCGAAATATGGGAGAGAGTGTCACAGAAATCGTTATAAGAAAGGCGTTTTTTGCTGCGACGGAATCTTCTCACGAAATTCCAATCACCAACTTTCTCCTCCGAATGTGAAAATATTTTGTTGACACCAACCTACATGGGGAGGAACGGTCACCACGATAAAATAAGGGAAATCAGAGCTCGTACGGAAAGATATATGTGTTCATTCTTTCCGCGCCCTACACGAGATTGGAATAATAGAGAATTGTGAAGGTGGTTCGATGAACCCTCTGCCAGGCACTTCAATGTGATTTGCAGAGTATCCATGTAGATGTGGATGTAGATATTTATATTGCATGTTAGTGAATGTCCTGTAACATCCAGGACCTGATGTGGTAGGAGTGGCCGGCCGGAGTGGCCGAGCGGTTCTAGGCGCTACTGTCTGGAACCGCGCGACTGCTACGGTAGCAGGTTCGAATCCTGCCTCAGGCATGGATGTGTGTGATGTCCTTAGGTTAGTTAGGTTTAAGTAGCTCTAAGTTCTAGGGGACTGATGACCACAGCAGTTAAGTCCCATAGTGCTCAGAGCCATTTGAACCATTTGTGGTAGGAGTGAGCGTCATCACACGTACTCTCGTGAGAATTTTTTTCTTTTTTCGGGAAAGCATTCAGCGGAGAAGTCAGAGTACTCTACTCAGAGTACGCGAAAGAACTTGTCCCCCTTCTAACAGCCGTGTACCGCAAGTCTCTAGAGGAGCGGAAGGTTAAAAATGATTGGAAAAGACGACAGGTAGTCCCAGTCTTCAAGAAGGGTCGTCGAGCAGATGCGCAAAACTATAGACCTTTATCTCTGACATCGATCTGTTGTAGAATTTTAGAACATGTTTTTTGCTCGAGTATCACGTCGTTTTTGGAAACCCAGAATCTACTCTGTAGGAATCAACATGGATTCCGAAAACAGCGATCGTATGAGACCCAACTCGCTTTAGTTGTTCATGAGACCCAGAAAATATTAGATACAGGCTCCCACGTGGATGCTATTTTCCTTGACTTCCGGAAGGCGTTCGATACAGTTCCGCACTGTCGCCTGATAGACAAAGTAAGAGTCTACGGAATATCAGACGTATGACTGGATTGAAGAATTTTTAGCAAACAGAACACAGCATGTTGTTATGAATGGAGAGACATCTACAGACGTTAAAGTAACCTCTGGCGTGCCACAGGGGAGTGCTATGGGACCACTGCTTTTCACAATATATATAAATGACCTAGTCGATAGTGTCGGAAGTTCCATGCGGCTTTTCGCGGATGATGCTGTAGTATACAGAGAATTAGAAAATTGTAGCGAAACGCAGGAACATCTGCAGCGGATAGGCACTTGGTGCAGAGAGTGGCAACTGATCCTTAACATAGGCAAATGTAATGTATTGCGAATACATAGAAAGAAGGATCCTTTATTGTATGATTATATGATAGAGGAACAAACACTAGTAGCAGTTACTTCTCTAAAATATCTGGGAGTATCCGTACGGAATGATTTGAAGTGAAATGATCATATAAAATTAATTGTTGGTATGGCGGGTGCCAAGTTGAGATTCATTGGGAGAGTCCTTAGAAAATGTAGTCCATCAACAAAGGAGGTGGCATACAAAACACTCGTTCGACCTATACTTGAGTATTGCTCATCAGTGTGGGATCCGTACCAGATCGGGTTGACGGAAGAGATAGAGAAGATCCAAAGAAGAGCGGCGCGTTTCGTCACAGGGTTATTTGGCAACCGTGATAGCGTTACGGAGATGTTTAGCAAACTCAAGTGGCACACTCTGCAAGAGAGGCGCTCTGCATTGCGGTGTAGCTTGCTCGCCAGGTTTCGAGAGGGTGCGTTTCTGGATGAGGTATCGAATATATTGCTTCTCCCTACTTATACCTCCCGAGGAGATCACGAACGTAAAATTAGAGAGATTCGAGCGCGCACGGAGGCTTTCAGACAGTCGTTCTTCCCGCGAACCATACGCGACTGGAACAGGAAACGGAGGTAATGACAGTGGCACGTAAAGTGCCCTCCGCCACACACCCTTGGGTGGCTTGCAGAGTATAAATGTAGATGTAGATGAAGAGGTGGAAACTATTTAAACCGCACGGTGCCAGATTTTCGCAGCATTTAACAGACGCAAAAGCATTAAGTAGCACACATATGGCACTGTTCACTTTCAAAGTTGTTTCCGATCAAAGGGTTGGGACACTGTTTTTTTTTACACGCCAGTGGGAGCACAGCCCTCTTTAACTGGGCACGCAAAAACACGTCCCCTTTGTTGGAAAAAACGTCAGGCGAACGATGTTTGCGGCCCGAGGTGGGGAGCCGGCAGCGTCCGCTGCGCTGTGCTGCGTCGCGCTGCAGGCCGGCTTGTTCGGCTAATGGACGACAGGAGGAGCAGCAGCAGCAGGAAACGCCGCGCTGCCTGTGCTGCGCTGCTCGGCCAGGCTCTGCGAGGCCCCACCCCGGCTGTCCCCATTACCGGGCCGTGTGCAGCACGCGCGCCGCTCCCTCCCCGTCCTCTGGGAGCACACGTCGTTGGCACCTTTGATCTCGCCTTCTGTTGCTGCTAGTAAACGACCGCCCCGACGTGTGAACCCGCAGGGTAGGGCGGCCCCATTTCCGTGGCGGTAAAGACAAGGGGGAAAAATATAAAGGAGTATTGCAGTGCGGAGGACGCACGGGCAAGGTGAACATGCAAACAGCCAACACAGCTCGTCGTGGTTGATGCGCAGTCTTGTCGCTGTGCACCTTTTCTGTTCCTCGGCTCCACAGTGTAGACATCAGTGGGAATTAACCGACGCGGGGGCGACTAACAGTGCTTTCTCCACCAAAGAATATGTCTTTCGGGAAGTAAAACAAGCCCTCTATGAGCATCTCAGTATTCTACTGATGCCGTTGCTGACTTCGTCTCCAGTCCGATTGCTGTCCACCCTGCGTAAGTCTCTTCACCTCTGCGCAACTGCTACAACCCGCACTCATTTGCACCTGCGTACTGTATTCGAGTTTTGGTCTCCCCCTACAAAATGAAGAATCCACGATTCCTCGGAATACTATAAATCGATCTTTTATTTTAGTCAGATTCTGAGACAAAATTATTTTCTTCTCCTGTTATGTTAATGCCAACGTCCTGGCCGCAGTGGTGTACCGGTTGCCGTCGGATTACCGTAGTAAAGCGCTGTCAGGCTTGGCCAGCTCTTCAATGGTTAACCGTCCTGTCTGCCGAGCGCTGTTGGCAAATGGGGTCCTCTCAGCTCTTGTGAAGTAAATTGAGCAGCTACGTGATTGAGAAGTAGCGGCTCCGGTCACGAAAACTAACAACGGCCGGGAGAGTGGGGTGCTAACCACATACCCCTGCATAATCGCATCCAGTGACGCCTATTGGCTGATGAAGACACGGAGGGCGGTCAGTACCGTTACGGTATGCCGAGACCTGTGTGGATGGAATTTAGTTTTTCATTTTGTTAGTACCATTTGTTTATTCACTCGGTCACCCCATAGAATTTTCAGAATTCTACTGTAGCGGGGCATATCAAAGCCTGTACATTTACCTTGTCTGAAATGTTCATCCTATACGTTTCGCTTTCACACAAGGTTACACTCCATAGAAGTAATCTCACAAAATCTTCGAAATATTTAAATTTGTATTCGATGTGTATAAGTACCTGAGCACTATGGGACTTAACATCTGAGGTCATCAGTCCCCTAGAACTTAGAACTATATAAACCTAACTAAGGACATCACACACAACCATGGCCGAGGCAGGTTTCGAACCTGCGACCGTAGCGGTCGCGCGGTTCCAGACTGAAGCGCCTAGAATCGCTCGGCCACAACTACCGGCACTTTTTCGGTTCATTTTTATTCAGAATAATAGTAATAATGAAACAGATAATAGAGTATAACTGCATAATAGCCGCCTTTCCATTTCCTATTCTGTGCTTCATTTCCTCGTTATTTACACCTTTATCAAAAATTATAGTCCGTAAATATTTATAATTAACTACTCTTTGCAACAGAGCCATCACCCTTACCAAGGTCCCTTCCTATCAGCAGCCAAGTATTCAATCATTGTAAAGTCTATTTCCGTACTCCACTGCTCATATTCTTCTTTAAGCGTTCTTAATATGTAATACACGTCCCATTCTTCCTCAGTAAAAATGAACTGAACGTCGGAGAAATTTAGGGAGAATAGGATGCCATCACCTATTTTAATTCCCATGTTTTTACTTATTTTTCCAATTTGTCAGTGCTTCGTTCAAAAATATTTGAAAGAGGGGCATACGCTAAGCGGCATCCTTGTCTCAGTCCTTCGCTAGTATTATTATTCTGTAATATCAAACTTCCTAAGTTTAAAATAATAGCTGTTATCTATATACAAATTTGTAAATGTTTCTACTTGACAATTATAGACATTCTGATTAGTCATTGCGGTACACTGTCACAGACCTTCTGCAACTCTATAAAAACCACGTGTGTCTACGCTTTACATGCCAATATCTTGTCAGTCAGCAGTCTAATGGTGCAGATAATGAATTATCTATACAGGACTAGAAGCCACTTTTTTTCTTCTACTTCCTCGGTTTCTCTCTTAATTCTAGTTTTCTCAATACAGAACTGGAGACAATGATGGCTCCGCAAATATTTTGCGCAGTCGTTAGGACAGAGATTAAATTACTTCGCAAGATGTTCAGACTCTACGTTTGCCTTGGCTTTCAACAACTACTTATATACAGCTCCAGGTCCTGGTACTTTGCCATTTATGCGTTATTTAACTGTCTCCTGTACCTCCCCTGTTGTTATCTCCTGGATTTTTGAGTCGTGTTCGTTATATGAAAGACGGCATATATCTCAAAATCTGAATCGATCTTCGTTAAACAGTTCTTCTTATATGTCTATTATACTACTTCGGTCATGTGTTCTTAGCTGTTTTATCACCTAGCATCGTTCTTTGAACTTTCAACACCTTAAGCACTTATTAGGTTGTTCACGTTGAATTTCCACACACCATTTTTGCTCTAGTTACTGCTTCCTCAGCCCCTCCCCTCAGTCTTAAACACCTACTGTCATTCTTATAGGTCGTCTGTGACAGACCTCCTTCTTCTCTTTTACCTTTGCTGCAATATCATCGTCCCACCAACCACTTTTCAAACTGACAGACGTTTTCTGTTACTCCGAGACTTTTATAAGCTGGTTCATGAGTAGCTCTCACAGTTACCTTACACACTATTTCCACTCTCGTGTCATCGGTCTGCTGTAGTATCCCAGTCAATATAAGCTTTTATAAGAAGTTTATTGAAGCATCCGGCAGTAAAATTACATTGTGGGTGGTCCATTTTCCCTCCAGGCTCATTACAACTGTTTTGGGGCCAACAAACTTTTTGAAAAGGAAACCTTTCCTTGATTTCCTTTGCAAATTTCTCAATATGTAGATTGTATAAAATAGCAGATACGCTGCAATTCTGTCTCATTTGCTTCTCAACTACTGCTTCACTTTCATGTCCTTCGGCTCTTACAATTTCCATCTACGTTCTGTACGGGTTGTAAATAACGTTTCTCGTCCTGTATTTTATTGCTCCTTCCAGTCAACCGGCTTCCAGCATAGTTGCAGCAAAAATAAACAGTGATTTATGAAGATATTTTTATTTTTGATGAATGTAACTAGTCACAAAAATTTAAAATACTTTATTCCATTGTGGTTTCGGTTTCGGGCTGGCATGTCCATCTTTAGATGGTTGTCGTTTCCTATTACATTAATATTTTCATCAGAAGCATGTCGTCCGGTCGTGTACTGTGCTCCAGTGCAACATAGTTACTAAGCTGCTTCTTAGAGTCAACATGTTTGTTAGAACAATATAGGCGCTACTAAAATTTTTATATAATAACGTCGAAGCTTGTTAGCTTGTTACTTTGCCTGTACCATAACGATTTATGTTGCCTCGATGTGAATGCGAAATTGTACTCAGACCTCAATATGTTCATAATAGACTGAAATTAATAACTTGGTACAAAATATTGTAATACGTTACTTATCTTTATGTAAAAGTAGTCCATTCAGCATAGTCGAAAACTTTCTCTAAACCTACCATGGATATAAAAGTAGGTGTGCCCTTCTTTAACGTAGAGGTTATCCAGAATTCCAGTTCCAGTAACAAAACGCTGTAGAAAGAAAATCAGTTGGCCTAGGAAAAAATGTCATGGAACAAAATAAAATGGAACGAAAATTTTACCAACAGATTAGCAGATTGCTCTGTCAGTGTTTTAACGCAAATTGAGTTGGCTATAAATGACAGCTGAATCGCAATATGACGGCTATGGTTTGAGTTGCACTTTATACCATCTGTAATGTTCAGTGTGCGTGACTATAGAAGTTCAGTAATCAGCAATTGTGGCACTGCTAGTTGGGAAAGCCCACCCACAAAGGTAAGGTCTCACGTCGGATGGAAAATTTATTTTTAAACCTCTTGAGGTCAAAAACCACATACAAAGCAAAATGATGTCGATTTTGAATTGTCCTGGGGCCGAAAGCCACATAAGAAACAAAATAACATCGGTTTCTAAGTGTCATGAGACGCACAAAATATGTGAAATGTGCTGTCACCATTTTCTGCCTCAAGTTGATATGGAGAAACAGTTTCTTCCAACAAATAGGTGTGTCTCCGGGTTCATGTTCAGGAATCGTTCTGCAGTGCGTGCCTTCAATTCAGCTACGTTCTTTATTGGAGCTCTGAACAAAACATGTTTGAGATAACCATATAGCCAGAAGTCGCACTGATTTCAGATCAGCTGACAGGCAGTAGGGAAATAAAGGCTGATAGTTCAATTTACGAAATTCCTCTGCAGCAGCTGCTTGACTGGTTGGCTGAGGAGAACCATCTTGCACAAAATGATCCCACACTACAACCAAGCTGTTGAAGTACTGGAAAGACATTGGTGCGTGAAAGACTCTTGTATCTTTTACCAGCGGCCATGCAGGTGACAGGAACCGCAGGACTCATCTCTTCGAAAAAATTACTGCCCTGCGACAAACAATGCCTCCACGTTGCACCACACAGTCACATTTTCAGAATGAAGTGGTACTGGTTGATGTGCGTGTGGGTTTTCCGTTGTCCATGTACTGCCGTTCTGCATATTGACATATCTTTGGAGGTGCAAATGGGCTTCGTCTGTCGACATAATGTTCAATGGACATGGATTGTCGATTTCCATGCGAGCAAGAATATCCAGAGCGGACTTTTGTCTTACTGGCAAGTTAGCAGGAAGCATATCTTGAACGGTTGATTTTGTATCGATAGTAATGCAAAATCTTTCGCAGGATTTTATTCGCTGTACTCGCAGGCATGTCCAACGTTTGGGCATTTCCCCGTAAACTACATGTCTGCAAAGCACTGCTCGATCCCTCCTGAAAAGCTGTGGCACATCTTCGACAGACGTAGGGTCAACTGCTTTCCTTCCTCAGCCACACTGCACTCCAAAACATACTCTCTTTTCGAACGTTGTAATCATTTATCGAGACACTGTTCCTTATATTCATATTCTTGAGTGTCTGGAACTTCTGCAGGGCCAGTGGCGCACAGTCACAGTTACTTGTAAAGGAGTTTTACAGCAGCGTCCGATTCTTCACCTAGACAATCATGCTGATGTCTCGGACGCAAAATGAGAAACAGCCGTGTGTGGCGCATCTGTTGGTGTACGTATTCTGACGCTTATAGCGTCATCTACGGATCATATTTTCATTAATTATCTTTTCTTTTTTTTTTTTTTTTTTTTTTTTTTGTTCCATGACATTTCCCCGTTCATTAGTAACAAACTATTCAAATTTGACGTCATTCTGAGTAGTAGTTTTTACTTTGTACAACGTTTTGAAGATGGAGCTATGATTATGGGCACCCTACATATTGATCTATTAACAGCATGTCACGGGATATCTAACACGGCTGATAACTCCATTTCCCTGCAGTATGCTTTGGCTAGTAATGTAGTCACATTGTCAAACCCAGGAAGCGAGTAAACTTCATAAATTCGTAATTTTTTGGTAGTGCTTCAGTTGTCCATGAGTTGAAGTAAAAAGTCGTCATAAATGATTTAATTGCTAGAAGGTAGCTTTTTTTTATTCTTCGTAATTAAGCTAAACTTGAAACACCTATTGGAAGAATTGACGTTGCCTTGAAAATAGATTAAAACATCAACATCGACAGAAGAAAACAACGGTAACTGAGTGGAATCGAATTACGTCAGGTGCTGCTAAAGTGATTAAATTAGGAAAACGAGACGCTGAAGGTTGTAGACCATTTCTCTCTTTCGATAGCAAAATAACTGAGAACTACAGATGTAAATCAGCAAGAAAAAGAAGTAGATAATTTTTTAACTGTTCATCGTCGACGAGATTACTTGGACGCAGAAGAAACTCCGAATAATAATGGCTAGGGAAGGTAATCGGACATAACATTTCAAAGGAACCATTGTGGCATTCACCTAAAGAAATTTAGAGGCATTCGAAAACAGAATGACCGAATGGGTATTTCAGCTATCATCCTCACAAATACGAACAGAGTGTCTTAATCATAAACTGAAGGCTGACAATAGTAAGAAAAGCTTTTGAAATGTGTTGAGAAGTATGTTGAATATTAAATGGGACAATTCAGTATCTGACGAATTAGTACCGAGTAAAGCTCGTGTCAATAGACCTTTGTGGCATAACTAAAGTAAAAGTCAGGATTGGTCTATAGGACACTTCCTGAGCATCGGATGATAGTAAATTTGGTGATGGGGCAGTGTGTGAAGTAAAAATCGTACGTAGATCCCGAAGCGTGAATACAGTAAGAAAGAATGGGAGTCTACCGTCTTGTTGGCGACAAGGTCACTTGGGAAAGAATGGAAACGGAAATCGGGCATATATATATATATATATATATATATATATATATATATATATATATATATATATATATATATATATAGTGGAAAAAAGTCAGGAGTAAGACAAGGTGAAAGTTTATCACACCCTACCTTTTAACAGCACTTTAGAGAAGGTATCGAGAGAAAGGTGAAAATCCATCCATAGTAAGAGTGATCAACTAGGAAAAATCCAAATAAAATAAATATGGATTGTCTAGCTTTTAAAGATAACATGGCATTATTTACAGACTCACTGGATAGTGTCATAGGACAACTCATATAACTACAGAAACAAGCAGACAAAGTACTACCAGAAACATCATTTGAAAAACACATTTAATGACAGCTATCAGTGGTGACGCTCGAAGTCTTAAAATACGTAACTTCACTATATTTAAAACAAACTGTTTTGAATGCCTAGGAGAATGGATAACAACCAACACGAAAGAAGAGGCATCCATAGCAAATAGAGTACAGTTTTTTCAAAAAATGGTACTTCCGACATCAGCTTTTTTACACATAAATATGTGGAGCTTGAAAAATTCTTTATTTTATGTTGTAACCAAAGATTTCATTTCTCAAAATTAATTAATGGTGGTGGGGTATTTTGCAGAATTTCATATCTCTACAAAATTCGATTATAAAGTTTACAAGAACGTTAATTGCATATAAATTTTTAAATGAGAAACATTTTTTATGCGAACTTTTCGAAGATATTCCCTCCAAATATAATATGGCAAATTACCTTTCGGGGTGTGTTTTACCCCTCAGAATGAAACTGGGCACAAACGAAAAATATGTACAGCATTGCTTTGTCCCCTTTTCACACCGCCAAGTTTCATCATGATAGTTTGTTGACACTTGGGAATGGTCCCTTGCATCTGAGTGACACCTGTCAGTGCAGACTAACCATTTTGCACCCTGCGACCACATTTCAACAGGTGATATGCTGCCCAGGGGAAAACGGTGATTAATGGCTTGCTCTTGCCACATGTACTTGTTTACGTTAATAACAATAATACAGGTGGTTTTTATTATACAGATCGCCAAAAAATGTCGACCAAAAGCCAGCCTATAAGCATGCAACTATTATATCTGCAATTATAATCATGTTTGTTGACGCACCTTGGTGATGCCAGGTGTCATTTAAGATTGGTTACGCACCTAAGTGGCAGCAGGACGTATGTGCTCTGCGGCGTTCATATGCGGTGTCTGTTGTCTGTCATCCAGTCATCTGCTCCGTATCATAGATAGTTAGCCGTGCAAGACTCAGTCCTAATTAGCTTTTGAAATACATTTCTGCGCCTACAGGTACTCATTCTTAAGGTTTTATGTTGAATATCACTTTATAAGAGTACTGGGGTAGGTAATACGCTGCACGCCTGGCTAGCACACCCTGCTAGTTCGGTGAAATCTCATCGTCCCATTGTCGGCGTATATTTCTTCTCTAAGAAAAGTTATTCACCATGACGCGGTCTATCACTCCTAGACGTCTGCCACAAGGACAATGAAAAACACTGAATATTATACCCGTCGAGTAGCCGATATCCATGAGGTACAAGCACACAGGGATGTTTCGAAGGAAGGTTGTGGCGGCCGTGGTGATAAAAAATTTAACAATTAGTGTTTTACCACCAAGGAGAGAATAGTTCGTGCCTTAAGAGTCATGCACCGCAAGGAAACGAGCCACTATGCACAGAGGAAGAAAAATTTTACCGATTACGCTATTAAATCTAGCCCTCTCTATATCCTACCGTACAACATGTGGCTCTGCACTGTCTTTAAATTGTGCTCCTGGATTGATCGTATTTCATACATGAAGATAATAAAAAATTATTTTGGGCCATTAAATACTCTGTTTACGTCTATAAACAATTAATTTCTATTATACGGAAGGGACTATAACACGTTCTAGAAGAAACACTCGTAGAAGTGCCGAGGAACAAAAAATTAATCTTAGCTACGTAGATGACACTTCTCTTTCGTCTCAAAGTTGTGAGTGGCTAAATACCTTGCTAACTGAATTCGACACGCCCATTAGTAATTAATGTTCTTAGTAAAGAGGATCATCTTTAACAAAATTTTGAGACAGTGTGAATATTCAAGAAATGAAGTTGTCCTACAACACAAATTTTAATATGGTATAGCTACAGAGAAGAGTTACACACAGTAGGGATTTCGTAAAACATGTAACAGAAGAGATGGTCCCAACAACATCGGCATTAAGAAAATCTTTCGTACAGAAAAAAGTCTATGAGTGTCGAATATTGTCTTGAAGACGAAGCACGAGTTTAAGAATTCGTGTAGTGTGACCATAGCTTTTCATGGATTTGAGACGTATCTAGCAGTGAAACGAATCAAGAAGAAAGGGTTACTTTCTCAGATGTATGATGTATGTGTAAATAGTTATGCGTGAAGGGGGAATAATCAGTAGTTCGGGAATGACTTCTTATTACCAATACTAGAAGAAATTGCTAACGGGCATAACTTGTCCTTTGACGTAAATGATAACTTTATTGGAAGTGGACCAGAAATTCATGGAAACCGATGATGACGGATATGGTTGACAAGCAGAAACAAAGAGTCTACTAGAATACAAAAACTACTCAGAAAGTAAATTTAGCCTCTTTCGTTTCCTGCAAATTATTTAATTTGTATGTAACAAATTTCACACTTACAGATCGATGGAAATTTTCATTTTTTAATATCTGTTTCAGGTGAGTGCATGACTTTGAGCGCTGCTAACCTGCGTTGAATCATTGCTTCAGTCTGTTCAGAGAAAATGGTAAGCTCTCAGCATTTCTAAATTTTCGTACAGTTAGCTGTAAATTTGGCTCTGTCAGTCCAGAAGTTATAATTCAAGTTGATATTTTTCAAGTAATTCTCTTTTGTTCATAAGGTTAAACACAACCTAATAAATTAGCTAATGAAGAACATCTTTTTGTACACCTTGACCCGTACTCCAGTAGTATTTATTTGACACTGCGGTATTGAGTCTCACAGCTCCTCAACAGTGACATCTTATACAGGCGGCCAACAAACAAATTAATGCCTACCTATGTCGGTAATACGAGGCTGCTTTGCGTACATTAAACAGTAACGTAAAATTACTTACATCTAATGCATTTCTACATTGAAAGACAGGTCCGCCAAGTTTAAAATCTTTGTGATCATTAAAAATGATACCAATCTAATAAATATAGAACCTAATGAATATTTAAAATCTAAGCATAATGTCATACCTAATCATGCATACATCACTACGGTAGGGTTTAGTATCTCGCGGTAAAGACATATGTCTTACTTCTGCGTTAAACGGATTTTAGCACGTAGTGTTATAAAATTGTGAAACACCAAATGGAATGAGAATGACAAGACAGTTACTTCAATCAGCTGCATGTGTGGTATAATTCACGTTTCCTGGGCGTGTCAACCAGTATTCTATCAGTAAGAAAGTAGATAACTGTTTGTCACAGCAAGAGTTTTCGTAGTACAGGTTTCTGAGAATATACCTAGGTAGATCTGTGGTATGTAACCACTATGTACAGCGATTATCGCGTTTGGATAAATAATAATATACAATGGTAGAACATATAAAGAGACACAATTGATGCCGACTGTTATGAAGAACAAACTGAACAAGTGGACGTAAATGTAATAAAAAGTGCCTCTAACATAACGAGTCTGCCAAACTTGCCCCCGATCTAGGGATGTATTTATATATCTCTTCAATGTTAGCCAATCTATATGCAGGAAATCGACGAGAGCTCGAATCTTTAGATATGTGAGTAAAACGGTCTTCAAGTTCATTATAGGGGCATGCGGGTCTTATTGCGTAACTTGTGTCTGCTTCTCCTCGTGAGTGTCAATTTTTTTTTTTATTCCAGAACATTCAGTAATGTACTTATTCCTATTCTGAGAAGAATGTTGATGTTATTAGTGAAGTTATTAGCAGAATACTTGTTCTCCCTTAAATTAACACTATAGTGATGGACTGGAATAACTATTACATGCTTTCTAAAACTCGTTTTGAACATTCCTTCCGTTTGCCCAACGTAAAAATTAATACAAGCATCGATTCTCCGAAGCTATTTAGAATCTGATTAAAAAGCGTTCGGTTTCTCAGGATGGGTTTGCATATAGTACCTTTAGGCGAGTTGTAGAATTTTGCAAATATATTCCTTACTCTAAGTTTAGCTGCTCTCTATCAGATATTCTTTAGTCTTTCATCTTCTCCACATTTCCGATGGATAAACTTGTCTATCTCGTTCGGAGTACGAGCCAAGATCCGCTAGGAAGCAGGCACCGAAATCCGAACCAGCACCTGGTCAAGAAGGGAAGAAAAAGGAAAAAAAAGGACGGTAAAAGAAGGGAGCTGAAGGGATTAGGAGGTGGCCGGAAGATTGAAAGAAACCGACCGACAACAACTTTTAGATTAGTTTTGCGTTTCACGTCCACGGCAGTCGGAGGCCTCAGTTCTGGCTGCGAGACAAATTGAATGCCTCCGACCGCGGGCGGTGCAGGCGGACATCTTTCCAGAGTGGAGCGTAAGGCGTCGAACATGCTCGTGCGCTGTTCGTGACGCTACTGCTGACGAAAATCTGTATAGCCACAAAATGTTAATGTGATCTCCAAAAATTTTCACACGCATTGGATGCACAATCCAGTTTATTCATTGAACTCCCAGAAGTTTACAATTGATCCATACGGTGCCATTACAGTGCAGCAGTTTTCACGCCGAGTTACTGTTAATCCTGTTTTATTAACAAGATGCCCCAAATACTGCGTAATTTATATTACTCTATATGTGTTTTATGTCATGTTCCGATAATTTAATAAATCATGTTAACAGTTTTGTAAACTAAATTTCATTTAATGTGCAAGTCTTTCAAATATTTACTTTTATTACATGGGTTTCACGTTGCAATGATTTCGCATTGTTTCCACATATTTGATTGATTTTGGCTGCATCGTGTGAGCATTTAAACAAGTGAAACAAATACCACAAGGGTTTGTGAATGGCTGAGAGAGAGGATCTGGCAGTGGAAGTGACAGACGAAGAAACAGTTTTACTTTTAAAGCCAGTACTGCAACAAAATAGTAAACTCTGCAAAAATTTGTAGCCGTGAGGGTTTACAGTAAATACAAAGAATTAATGAAGTGTCCCACCAGCAATGTAGGAATGAAAAATTACGTGTTTTGATGCAGGGGCTGGAGTCCGTGACCAAGACTGGTAGCGCGCTATGCCTGGCCAGACAATTTCAGGCAATAAATTGGCCGTACGTGATAATATGAAATTTAAAAGACATCTTTCTTCAAGCATGCAAATGTATGAAATGGACCCAATGACAGAAGTATGGAAAGAGACAACTGTAAACTATTCAAAGAAAGAAACTAGCTTCCAGAAATTGAAAGAACATTAATAACTACTGAAACTTCCCGTCTCCTCTATATCTCTTTTGTTACGCAACCTTCCCTTCTACAATAACCTATGAAACCTTCCCTTAGGATTCTATCTCTTGCTTAATAACAACAAATGAAATCTTCCCTTTGAAATTTATCCTCTTTCTCAATCTTCGCATACAAATTTAAATGCTGCTTATTAAAAGTTATTTTCTGATTATTTCGACGAAACACAGAATTGTGTCGTCGTCGTGACCCTCAGTCGTTACCTGCAATAACCCAAAACTGTTCCTTACCTTTTTTCTTGTTACTGGATCGCCATCTGACTGCTACATCGAACTGCGACATGAATATACCTACTCTCTTTTACTATACTTTATTAGCTGCTGGTGGGCTGTAATAATAAGTGGCTGTATTTATTACCAAAGCTGACGTTATTCCTTAATAGCAAAGCTGACGTTATTCTTTAATTAATTTGACTGACGTTACGTAATTCATAGTTAAACATTTTCTTGAAAACAAAAAAATTTTACAAAATTTTACGTTGATGGTTTTTGGGATGGACTATAATCAGTAATGCAATATTGCTGGCAAAAAGTAATTATATTCTGAATGAAATGATTTTACAAACGTTCAAATGGGACTTACAGTTTACAATAATCTTACAACTAGCATTGCGCAAACATACCTTCAGTGGTCTTGAGTTTCTGAAAAAAAAATTCAATAATATTAGTTCCTCTTATGATAATAGTTAGCTAATGTCTCTGTACATCCGTTTATAATCTCTTGTAAATCATAGCTGGTGGCTGGCAGACAAACCGCTCCTCTCAACCTCTCGCTTCAGAGCTGCTACCGACTCGCTTCGCATCTCGCTTACTACTGACTTCCTACAAACGCTAAAGTGTTGTTACTCCTACCAACAATGCTTTCCGGTGCAGAGAATCCCTGCAACTATTACAAAATGTATCAATACGCGCTCTTTCCCGCTCTTTTCTTAAAATGTATCCATACGCTGTCTCTCCCGCTGTTTTTAAAATTATATCAATGTGCGGTCTCTCTTGCCAACAGTACTTTGGTGCAGACATTTCCTGCTACCACAGTTATTTCCAACATGACAAATGTTAATTATTCCTACTTAATCTGTTAATAAAATATAAACATCTTTCATAAATTGTGGTTTGACAATAGACAATAGAAATATACACGTCTTACACTATCTAATTAAAATAGTGTGACAGAAACATTAACATTCAAGAACCATCCAGAAGGCAGTCATTACCGTTGATATCAAGGCCCAATCAACTCTACATACGTGAAAAACTGCTTAAAGGCTGTAGCGCTGATTTACGTGCGCTAATAACACAGTGGCACAGAAGCATACACACGGTCTTGACACATGAAAGCGATCACCGCCTACATTCAATATCAACGTGCAATAACCACTCACGAACAACACAAGTAGCGGGGGGTATCTAAAACGTCTCCAGATACGCGGAAAGTAGAGCAGTCGTTGCAGTAATGCCGAAGCGGAGCGATTTCTCTGACGTGCAGAGGAACAAGATCATTCGTTCTCGGACCAAGGGTGGAAGTGCTTCGGAAATGACTAACAAGGTGAGGCCACGACGTTTGGAACGCGGATTTACTGCAGACTTCTTACACTCATAGTATTCTATGATGACAACAAAATGTGTAAGCAGTAGCGCGTACTCGTCAAGCGTTATTGAAAAAATCGCAAGATAATTTCGGCCGTCCAATACATACCTGCGCGTGGCCATTTTTACCATGAATCGGCGGCAGCCTAGTGGTTAGCGTTCAAGCGCCGTAATCGCTGGATCGAGTAGTCCCGATCGCCAGTTTTTTTATTTTCAACACAGTCATTTTCTTTACTATTTATACTACAATTGACATAATGGAAAAAATACATATAATCGGATGAACTTTTATTAAATTTACAATGTTATTTGGCAGTCTACAAATTTTTACTATCACAAATAATATAATATTCATAACTTTATGTTTTCTATGTTTTGACGAAAAATATCACCCTCCAGCTTTTACATTTAATGTTGATAGCGACGATTAATTGTACATCTTTCTAAAGCCGTGTGTGCCGGTCAAAACTTGCACGTAACAGTTAGTTTCGGGCTCCTACCAGGTGTAAGGGATTTCTCAAATCACGGACAAGCATACATTTTTAGCCTCACTTTATGCGTTTGCTCGTTTACTAGTCGACAGTTATGAACATTATATTATTTGTGATAGTAAAAATTTGCAGACAGCCAAATAATATTGTAAATTTAATAAGAGTTCATCCGATTACAAGTATTTTTCCCATTATATCAACTGCAAAATAAACAACAAAGAAAACGACTGTGTTGGAAATAAAAATAAGAAACTGACGAATGGGGCTCGATCCAGCGATACAGCAATTATGGGGCTTTTTTCTTTTTTAATCTCATTTTGTTCGTTTTACTTCGTTGCATCTGCTAGGGGCGGACGTCGCAAGACACCCGTTTCCGTTCGTCTTTGATCCATTAACTCAGTTCTTTTATTACAGAGGGCAGTTGACCCTCTGACCTAACACTCTGAGCTACCGTGCCGGCTCAAACCACTCGGCTGCCGCTGCTTCATGGTGAAAATGGCCACGCGCAGGTATATATATGAAGACCGAAATTATTTTGCGGGTTTCTCAATAACGCTTGAGAAGTACGCGCTACTGCTTACACATTTTGTTGTCCTCATGGAGTACTAGGAGTGTACGAAGTTTGCAGTAAATCCGCGTTCCAAACATCGTGGCCTCCCCTTGTAAGTTTGTAAACTATTCGGGTGCAGCTGTTGTTAAAGCAGTCGTATCCACGCATGTAAAAATGGCGCTGCTCAAAACTGGCGCCGAGACAACTATGGCGCACCACGCGCTATAGATGATAGGGGTGAACTAAAGCTGCAGAGGTGCCCACGGGCGAACAGATGTGCAATTGTTGGGCAAGCGACCACACAGATAACACAAGGGTCAACGACAGTTCAGTGAACACTGCTGCATATGGGTCTATGCAGCAGGTGCCCGATTCATACACTCCTGCAGACAGCTGTTCATGGGCGACAAAAGTTAGAAATTGCACGCCAGTACCGCGACTGGACGTCCATCGAGTGACAGGTGTGGCCTTCCCAGATGAATCACATTCTACGCTCCATCGGACACAATGCAAACATCCTGCAACGGCTTTGGGTGTAAAGGGTAACCTGCTGGATTATAAGTCCCTTTCTCCGAGGTCACACAGATCTCGGAATAAAAGCGTACTCGGAACGAATGCTACCACTTACAATCGGCGAAAAAAACTAAATGTGAAAAACGAACTGTGTAATCGCATAGAAGGAGAAAACGAAAGAAGCATGTGAAAAGTGAAAATATTAACTGAAACGAAAAAAAAAAAACGGTAGAAGGCATTAAAATAATACAGCAGATGGCATGGCCTGGCTGACAGCAAGGATGAAATATGATGAACCAGTCACACTGCAACACGAAAATTTCCAGCTTAAAAGCACAAGGCGAGAGAAACATAGACGGTAGAATGACGAACACGAAGTCGAACAGACAGCACCAGAGAATGAGTGAGCAAGAGTTAATATTTACACTACGGGCCATTAAAATTGCTACACCACGAAGATGACGTGCTACAGACGCGAAATTTAATCGACAGGAAGAAGATGCTGTGATATACAAATGATTAGCTTTTCAGAGCATTCACACAAGGTTGGAGCCGGTGGCGACACCTACAACGTGCTGACATAAGGGAAGTTTCCAACCGATTTCTCATACACAAACAGCAGTTGGCCAGCGTTGCCTGGTGAAACGTTGTTGTGAAGCCTCGTGTAAGGAGGAGAAACGCGTACCATCACGTTTCCGCCTTTGATAAAGGTCGGATTGTAGCCTAGCGTGGTTGCGGTTTATCGTATCACAACATTGCTGCTCGCGTTGGTCGAGATCCAATGACTGTTAGCAGAATATGAAATTGGTGGGTTCAGGAGGGGAAAACGGAACGCCGTGCTGGATCCCAACAGCCTCGTATCACTAGCAGTCGAGATGACAGGCATCTTATCCGCAAGGCTGTAACGGATCGTGCAGCCACGTCTCGATCCCTGAGTCAACAGATGGAGACGTTTGCAAGACAACAACCATCTGCACGAACAGTTCCACGATGTTTGCAGCTGAATGGACTATCAGCTCGGAGACCGT